>NC_088713.1:22165061-22502033 GCF_963576615.1 Watersipora subatra
TCTTTGAAAAAGCTTATACACTATAACCTCGTATGTTAGACTTGTACTGTACTTGTACAATTAACATTAATCGTTATATATATATATATATATATATATATATATATATATATATATATATATATATATATATATATATATATATATAAATATATTTATACTCATGCTACAGACAGTACTGTTTCGGCTATTGAAGCCTCATCAGTGCAGCTCAGAGCTTTGGCAAGGTACACAAATCCCATTACCAATGAGAGTTGACTTCCTGCCATGAAACAACTAAGTTGCCTCACAGACTTTAAGAAAGTCAATGTGCTGACACCAGAGTGCTCAAATCACAAAAGTGATGAGCTTTGCACAAAGGCTAATAGTGTCACACCTCTCACCGACTGCTCAACCAAACCGAAGTGAGGGAGCACATACTCATGCTACAGACAGTACGGTTTCAGCTATTGAAGCCTCATCCGTGCAGCTCAGAGCTTTGGCAAGGGACACAAATCCCATTACCAATGAGAGTTGACTTCCTGCCATGAAACAACTAAGTTGCCTCGCAGACTTTAAGAAAGTCAATGTGCTGACACCAGAGATGGCGTCAGAACATTGACAATATACAAATTGATTATACAAATTAATATACAAATTAATTAATTGTAAATTAATTGTAAATAATCTTTTTCAAAATTATGACAATAAATCTTAAATCTCTTATTTCAACTTTTAATTTTAGTCAAAATATATATATATGATATACTTGTTTGTCAATTTCTCATTTGTTTTTGTTTGTGGTATTCTTGTGCTTTATTAGTTTAATAAAAAACCAAAGAAGACTCAGGTTTACCATATACAATTTACAATTAATTTACAATTAATTTACAATATTATATATATATATATATATATTTAACATATAACAACACTTGCCATTCTAACTTTCAAACTACATATCACGAAAGAATATATATAGAACATATAAGAACCATATACAGTATATTTATATATATTTATATATATATATAAATATATATATATATTTATATATATATATTTATATATATATTTATATACATAAATATATATATATAAATATATATATATATATACATATATATATATATATATATATATATATATAAGTATGTATGTACGTATATATATATATATATATATAAAAAAAAATTGTTTCCTCACCCCGGATACTCCGTATGGGTGGTATATTCTGCTCTAACTCGGGTCTCCTACCAGAGACCTGGGAGTTTGAGCACTCGTCTCAAGATCTTAGCTGTTCCCAATAGCGCACTTTTCTGCGACTCACCTGAGTTGATTGTTGTTGGTATTTGGGCAAGCCACATTTTATGCGCCGGTGTTATTGCGCCCAGTGCCCCAATGACTACTGGGATTACGGTTGTTCTTACATTCCAGCATTTTTCAATTTCTTCTCCAAGAGGGAGATATTTTTCTACCTTTTCTTTTTCTTTGCTGGCTATATTGTAGTCATTGGGTACTGCTATATCTATTATAGTAGCCCTCTTGTTCTCCTTGTCTACCACCATTATATCTGGTTGGTTTGCTAGGACATGCTTGTCAGTTTGGATGTAGAAGTCCCAGAGGATCTTAGCGCGGTCATTTTCATTGACCTTACCAGGAGCTTCCCACCAGTGTTGTGGTTTATTAAGGCCATACTCATCACATAGACTTCTATACACAATACCTGCGACATGATTATGCTGCTCAGTGTATGCGTTCCCTGCTAGCTGTCTGCATCCACTGATGATGTGTTGGATGGTCTCAGGTACATCTTTGCACAGTCTGCATCTAGGATCATCTCAAGTGTGATAGATTTTCGTTTGGAGTTGCCTTGTTGGGAGCACTTGCTCCTGGGCTGCCATGATTAGCGACTCTGTATTGGCCGTTAGGTTTCCTTTGTTCAGCCACATATATGTCTGGTGAAGATCGCCAACCTTAGATATTTGTTGGTGGTAAGCACCATGAAGAGGTTTCGTATGCCAGTCAATTTCCTCATCATCAGGGCATAGGTCCGTTGTGAGAGCAGCCGATTGAAATTCAGCTAGCAAATTATCTGAGATGGCCATGGAGGCTGCATATGCTTTGATGCTTCGCTCCTCCTCTTTCACTGTCTGCTGTACACTTTTGAGTCCCCTACCGCCATCTTTCCTATCAAGATACAATCTAATAGTATCAGATTTTGGGTGGAGTGCCCCATGCATGGTCAGCAGTTTACGAGTTGCTATATCTGTTTCTTTGATGGCTTCCTCAGTCCACTTTATTATGCCTGCTGGATATCTTATTACTGGCAGTGCGTAGGTATTTATTGCCATGATTTGGTTCTTGGCATTGAGCTGGCTCCGTAAGACCTGCCGAAGGCGTTTCTTGTATTCGGAAATGGCTTTGTGACGTACCTCGGCTTCGTGGTTGATGTTGCTTTGCATAATCCCCAAGTACTTGTACCCTTCTTCTATATCTTTGATGGTACCATTTGGCATTCTTAGGCCATCTGTGAGCATAGAATGGCCTTTCTTAAGAATTAGCCTTCCACATTTCTCAATACCGAAGGTCATTCCGATGTCCTTGCTGTATACCTGAGTGAGGTGTATGAGCGAATCAATGTCCCTTTCTTTGTTAGCGTACAGCTTGATGTCATCCATGTAGAAGAGGTGGTTTATCTTGGTGCCACTCTTAAACTGGTACCCATATTGAGTCTCCTTCAGCATATTGCTTAGAGGGTTTAGGCATATGCAGAAGAGCAGCGGTGATAAGGAGTCACCTTGATAGATGCCTCGCTTAATTTGTACACTCGCCAGCTTTTTGCCATTAGCCTCCAGTTCCGTCTTCCATTTGGTCATTGACATCTTGATGAATGCCACAAGAGCAGGGTGAACATTGTACATACTGAGGCACTCAAGTATCCAACTATGGGGAATTGAGTCATAGGCCTTTCTGTAGTCAATCCAAGCCATGGCAAGATTGGTTTGCCTTCTCCTGCTGTCTTGACAGACCGTCCGATCCACCAGTAACTGATGTTTAGCTCCTCGGGTGTTGCGCCCAATTCCTTTCTGAGCACTGGTCATATAGTGACTCATGTGCTCTTCCAGTTTGTCTGCAACTATTCCTGAGAGCAGTTTCCAAGTGGTGGGCAAGCACGTTATTGGTCGATAGTTTTTGGGAATCGGCCCCTGCTTTGGATCTTTTATCAGAAGCACAGTTCGTCCTTTGGTCAGCCATTCTGGATGGTCACCTTGTTCTATTTGGTATTCCATCTGCTTAGCCATTCTAGTGTGAAGTGATGTCAATTTCTTTAACCAGAAGGCTTGAATCATGTCATGGCCAGGTGCTGCCCAGTTTTTCATACGCTGCACTCTGCACTTAATGTCGTCTTTGCTGATGGTGAGTCCTTGCTGAGCCACAGTGTGTTGTTGGTTCTCTTTAAGCCTCTTCAGCCAATTTGCAGTGGTGTTATGAGTGGTCTCTTTCTCCCAGATGTCCTTCCAGAACTTTGAAGTGCTAGATCGGGGAGGCTCAGACATTGGCCTCTGCAGTTCACCTTTGAACTGGGAATACACTCTAGATGGATTATCGATGAACAGTTTGTTCATTCTCTTGTTATCTCGCTCTTTGGTGTACCGCTTCAGTCGTGCCGAGAGTGCTACTAGCCGCTGTTTGGCAGATTCTAGAGCTTCTATTGTGGCTTCCCTTTTTGGACGCTCCAAACTGTGGTTAGATCTCTCACTGAGCCTACTAACTTTCTTGCGCAAGTCCTTGATCTTATTTTGTAGCCTCAGCTGCCAGGATGGAATGGCTTGAAGCCTTGTTGGCATTGGCTTAATATCCATCTCCTCCAAGATGACGGTTGCTGTACTGTAGATTAAGGCATTAGTCTCACTGATTGATCCAGTTGAGATCGACTCCAGTGCCATGTTAATGTCTTCTAACAGTTTCTTAGGTATGGCCTTGCTAACTCTTCGTAGTGGTACCCTGCTTCCATAATCATTAGCAGCTGACATCTTGTTGATGATATTTTCTGCAAGCTCTTTCACCCTTGGGTCAAGGTCCAAGTGCATGTCCTCTTCAGCCCGTGAGTCAACACATGATCGTGTATCCATGACAGTGTGTGTTGATTTGCGCTCCTCGTTGGTTGAGGTTACTTGGGTGAACTTTTTCCTAATTTCATCTACCTCAAGTTGTGATATGAGGTGCCGCTTGATTATGTTACTCCTCTGAGCTACAAGTTGCTTAGCGGTTAGTGGCAATTCAGGGCGCATGTTTATCCACAGTTGACGCATCCTTCCCATGTAGCCCCACTTTTGAGGTTCACTCATAAAGTAGCACTGCATGAGGTCCGTGTTATCAGTCCGAGTCCATTTCATCCGTTTTGAACCAGTAGCCCATTTTTCACTGCCTTGTCCTGGTTCAGCTACAGGCAGCGCGGACCTTGTTTGATCGGGCGACGTCCGAGCCGGCATGGCTTTGGTTATTGCACTCATCATAGAGGTTGTAGACGTTATACAAGCAAAGGTCTTGTCTAAGGACCACCAGAAAAGTGCAGTTGTTGGGGTTTGAACCGAGGACCTAATGATCACGGTCCCGATACCTTACCAACTGCGCTATCTGTCCTATATATTATATATATATATATATATATATATATATATATATATATATATATATATATATATATATATATATATATATATATATATACTAATATATCTAGTGGAAATCTTCTGACTAAAAAGTGCTCAATGCCATAAAGGCAGTGCATATAGAATAATTTAAAATAATTTAAAAGAAGATAAAAATTTTGACTATTATATTTACACTACTAATAGTTTCGTGTTAAAAACACTCATCAGGTGACATTCATTTATGCGCAGAAGCTTATATATACGTAGGAACATACAAGCTAGGCAGTGATCTTATAATGAGGCATGCAAGCACTGTAAATTCCCAAATTGATGGCAGTAGTAAAAGTGCAAAGGCTAAGCAATAAAATTGTAAACAATAAATGGGATGAAAAAAGCTAATCTATTAACTGTTTATTAGCAAAAATTTACTTGAGTGTCTACACCCAGATACCATTTCAGATTTCTTATTCAGTGTCGCCATATGTGGCTTGTACATAATGTAGAATTTTTCCCACAGACATAGTTCGCACTTCTTGGCACGATTATTGTAAGCTGCTGATCTGTGGATAATATTCCATTTGATGGTATGCATGATGTTTTTCTCTTTGAGGGACCATACATGTTCGCTTAGCCTGGTTGCTGATCTTTTGCTGGTATTGATGAAGGAAGACTTGTGGTTGGCGTACCTCTTCTTAAACGTATTTTCGGTTAATCCGATGTAGGTCTCTTTATTGTTATTTGTGCTTACTGTAGCTTGATATATAATTTGCTCAGTAAGGCATTGACCATTTAATGGACACTCGGTAGGTTGTCTGCAATTACAGCCTGGGTTTATATTGTTCCCGGTCTTAGTTGGTGGTATTTTCTTATTATTGCAGTTGTTAATGATACCTTTAACGCTTTTCATGCAACTATAACTAATCTTCACAGTGTTTCTGTTAAAGATTTTGTGTAAGTTGCTCATTGGAGGAAAGTATGTTGCTATTAGTTTGAGAAATTGTCTCCCTATATTGGTTTTGACTTCTTTATTAAACGGAGGGTTATACCAAGTGATGTTTCGTTTTCTTGTCTTGTGCTTATTGCGCATAAATGAATGTCACCTGATGAGTGTTTTTAACACGAAACTATTAGTAGTGTAAATATAATAGTCAAAATTTTTATCTTCTTTTAAATTATTTTAAATTATTCTATATATATATATATATATGTACGTATGTACGTACGTACATATGTATGTATGTACGTATGTATGTATATACATATATATATATATAAAATAAATGATAAATAACAAATTAAAAATATTCATTTAAAAAAAGTTATCTTAACTTAAACTACAGTAAAAGAAGTTGACATAAAATTCTTTTTACATTATTTCCATATTATTTTCCATATCTACTATATAAACGGCAATTGCTGTCTGTCTGTCTGTCTATCTGTCTGTCCACTTTATACATGTAGAGTACCGTTCTTTTCAGACTAGTAGCCGCTACTAGGTATCTAGGGCGCATTAACGAGAATCTCCTGTTAGTGCGCCTCTATACATAACC
This sequence comes from Watersipora subatra, assembly GCF_963576615.1. Lineage (NCBI taxonomy): Eukaryota > Metazoa > Bryozoa > Gymnolaemata > Cheilostomatida > Watersiporidae > Watersipora > Watersipora subatra. Next base: position 22,171,249 of record NC_088713.1, read on the forward strand.
TATTCATCGTTTGCTGTTTTCACACAAAAATGACATAATAATTACAACTCTATGGCTTTGTTTTAGCTTCATGACATGCGATGCTTTTTTGTCCTCGACGTATTAGGGCTAATTTGTTTTCGGCAAAACGATATCGACAAAAGACTCCCTCTATATTAGAATTTGGCGAATAAATTTTGTTAACTCTATGAAACACAATGCCGTTTTTCTGACTCTCTATTTTTGGCTTTTCTTATAGGGTTCAACTGCTAAATTGCTGTTAAGGTCACTACTTTTCAAGCGGACAATTGTATTATATCGAATAGGAATAGCATCTAGATTCTCTCACCTTCGATCAGACAAAGACACTGCAATATTTTATTTTTACATAACGTCGTCGTACCAAAATCGTCGTATTCAGAGTTTTGATGGATAGCTGTTGGTGGAACAGTAACATTTTTATACACACATTTCTATGCAAGAATTGTTATTAATAATTCAACATATTCACAAATTTTATTTTGTTTCCTCAGTTTGTATTAATTGTATCATTACCGCATCATCTTTTATTGTAATTGTTGCAAAACCGACTTAAATTCGCTATTACTTGCTAATTATTTGAAATTTACATCTAATCTCTTTTACAATTGCTAAGCGAGCTTTTTATCAGCTAAATTGCATTTACGAGCTAAGGTGGAGCTAAGGCTCCACCTTAGCTCGGCTTGGTGAGTATTGGTGTCTACGCCTTATGCTGTCGACTCGGGCCTGCGACCGGTTAAATCAGCTATTTCGCACTGGCCCCATCATCTCTACTTTTGTTTGATTCTTGATATACAACTGTTTGAAACTTTTCTTTGTTTTCTTGTTTTTATGTTTGCAATTGCATGTATTACATATTTGATGAAATAAATCGCTCACACACAAACACACAATTGTTTTATTTTTTTTAATTTATTAGACTTGCAGAAAACCTTTTCCTCATGATATGAAGTTTGAAAGTTACAGTTGTTTGACAAAGTTTGATAAACTTTACAGTGGTCTTTATTTTCTCTTTTTTTCAACTACACAAAACACTTTTCATGATTGGTTTCCCTATCATGTTTTTTCTTATTACCTATGCTGTTTGAATGTTAGAATGACAAATGTTGAAATATATGTTAAATACAAATAGATTTTCTGTGCAAAGACTTTTTTATTACCCGGGAACAAGTACAGCTTATGGTGTAAAATGTTGAAAAAATACTTTACCGAAGTTGTTTTCCCGTCTTGGAGTGGATTAAAATTTACATTATTTTATTTTAATGGGAAAAATTGATTCAGATCTCAAACAACTCGGTTTTCAAACTACCTTCTGGAACTGATGTTCGAGAACTGAGGTTCCACTATACGTTATCAAAATATATAGATTGCTGAAAGCTATGAAACTTAAAATTTACATTGGTTTGAAAACCTTTACAGTTGTTTTATTTATTTTTAAATCAGTTGTCCTGCACAAAACCTTTTCTTCATGATATAAAGTTTGAAAGTTGTAGTTGTTTGAAAAAGTTTAGAAACCTTTACCCTTGCTTTATTTTCTCTCTTAGTTTATTTTAACTACACGAAACACTTCTTTCATGATATGTAGTTTGAAAGTTAGAATGGCAAGTGTTGTTATATGTTAAATACAAATCAATTTTCTATGCAAAGACTTTTTTACTACCCGGGCAATGCCGGGTAGCACAGCTAGGTTTGGGGCCGTGGTGTCACTCGGGGATGCGCGGATACCTTTTTCGTCCCGAGTACAGCGAGAGTCTCCAGGCGCGACTTTCCGGATGATTGAGTTGGTGAGTGCAAGGCGATTGATTGCGAGGAGAGTGCAAGGCGATTGATTGCGAGGCGGGTGCGCGCCGGATTGATTGCAAGGCGATTGATTGCAAGGCGATTGATTGCGAGTGCGAAGCAATTGATTGCGGAGGTGAGTGCAAGAATGCGATTTTAAACTGCTCGGCGGGTAAATACTGGTCAGTTGAGGCGGGGCTCAGCGGCAGAAGTGCGCGATCGTCAACTGCAAATATAGACGTGTATGAACAGATGCATGAATCTAGACACATTAATCTAGAATATTTACTAGATTTTACATGCATCTAGCTGTAAGACACATTGTAGATGTCCATTGTTCTCTCCAACATTGACATGTATATGTGCATGCATTCTCTGATCAAGACAACAATTTCAGTAGACTGCATATTTGGAGTTGTTTTACAATATGAAAAACAACTCTCAATAAACCTTATGCTGCACGTGAATCTGTTCCTGTAGACGGGTAATGCATCTAGTATATACTGCATATATATGAATACAACATACTTTGAGAAATATATACACTATACAGATTAATGTTAATTGTACATGTACAGTACAATACAGAGCTATGACACAAGTATGTACTGTATAAGCTTTTTCAAAGATTAGAAAACTTGTAAATTTATTGGGGTATATATATGTACATGTATATATATTTATATATATGTACGCATATATATATATATATATATATATAAAAATTGTTTCCTCACCCCGGATACCCCGTATGGGTGGTAAATTCTGCTCTAACTCGGGTCTCCTACCAGAGACCTGGGAGTTTGAGCACTCGTCTCAAGATCTTAGCTGTTCCCAATAGCGCACTTTTCTGCAACTCACCTGAGTTGATTGTTGTTGGTATTTGGGCAAGCCACATTTTATGCGCCGGTGTTATTGCGCCCAGTGCCCTAATGACTACTGGGATTACGGTTGTTCTTACATTCCAGCATTTTTCAATTTCTTCTCCAAGAGGGAGATATTTTTCTACCTTTTCTTTTTTTTGCTGGCTATATTGTAGTCATTGGGTACTGCTATATCTATTATAGTAGCCCTCTTGTTCTCCTTGTCTACCACCACTATATCTGGTTGGTTTGCTAGGACATGCTTGTCAGTTTGGATGTAGAAGTCCCAGAGGATCTTAGCACGGTCATTTTCATTGACCTTACCAGGAGCTTCCCACCAGTGTTGTGGTTTATTAAGGCCATACTCATCACATAGACTTCTATACACAATACCTGCAACATGATTATGCCGCTCAGTGTATGCGTTCCCTGCTAGCTATATATATATATATATATATATATATATATATATATATATATATATATATATATATATATATATATATATATATCCACGTATATCTTAGCTTATCTTCTTTTTTTCACCTCTTTATTTGAAGTTCTTCTGTGCTGTGTTATCCAAGGCTAAATACAATGTGTGAAACAAAAAGCTGCAAATTATGTTCTTGGAAAAAAGGCAGGATTTAATTTAAAATGCCGATCACAGACCAAAATAGTATTAGTGTATTAGTTAAGCAAAAGAGTTAAGAAATTCCTAAAGAGAAAAAATGACCTACCCCAATTGTGTCCATAGTTTCAAGCTATTTTAGGCTCACCTGATCGAACTATTCCAAATAGCAAGTCAAAAACCTTAGTAGTGATTTGCAACAATTACAACCTAAACTAGTCAAGCTGTAAAACCTGAGTCTTCTTTGGTTTTTTATTAAACTAATAAAGCACAAGAATACCACAAACAAAAACAAATGAGAAATTGACAAACAAGGATATCAAATGTATATATTTTGACTAAAATTAAAAGTTGAAATAAGAGAATTAAGATTTATTGTCATAATTTTGAAAAAGATTATTTACAATCAACTGCAATTTACAATTAGCAATATACAATTAGCAATCTACGATTAGCAATCTACAATACCAATATACGATTAGCAATGTACATTTAGCAATCCACGATTAGCAATCTACGATTAGCAATCTACGATTAGCCATCTACCATTAGCCATCTACACTTAGCAATCTACGATTAGCAATGTTCGATTAGCCATCTACGATTAGCAATCTACGATTATCAATCTACCATTAGCAATCTACAATTAACAATCTACGATTAGCAATGCACAATTAGCCATCTACAATTAGCAATCTACAATTAGAAATGCACGATTAGCAATGTGCAATTAACAATCTTACAATTAGCCATCTACAATGAAAAATCTACATTCAACACTCTACAATTAACAATTTACAACGTTTACATCGAGAAACATTCACTGAATCTCGTTTTTAATATCTGTTTTGCAGTCAAGTTCTTATTTTAATTTGCTAGTTTTTATTTTTTATATTTAAACCCTGCCGCTGGCCTTTTTTTCCTGGTAGACTCTGTGCTCACCGTTAGTTGCAACACAGGAGGAAATAAAGTCGGATGTCTTTCCAACACAACCAAAGCTAAAGATTTCGATAGTTTTCTATTTGGCTGGTGGTATCTTTGGACATTATTGATCCAATGTGTTTGATTAGGTAAAAAGAAGGAACAATCATCTTAACCTTTCATTTATAACTCCACAGCTACACAATTGGGCCGAACACTTTGACTAGTTGCAATGCTACTACCATGTGGGCCTCATCCTGCCATGACAAGTAGAAACTAAGCTTTTATTTGCTTTATTTAACTTAGTCAATATTATAACCATATCTTTATTTTGTTTATTGTTATATTTCTACAGATTGATGAAATAAAATACACACACATTGCCTTATAAATTTGTAAATGGCAGAAAATCTTTGCTAAAAGAATTCTTAGCATTTCATTTATTTCTTTCCAGCAGAGGTTTTTTCCACAATTCCCTCCCACCATAAACCATCAAACTCTGTGTTGTCAGTTAAGGCCATTGAAGAGACCTCGGCATCATTTAAATTGTCTATGACTTTATGAATCATTATTCAAGCACCACCAGCAGGTCATCTGACAATAGCAATATTGAATTTAAAAGAATTTCATGAATAAGTAATCATTCAAGCGTGTGTTGTACAGAACTAAATATTTGTAAGCTGTCACAACTGAAATAATAACAGCTAGTGAAGTCTCAGTGGTAATATAGCTCACATTCAAAGTTTGAATCCTTTATTTTAGGATGAATAATTGATGTATGGAATGTGCGTCATGATGTTTGAGTGATGAGGCTCCAGAGTAAATATATTGATATGTCTTGACTCTGAAGCCTTATTCGAGTTCTCCTTGTGCCTTATTCATTATATTAGAGTGACTCGGTGAATACCTGACATTCCTCAGGTGATAAAAGTCTTTGTGCAATAAATCTATTTCTATTCAACATATAACAATGGTTAATATTCTCTATTTCAAACTTTACATCATGGAAAAATTTTTTTATGCAGTATAAATAAATCAAGAGAAAAAATAAAACAGCCGTAAAGACTTTCAAACTTTGACAAACAACTTTAACTTTCAAACTTCAAAATATGAAGAAAATGTTTTAGGCATGTCAAAAAGTTTAAGAAAGATATTTAAACAGCTATATAACTGTTTAAAGTAAATCTGAAACAATCGACAAGTAAAAGCTAAACTAAGTCTGTTTTGCTACGATTACAATAAAAGATGATTTGGTAATGATAAATCAATTTAGACAAGCTGAGAAAATAAAATTAAAACCCTGAACATGATGAATTAATAATATATATTTGTGCATAGAAGTGTGCATGTGTATAAAAAAGGTTGCTGTTCTAGCAGAAGCTACTCATCAAAACTTTGAATTTGATGACACTGGTACCTCTCCATACTGCTACAAATGTGAAAATGGGATATTGGACTGTGTTTGTCTGACGGAACTGAGAGAAGATGTAAAGGCTATTCATACTCGAGATAATACAATGGTCCGCATAAAAATTATTAGCTTTGATCGCAATTTAGCAAATTGAACTTCATGAAAAACCAAAAATAGAATATTGTGGAAAAGCATCGTGTTTCATAGAGTTAAATCTTTTACTACCGCAAGCTGATGTATTGCCTCTGGTTATCTTCTCTTTTGCGGCCTGAAGCCAGAAGTCTTTTAATAAAAACAGATAAATAGAGAATGATAAACGGGCTATAAAATGCCAGAACAGTAGGAAGTAAAATGAGATAATAGAAATGATTTAGATAAAATGTTAACAGGGATGGTGAATACTAAAATATACAGCGAGTGATCAATAATAACAGATACAAACAGTTGATCAATTATCTTATTGAAAGCCAAATAACGGATGAAAAAAGAAAGGTAGGGAAATCAAGACAATAATCTAAGTATAAGTAGAAGGATTAACTTTTCCGCTACTGATCAAAATGCTATTTCATTCAAATCAATTTAAATGCACTTTCAAAAAATCAATTTACCGCTAGTATTTGTGTAACATCTAGATAATCAAAACAGTTACTGTTTTACTGTAAAATACATCTTATTTAGAAAATATTTTCTACAGGATAAGTGTAGAATTGTTCAGTGAGTCTATTTCTCACAAAATTTCTGACACTCTTTTGCATTGATCGAATGCGATAAATCTCTTGTTGCCATGACAATAGTGATCGGGTTTTCCGGTTTTGAACAATAATTAGAAATGGAATCGCTCAACAAAAAACTTTTGTTAGTTGCGCGTGATTAGCAACAAGGTTTTTTTCGTTTGAAACAAAATTTGATTGGTCTAACTTATGTGTAAGCTTCATAATGAAGAAGAGAGTGAAACCTTATTGATAGGCCAAACATCAGCTTACGGTCTGTGCTTCTATTTGTAAGTCATTTATTCATCTTAGTTGTGAAGAACTTGGTTTCCATCACCACTAGTCTGTGATCGGAGTTCAAAGAGACTGATAGCATTGCTCACACACCTTTCACCATCTTATGATTCGTACACACAAAGAGGTCAATCATTGTTTCCTGTCGTAATCACATGCCTCTCTGTTCCAATCATACCATGTGAACTTAGGACTTTCATGATGTTTAAAGTAGGTGTTCATTATTTTTATGTTGTTACCGGGCACATAGATTCAGAATAGTTTTTCCCCATCATTTCTGTCGTCTATACTAAAATATATAACACCGTCTTCATACGCTTGCCTATCTGTACCTATGTAGCCATTAAATCTCCCATGGTTATGATCTGTTCTTAATAGATACATGTAGCACTCACTTTTGGCATTATGTCATAAAAGGCGTTTTTCTCAGCTTTGAGCCTTTCCTGCTGTGGCGCATATATTTGAACTATGGGTAGTCTCTGGTGCTTTATTTTTCACACTGATTTTCATTATTCTACTGTTAACATTCTCAAACATACCCCGAGTTCTTCATTCACAACTATGCCCATTTCGTGTCTCCTATTATTATGTCCACTGCTGATGTAAATATAATTTCCTTGCATGACTTTACATTCATTAGTCTTATCCCTTGTTTCAGAAAGTCCGAGTATATCAATTTGATGGTCCTTCATCATCTCTGTTGTATTTTTAGAGTTGTCTCACGATGTTAATCTACAACGTTTACATCAAGAAACATTCACTGAATCTTGTTTTTAATACCTGTTTTGTAGTCAAGTTCTTATTTTAATTTGCTTATACATGTATGCTAGTTTTTATTTTTTATATTTAAACAGTGCTGCTAGATTTTAGATTTTTGCTAACCTTTCACTTATAACTCCACAGCTACACAATTGGGCCCACGTGTTCTGACTAGCTGCAGTACTACTGCCCATGTGGGACTGTCATGCCATGACAAATAGAAACTAAGCTTTCATTTACTTTGTCTAACATAGTCAATATTATAACCATATCTTTATTTTATTTATTTGTATATTTCTACAAATTGATGAAATAAAATACACACACATTGCCTTAAAAATTTGTAAGCGACAGAAAATTTTCGCTAAAAGAATTCTTAGCTTTTCATTTATTTCTCTCTAGCAGAGTTTTTGTCCACAATTCTCTCACATCATTAACCATCAAACTCCTTCAGCTGAGGCTATTTAGAAAGAACTCTGCATCATTTAAGTTGTCTATGACTTTATGAATCAATATTCAAGCACCACCAGCAGATCATCTCACAATAGTAATATTGAATTTAAAAGAATTTCATGAATAAGTAATCATTCAAGCATGTGTTGTACAGAACTAAATATATGTAAGCTGTCACAACTGAGATAATAACATCTAGTGAAGTCTCAGTGGTAATATAGCTCACATTCAAAGTTTGAATCCTTAATTTTATGATGAATAATTGATGTATGGAATGTGCGTCATGATGTTTGAGTGATGAGGCTCCAGAGTAAAGATATTGCTATGTCTTTACTCTGAAGCCTTATTCGAGTTCTCCCTGTGCCTTATTCATTATATTAGAGTGACTAGGTAAGTGCCAAAAGTTCCTCAGTTGATAAAAGTTTTTGTGCAATAAATTTATTTCTATTTAACATATAACAACAGTTACTACTTTCCATTTCAAACTTTATATCATAGGAAGAGTATTTCATGCAGTTTAAATAAATTAAGACTTTCAAACTTTGACAAACAACTTTAACTTTCAAACTTCAAAACATGAAGAAAATGTTTTGGGCATGTCAAAAAGTTTAAGAAAAATATTTAAACAGCTATAGAGCTGTTTAAAATAAATGTGAAATAATTGACAAGTAAAAGCTAAACTAAGTCTGTTTTGCTACGATTACAATAAAAGATGATTTGGTAATGATAAATCAATTTAGAGAATCTGAGAAACAAAATAAAAATCCTGAACATGATAAATTAATAATATATATTTGTGCATAGAAGTGTGCATGCATATAAAAAAAGGTTACTGTTCTAGCAAAGGCTATTCAACCAAACTTTGAATTCGATGACACTGGTACCTCTCGATACAGTTACAAATGTAAAAATGAGATATCGGACTGTGTTTGTCTGACAGAACTGAGAGAAGATGTAGAGGCTATTCCTACTCGAGATAACACAACGGTCTGCATGAAAATTATTTGCTTTGATAGCAATTTAGTAAAATGAACCTTATGAAAAACAGGAAATAGAATATTGTAGAAAAGCATCGTGTTTCATAGGGTTAAATCTTTTACTACCGCAAGCGTATGTATTGGCTGGGTAATCGTCTATTTGTGGCCTGAAGCCGAAACATCATGTTTTAGATTGTGTGTTAGTTTATTTATAATTACCCAGCTTTTGCTTCAGATAGACCAATAAGATCTGGTCTCCATGACAACAAGTTTGTTGCAAATAATATAGACAAAGCAGCTGGCCTCTCACTAGTGGCTCATTGATAACCAAACCAAAGGTTCACCGCCGGAAAAACATGGATAAAAATAATACTGTGATCGTTTACAGCTGTAGAAGCTTCTAACATTCTTAGCCATTGGGACTCCAGCAACTTTATATCAAGGGTTTTGACTCTGCTAGTGCATGTATTTCATGTGAAAAACTGTAATAGTAACTAAATATTGTGTCGACAGATGAAATATGACTAATGAAATTGCTGGCAAAATATTGTTGGTGATGTTTGTAAAATTTCTGCTGTTTTTCAATGAAGTTAATTTAAGATTTTTATTTTTTTCCTAATAAATCATCTTCTTTTCAACAACCCGTTCTTTTAAATTAAGTGGATTCTTCATTCCTTCCCAAGTTATCACTAAATTAGTGACGTTATGTCAACATTTGTGTGAACAGAAGAGAAAATTCGGGCGGAGCTAGAAATAAGTTCGGCAGCGAAAGACATAATAAATTTCATAGAGTTTCAACTCATACAGCATTTAGGGTGTGAAATCTTGAAAATGGTGTATACAATTATGGTAAGAGCTATGATTTGTGAGCTCCCTCGTAGACTCGCGGTTAAACAATACAATTATAGAATAGAGGTCACAATCTTCGTGAGTTCAAGTCTAGCAGAATGCAAGATTTTAATTCCAAAATTTTGACAGCTATAGCTGAACATTCCAAAGGAGAGAAAAACAGAAGAGCTGACACACAGCTTTTGAGGTTTATATACGCAGATTGAAAAAATTTGATCAAATTGCCAGGATGCAAATAGGCAAATGAAAAAAGTAAAGATATTTATCAAAGTCTGGTCTGAACCCATGTTGCCATACTTCCAGTTGGTTTTCCACCAGATCCTTTAATATTTTTTCCAAAATCTTTTCATAAAGTTAAGCAATATGATTCAGCAAAAAGATTCTTTAACATTTTTTACAAGCTAGATGGTTTCCTTTGATCTTGTAGATAGGGCATATAACTGCTTGTCCTCATTCTGATGGTATCTTTCCTGACTAGTATGCGTGATGGTGATAGGTTGATGGTGATAATTTTGTCTCTTATTTTGAGTTGTTCTTGTTGATTAGGTTCTTGTAATTGGCAGCTTGCCACGTCCTCTCTCACACTGGAGTTCAGTAGTGTTGAGAAGTACTAGTTTCTCCATGTTTTATTTATCCTTTTCGGGTCCAATTTTATGTCTTATGTTTCAAGATCCTTGCTGTTGTATGGATTTCATCATTTCTATTTCGGTATGTTTTTGCTAAATTGAATTTTTTTTTCCTTGCAGGTCTCTCTAGGTCTTGACATATTTGCATCCACTTTTTCTGTTATGCGATAATCTTTGCCTTGTTTGCTGCGTTTCTCTTCTCTTCATAGACCTTCCTTCTTTCATTTGTTCTTTTCTTCATCCAAAGTCTAAAAGCTTCAGATTTATTCATTACTGCATCTTTCACAGTCCTCGGTCCACCGTAGGGTATGCTTCTTTTTGTTCTTTTCACTATATTGGTATCCCTTGGATTTCTCAACTTCTTCGTAAGCATTTTTTTCAGCTTTAGGCCTTCCTTTCTGTGGCACATATATTTGAACTATGGCTAGTTTGTGATGCTTTGTTTTCACACTGACTATCGTGATTCTGCTGTTAACACATGTCCCAATATCTTCATTCACAACTATGCCCAGTTCATGTCTCCTACTATTATCTCCGCTGCTGATGTAAATATAATTTCCATGTACATTGTATGTCTTAACATTCGTTAGTCTTATCCCTTGTTTCAGAAAGTCTGAGTATGTCAATTTGATGTTCCCTCATCATCTCTGTTGTATTGTTAAGAGTTGTCTATTCTCGTGTTTATATTGCTGTTAACCCCACCTACTGTTCTGAAAGTTTCTAATGATTCATGTTTAGTGTCCATGACTTATAAAAGACACTTATTAAATGTGGAGCATTCAGACAAGCCTTGTTATTTATCTAACTAGAATAATCTAACAATCTTTACTATCTCTTCTGCTTTCTGAGGGAAAGTTCCAATGATGAGAATTTCAAGCAGTAGTTTGCTCATGTTTTGTTTTTTGTTTGATCCTGTATTACTTTTCCTTTAAATGTTTGTAGCAATTAACAAGCTCCAGTGACTTGCTAGGCCTATCCTGGCGCACTGAGCTATTAAATTAATTTTTTCATGCGAACCGAGAGCGATTTATTATCTTCTTTTATCTTTTTTACCTTTATCATTTTCTTTGTCCAATACTTTATGCATTGACAGAAGTAGAACCTGAAAATATCTTACACTTATGCTTGAACATCAATGATTGAGACTTATTGATTTTTTGGTGAAACAAACTTTTGTTTCCGTTGGAATCTTGATGCTGAATAATTTATGGTTTTCATTTTCTCATATCAAATAGTGTTTACAACTAACTTCATGTGAACTTTTGCTCCTGAAATTGTTGTTGCACCAATCAATGGTCAAGTAGTCTCAATATGCATTGATCAAGTAGTCTCAATATGCATTGGTCAAGTAGTCTCACTGTGCATTGGTCAAGTAGTATCAATATGCATTGGTCAAATAGTCTCACTGTGCATTGGTCAAGTAGTATCAATATGCATTGGTCAAATAGTCTCAAAATGCATTGGTCAAGTAGTCTCAATATGCATTGATCAAATAGTCTCAATATGCATTGGTCAAGTAGTTTCAATATGCATTGGTCAAGTAGTCTCAATATGCATTGGTCAAGTAGTCTCACTGTGCATTGGCCAAGTAGTATCAATATGCATTGGTCAAGTAGTCTCACTATGCATTAATCAAGTAGTCTCAGTATGCATTGGTCAAGTAGTCTCAATATGCATTAGTCAAATAATCTCAATATGTATTGGTCAAGTAGTCTCACGATGCGTTGGTCAAGTAGTATCACCATGCGTTAATCCAATAGACTCACAATGCATTGGTCAAGTAGTCTCAATATGCATTGATCAAATTGTCTCAAAATGCATTGATCAAGTAGTCTCAATATGCATTGGTTAAGTAGTCTCAATATGTATTGGTCAAGTAGTCTCCCCATGCGTTGGTCAAGTAGTATCACCATGCGTTGGTCCAATAGTCTCACAATGCATTGGTCAAGTAGTTTCAATATTCATTGATCAAATAGTCTCAATATGCATTGGTCAAGTAGTCTCAATATACATTGGTCAAATAGTCTCAAAATGCATTGGTCAAGTAGTCTCAATATGCATTGGTCAAGTAGTCTCAATATGCATTGGTCAAGTAGTTTCAATATGCATTGGTCAAGTAGTTTCGATATGTATTGGTCAAGTAGTCTCAATATGTATTGGTCAAGTAGTCTCACCATGCGTTGGTCAAGTAGTATCACCATGCGTTGGTCCAATAGACTCACAATGCATTGGTCAAGTAGTCTCAATATGCATTGATCAAATAGCCTCAAAATGCATTGATCAAGTAGTCTCAATATGCATTGGTTAAGTAGTCTCAATATGTATTGGTCAAGTAGTCTCCCCATGCGTTGGTCAAGTAGTATCACCATGCGTTGGTCCAATAGTCTCACAATGCATTGGTCAAGTAGTTTCAATATTCATTGATCAAATAGTCTCAATATGCATTGGTCAAGTAGTCTCAATATACATTGGTCAAATAGTCTCAAAATGCATTGGTCAAGTAGTCTCAATATGCATTGGTCAAGTAGTCTCAGTATGCATTGGTCAAGTAGTTTCAATATGCATTGGTCAAGTAGTTTCGATATGTATTAGTCAAGTAGTCTCAATATGTATTGGTCAAGTAGTCTCACTATGCATTAATCAAGTAGTCTCAGTATGCATTAGTCAAATAGTCTCAATATGTATTGGTCAAGTAGTCTCACCATGCGTTGGTCAAGTAGTATCACCATGCGTTGGTCCAATAGACTCACAATGCATTGGTCAAGTAGTCTCAAAATGCATTGATCAAATAGCCTCAAAATGCATTGATCAAGTAGTCTCACAATGCATTGGTCAAGTAGTTTCAATATTCATTGATCAAATAGTCTCAATATGCATTGGTCAAGTAGTTTCAATATGCATTGGTCAAATAGTCTCAAAATGCATTGGTCAAGTAGTCTCAATATGCATTGGTCAAGTAGTCTCAATATGTATTGGTCAAGTAGTTTCAATATGCATTGGTCAAATAGTTTCGATATGTATTGGTCAAGTAGTCTCAATATGTATTGGTCAAGTAGTCTCAATATGCATTGGTCAAGTAGTCACAATATGCATTGGTCAAGTAGTCTCAATATGCATTGGTCAAGTAGTCTCAATATGCATTGGTCAAGTAGTTTCAATATGCATTGGTCAAGTAGTCTCAATATTCATTGGTCAAGTAGTCTCAATATGCATTGGTCAAGTAGTCTCAATATGCATTGGTCAAGTTGTCACAATATGCATTGGTCAAGTAGTATCAATATTCATTGGTCAAGTAGTTTCGATATGTATTGGTCAAGTAGTCTCAATATGCATTGGTCACGTAGTCTCAATATGCATTGGTCAAGTAGTCACAATATGCATTGGTCAAGTAGTCTCAATATGCATTGGTCAAGTAGTCTCAATATGCATTGGTCAAGTAGTCTCAATATGCATTGGTCAAGTAGTCTCAATATGCATTGGTCAAGTAGTCTCAATATGCATTGGTCAAGTTGTCACAATATGCATTGGTCAAGTAGTCTCAATATGCATTGGTCAAGTAGTCTAAATATGCATTGGTCAAGTAGTCTCAATATGCATTGGTCAAGTAGTCTCAATATGCATTGGTCAAGTAGTCACAATATGCATTGGTCAAGTAGCCTCAATATGCATTGGTCAAGTAGTATCAATATTCATTGGTCAAGTAGTTTCGATATGTATTAGTCAAATAGTCTCAATATGCATTGGTCAAGTTGTCTCAATATGCATTGGTCAAGTAGTCTCAATATGCATTGGTCAAGTAGTCTCAATATGCATTGGTCAAGCAGTATCAATATTCATTGGTCAAGTAGTTTCGATATGTATTAGTCAAGTAGTCTCAATATGCATTGGTCAAGTTGTCTAAATATGCATTGGTCAAGTAGTCTCAATATGCATTGGTCAAGTAGTCTCAATACGCATTGGTCAAGTAGTCTCACAATGCATTGGTCAAGTAGTTTCAATATTCGTTGATCAAATAGTCTCAATATGCATTGGTCAAGTTGTCTCAATATGCATTGGTCAAGTAGTCTCAATATGCATTGGTCAAGTAGTCTCAATATGCATTGGTCAAGTAGTCTCAATATGCATTGGTCAAGTAGTCTCAATATGCATTGGTCAAGTAGTCTTAATATGCATTGATCAAGTAGTCTCAATATGCATTGGTCAAGTAGTATCAATATTCATTGGTCAAGTAATTTCGATATGTATTAGTCAAGTAGTCTCAATATGCATTGGTCAAGTTGTCTCAATATGCATTGGTCAAGTAGTCTCAATATGCATTGGTCAAGTAGTCTCAATATGCATTGGTCAAGTAGTATCAATATTCATTGGTCAAGTAGTTTCGATATGTATTAGTCAAGTAGTCTCAATATGCATTGGTCAAGTTGTCTCAATATGCATTGGTCAAGTAGTCTCAATATGCATTGGTCAAGTAGTCTCAATATGCATTGGTCAAGTAGTCTTAATATGCATTGGTCAAGTAGTCTCAATATGCATTGATCAAGTAGTCTCAATATGCATTGGTCAAGTAGTCTCAAAATGCATTGGTCACGTAGTATCAATATTCATTGGTCAAGTAGTTTCGATATGTATTGGTCAAGTAGTCTCAATATGCATTGGTCAAGTAGTCTCAATATGCATTGGTCAAGTTGTCACAATATGCATTGGTCAAGTAGTCTCAATATGCATTGGTCAAGTAGTCTCAATATGCATTGGTCAAGTAGTCTCAATATGCATTGGTCAAGTAGTCTCAATATGCATTGGTCAAGTAGTCTCAATATGCATTGGTCAAGTAGTATCGATATTCATTGGTCAAGTAGTTTCGATATGTATTAGTCAAGTAGTCTCAATATGCATTGATCAAGTAGTCTCAATATGCATTGATCAAGTAGTCTCAATATGCATTGGTCAAGTAGTCTAAATATGCATTGGTCAAGTAGTCTCAATATGCATTGGTCAAGTAGTCTCCATATGCATTGGTCAAGTAGTCTCAATATACATCGGTCAAGTAGTCTCAATATGCATTGGCAAGTAGTCTCAATATCTATATTGATAATGAACCTCTAGCTAAAGTCTACTTATACAATAAATTATTTTTAAGAATTCCACTGGACATACACAGGCACACATGTATATTTTTAATTTTTATACTTTGGTAAACATGAAGACACAACTCCAAAGTGTAGACAGACTAAACCTCAGATTACTTGTATTTAACCAATCTCCCATGAAAATATCTAAAAAGTTTTTATGCTTACGGTATCTCGGCTTTAATCACTTTATGTAATTTTACCAAAGAGTAGGTTTTCAGTAACGTTACAAACTAGAAAGTGGCAGTAAAATATTGCTGTTCTTTGTACAGAATGAAAGAATGAACAGTTTGAACAATTACCCACCTCATTGAGAGAAGATTAAAGACAGGTTTTGCAAAATCTGTAACCCTGAGACCAACCATCTCAACCTTCCATCTGGTGAATTCACATTTTACCAGAGTCCAGGTTCAGTTCTACACCAACCTACAATCATGCATAGCAACATGACTGTTAATATAACACTAAAACCTAAACATGGATAAACGTGAATAACTCAGTGATATTTTAGCTTGGATCAATGTATACATAGTTGTGGCAAAAACTTAGTGTCTCATGAAAATGAAATAAATATAAATCGTTTATTGCAGAGTACCTTTAGGAACATATCAACTTGAAAATTTTATGTCGTATTTAATAAAAAGCTATCTCTTGCTCATTGTTTCACATTTACATTTGAACAATTTTATAGTTGTTTTTTTTTGTTTCCTAATTTATTCCGCCTTCACCAAACATTTTTCTTATTATATGAAGTTTTAAAGTTACAGTTGTTTGACAAGATTGGAAAACCTTAATAATTGCTTTATTTTTTCTCCTAATTTATTTAAATTGCACAAAACACTTTTCTCATGATATGGAGTTCGAAAGTTAGAATAGTAAATGTTGTTAAATGTTAAAAATAATTCATTTTCTGTCCAGAGAGTTTTATTACCCGAGCAATGCAGGACATTCAACTAGTAGTTAATAAGTTAAAATATTGTTTTGTTTCTAGTTTTAATGATGATGTCTTTGATGATTTTCACCAGGAAGTTATTGCATTAGATAATTATTCTAGATTTCTATACCACTCTATACGTCTATACAATATTTTCGCCTTGTGATGCCAATGCTGAAATGAACTAAAATCATATAATTGTGTATCAAATAATTTTCATTGCGATCATAGCAAAACGGACTATATTTAGCCATTACTTGCTAATGATTTCACATTTACATTTAAACACCTTTACAGTTTTAATTTTCTTCCTCATATATTTAAACAAAACTCTTTTTTATGAATATGAAGTTTGAAAGTTACAATTATTTGTGAAAGTTTCAAAACTTTTACATGAATTTTGTTTTTTTTCTCTTAATTCATATGAACTGCACAAAAAAAACTTTTTTCATTGAGGTTTAAACATTAGAATGGTTAATGCTGTACGTATACGTTAAAGACAAATAAATTTTCATTTTAAAAACTTTTTTATCACCAGGGCAACGTCAAACATTTAGCTAGTATACATATGCATGTAGTACTATTCTATATAGTAATAGGAGTGTATTTAAAGGAGTGGTCTATAGAATTATAAAATGAACAAGTAGAGTACTTTTAATGGGTAGCATAGTGGTTAGTATTTACATGCATATATAGATTGTTATAGCATGAGTTCCTTACATCATGAGAGAGTGAAAGTCATGAAGTTTACAAACATTCTTCTTGCAGTCTTCTTATATCATCTTTGAGTCTGATTCAAGTTTTACATGAGTTGAAGAGCTCCAGCCAGAAGTGTTCAACTGTAAATAAGAAAGATAAGGTATGTCAGTAGTAGTCTAAACTAACAGAGAATGGTATCCAGCACATGCCATGAACTAGTTAGTCTCGCACATTAAGTGATGATGTCGGTGTTGGCGTGATTAAGTGATGATGGCTGGTGTTGGCAGGATTTGGCGGGCATCGCCGAGCGTCAGTGTCAATTATTTAAAGAGACCACCAAATAATTTATACCTCTGTTTATCATGGCACTTTTGATGGAGCCATGCTAATTTATTTAATCGCTTGTATTGCCCATCATTAAATGCAGAAAACTTTTCCTTGTTCTAGCAAAAGAAAGCAAAAGCCCATCAGTCTTATTTTACAGTAGAGGCTATGGAGTTGCATCATCCTGTTATATATGTATTAATGGTAATCCAACCACTATAAACACTACAATGGCTTTTTTCAAGTTCACATATTATTACAAGAGTTGTTAAACTATTGTTGCTATAGTATCACAAATTACTACAAGAGTTGTTAAACTATTGTTGCTGTAGTATCACAAATTACCACAAGAAATGTTAAACCATCGTTGCTATAGTATCACAAATTATTACAAGAGTTGTTAAACAATTGTTGCTATAGTATCACACATTATTACAAGAGTTATTAAACTATTGTTGCTGTAGTATCACAAATTACTACAAGAGTTATTAAACTATTGTTGCTATAGTATCACAAACTATTACAAGAGATGTTAAAATATTGTTGCTGTAGTATCACAAATTATTACAAGAGTTGTTAAACTATTGTTGCTATAGTATCACAAATTATTACAAGAGTTATTAAACTATTGTTGCTATAGTATCACACATTATTACAAGAGTTATTAAACTACTGTTGCTGTAGTATCACAAATTATTAAAAGAGTTATTAAACTATTGTTGCTATAGTATCACACATTATTACAAGAGTTATTAAACTATTGTTGCTGTAGTATCACAAATTACTACGAGAGTTATTAAACTATTGTTGCTATAGTATCACACATTATTACAAGAGTTATTAAACTATTGTTGCTGTAGTATCACAAATTACTACAAGAGTTATTAAACTATTGTTGCTATAGTATCACACATTATTACAAGAGTTGTTAAACTAATGTTGCTGTAGTATCACAAATTATTACAAGAGTTATTAAGCTATTGTTGCTATAGTATCACAAATTACTACAAGAGTTATTAAACTAATGTTGCTTTAGTATCACAAATTACTACAAGAGTTATTGAACTAATGTTGCTATAGTATCACAAGTTATTACAAGAGTTATTAAACTATTGTTGCTGTAGTATCACAAATTATTACAAAAGTTGTTAAAATATTGTTGCTGTAGTATCACAAATTATTACAAGAGTTGTTAAACTATTGTTGCTGTAGTATCACAAATTATTACAAGAGTTATTAAGCTATTGTTGCTATAGTATCACAAATTACTACAAGAGTTATTAAACTATTGTTGCTATAGTATCACAAATTACTACAAGAGTTGTTAAAATATTGTTGCTGTAGTATCACAAACTATTACAAGAGTTATTAAACTATTGTTGCTGTAGTATCACAAATTATTACGAGAGTTATTAAACTATTGTTGCTGTAGTATCACAAATTACTACAAGAGTTATTAAACTATTGTTGCTTTAGTATCACAAATTACTACAAGAGTTGTTAAACTATTGTTGCTGTAGTATCACAAATTACTACAAGAGTTATTAAACTATTGTTGCTATAGTATCACAAATTATTACAAGAGTTGTTAAAATATTGTTGCTGTAGTATCACCAATTTTTACAAGAGTTATTAAGCTATTGTTGCTATAGTATCACAAATTACTACAAGAGTTATTAAACTATTGTTGCTATAGTATCACAAATTATTACAAGAGTTGGTAAAATATTGTTGCTGTAGTATCACAAATTATTACAAGAGTTATTAAACTATTGTTGCTGTAGTATCACAAAGTACTACAAGAGTTGTTAAACTATTGTTGCTGTAGTATCACAAATTATTACGAGAGTTATTAAACTATTGTTGCTGTAGTATCACAAATTACTACAAGAGTTATTAAACTATTGTTGCTTTAGTATCACAAATTATTACAAGAGTTATTAAACTATTGTTGCTTTAGTATCACAAATTATGACAAGAGTTGTTAAACTATTGTTGCTTTAGTATCACAAATTATTACAAGAGTTGTTAAACTATTGCTGCTATATTATCACAAATTATTACAAGAGTTATTAAACTAATGTTGCTATAGTATCACACATTATTACAAGAGTTATTAAACTATTGTTGCTTTAGTATCACAAATTATGACAAGAGTTGTTAAACTATTGTTGCTTAATTATCACAAATTATTACAAGAGTTGTTAAACTATTGTTGCTATAGTATCACAAATTATTACAAGAGTTATTAAACCATTGTTGCTATAGTATCACACATTATTACAAGAGTTATTAAACTATTGTTGCTTTAGTATCACAAATTATGACAAGAGTTGTTAAACTATTGTTGCTTTAGTATCACAAATTATTACAAGAGTTGTTAAACTATTGTTGCTATAGTATCACAAATTATTACAAGAGTTATTAAACTATTGTTGCTATAGTATCACAAATTACTACAAGAGTTATTAAACTATTGTTGCTATAGTATCACAAATTATTACAAGAGTTGGTAAAATATTGTTGCTGTAGTATCACAAATTATTACAAGAGTTATTAAACTATTGTTGCTGTAGTATCACAAAGTACTACAAGAGTTGTTAAACTATTGTTGCTGTAGTATCACAAATTACTACAAGAGTTATTAAACTATTGTTGCTTTAGTATCACAAATTATTACAAGAGTTATTAAACTATTGTTGCTTTAGTATCACAAATTATGACAAGAGTTGTTAAACTATTGTGGCTTTAGTATCACAAATTATTACAAGAGTTGTTAAACTATTGTTGCTATATTATCACAAATTATTACAAGAGTTATTAAACTAATGTTGCTATGGTATCACACATTATTACAAGAGTTATTAAACTATTGTTGCTTTAGTATCACAAATTATGACAAGAGTTGTTAAACTATTGTTGCTATAGTATCACAAATTATTACAAGAGTTATTAAACTATTGTTGCTATAGTATCACAAATTATTACAAGAGTTGTTAAAATATTGTTGCTGTAGTATCACCAATTTTTACAAGAGTTATTAAGCTATTGTTGCTATAGTATCACAAATTACTACAAGAGTTATTAAACTATTGTTGCTATAGTATCACAAATTATTACAAGAGTTGGTAAAATATTGTTGCTGTAGTATCACAAATTATTACAAGAGTTATTAAACTATTGTTGCCATAGTATCACACATTATTACAAGAGTTATTAAACTGTTGTTGCTGTAGTATCACAAATTATTACAAGAGTTGTTAAACTGTTGTTGCTGTAGTATCACACATTATTACAAGAGTTATTAAACTATTGTTGCTGTAGTATCACACATTATTACAAGAGTTATTAAACTATTGTTGCTGTAGTATAACAAATTATTACAAGAGTTGTTAAACTATTGTTGCTGTAGTATCACAAATTACCACAAAAGTTATTAAACTATTGTTGCTATAGTATCACAAATTACTACAAGAGTTATTAAACTATTGTTGCCATAGTGTCACACATTATTACAAGAGTTATTAAACTATTGTTGCTATAGTATCACACATTATTACAAGAGTTATTGAACTATTGTTGCTGTAGTATCACAAATTATTACAAGAGTTGTTAAACTATTGTTGCTATAGTATCACACATTATTACAAGAGTTATTAAACTATTGTTGCTGTAGTATCACAAATTATTACAAGAGTTATTAAACTATTGTTGCTGTAGTATCACAAACTACTACAAGAGTTGTTAAACTATTGTTGCTATAGTATCACACATTATTACAAGAGTTATTAAACTATTGTTGCTATAGTATCACAAATTATTACAAGAGTTATTAAACTATTGTTGCTATAGTATCACACATTATTACAAAAGTTATTAAACTATTGTTGTTGTAGTATCACAAATTACTACAAAAGTTATTAAACTATTGTTGCTATAGTATCACAAATTACTACAAGAGTTATTAAACTATTGTTGCTAAAGTATCACACATTATTACAAGAGTTATTGAACTATTGTTGCTATAGTATCACAAATTTAATTAGATGAAAATATAATAAACACATAGTTAGTGAATCTTTTGATTTTTGTCAAGGTCACTTGCATACACATTTTGATTGAAAAAAATTGTCAATTGCTACATATTCGAAACACACTCCGCATAAATCATTAAAGGTTTCTGCATCTACTGGTATTTGGTTTATCTAAAAAGTATTTATTCTTGAGTAGCAAGGAACCAGTTTAGAGTATAATCATACTACATATAAGCTCCCCAACTTGGAAAAAACTCGGCTTGTGAGCTGATTTTAGAATAAGTTTTTGCCTTGAGATTTGATTAATCTTTGTGATACAAGCTGTGTTGAGATACTTTGAAGCAAAACTATTAATTATTCTATTATTGAAAAGTTAAAAGCTACATTTTTATCATTCATTAAATCTTTTTGATACTTATGCTTTTTCTAGCTATAAAGCTAACAAATTGCTATATAAATAAAATCATATTTTGTACTCATCAGTCCAACCTCAAGTTACGAATAAACTATTACTCTTTTTCAAACGCTGGAAGGACTCAGTATCTCAAACCTTTACAATAACCACATAATAAATTTCAAGTTATTGAGAAACATCATGAGCTGATTATCGATGACTACTATATGTCCAAGTATTCAAAATGCTGCTTTTGAGAACAGCATCGCTCAGCCTTTCTCTTTAAATTAGTTTGATAAATGTTTTTAAAAGGTTGGCTAAAAGTTAAACTGAATGCGAGGCAAAACACGGTTAACTGGAAACAGATACTAAAAAGTAAGATGACAAGCTAATGTACCATAAAACCTCTAATTGAATGCAATGGCACTCTATTTTTAAACCTTTTTATAGTGGCAGTCAAATAAAGGAGGCGCTCAAATAGAGGCCGGCGGTGTATTTTTCAAATAGTTTGTTAGAGTTTGGAAAAATTTGACCCTTTTACGGGCCAAATTACGTAAAAGGGCCCTTTTACAGGCCAAATTACGTAAAAGGGCCTTTTTACGTAGAAGGGCCCTTTTACGGGCCAAATTACGTAAAAGGGTCCTTTTACGGGCCAAATTTTAGTGTTGTACTCTTTTTTCCGGTAGAGCTATATTAACTGTTTTGGATGCAATAAATTTTCTAACCTACCTCCAACTTGTCAGAAATCTCTCAAAAGCACGCATTGTAATACCAGGAAATATCTCTACTAGTTAGAGGTGGAACGAGACACGAGACGCCTCGAGTATCGACCTGTCTCGTATCGGTCTCGTCTCGACTTAACTATTGCCAAACTCGAGACAGGAAATAGAACTAAAGCGCCTGCGCACGGTTGTTAAAACATGGCTTTTTGCGGTAGCAACAACTCCATATATTGTAATGGATTGCGGGCAACTGCCTTTAAAGTTATACCCGGTCCGTTACTACCTGTTTCTACTGATTATGTTGGCCACTGAGTCTAATCATGTAGTCCGGACAACGGCCCTGTTATTTTTCAGTTCGGTTTTGTGTCCTTAAAACCGATACCGGGTCGTATCTAATTACTCTTCGGATAAGACTTTTGCGGGTAAAATGTCTGTATTTTATCGTATCGTGTCTAAACACCAACTGCCCTTCATAAAATTTGGGCCTCTTTTACGTATATACTACCAATCGCGGGGAAAACTTGCCCTGACACGGAGAAACGAACGAAAGGCCGTGTCGACCATAATCCGTGTTCGGTTAACAATGACGTTTTGTTAGCACAATATAAGAATATACATGAGCATGTATACAGTAATTAATATAATTTCATGAGTAAAATTTAAATATAATTCACATACTACAGCTAATACACAAACAAAACTTAACATTAATGAAACGATAAGAATGAAAGTGTTATCGTGTGTTCTTTTAGTTGCGGTATTTCTTTGTAGAACGACGGCTATCGGTTTCATTACACATTACATTAAAAAGTAAGAACTATTCAATAGATGGTAAAATATACATGTACAAAGCAATATGTTTATAATAATTATTATCAATCAAGCTCAAAATTCTTAGAATATACAACTTCGGTATTTTAGAGCTGTTTGTGTCACTTTTGTTTACAAAAACTACATGCATATCACTATTAAAATGTTGTATTTAAATCCTTTACACCAGGTGAAAATTCAATTTAAAAAGAGTTTTATTAATTTTATATATACCAAGTAGCTAGTACTTGTGTAGTGAAATCATCACCAAATGCTCATTATTTTACTGTCTCGTGTCTCGAGTCTCGAATTTTTAC
Source organism: Watersipora subatra (assembly GCF_963576615.1). NCBI lineage: Eukaryota > Metazoa > Bryozoa > Gymnolaemata > Cheilostomatida > Watersiporidae > Watersipora > Watersipora subatra. The sequence continues at coordinate 22,194,897 of NC_088713.1, forward strand.
AAGACAGTGTCTCGAGTCTCGTCTCGAGCTTAAAAAACCTGTCTCGTTCCACCTCTACTACCAGTTGATATCTATTGCATGCAGTTAACCTGTTATGGAATTATAGCCTGTGTCCTGATTTGCAATTTGTTGGAGTTTTCAATTTTTATTTTATTTTAAATTTGAAAACATTTTCATTTTCTATTTATATTTAACAATGTTTAATAAAAGCTCATTGCACTCATTTATATGTTAGCTACAGTCTGCAGCGAAAACTAGCTTTTTATGTGCGATAGAAGAGAAGTTGCAAGCATCTATCTATTGTAAGATCAAACTGCTGCAATGATGCTGTCAGATAATATAGCGAAAGTCTGCGGTTTTATAAGTTATATAATGATAATCTACTAGCTGGTCAAATAAATATTCATGATCATATGGCATAAATGAACCATACTTATAGTACATGCAGAAACTAAACTTATAGTTTAATACGAAAATGTTTCCATCGTTTTCCTCATTTTTGCTCTTGATGAAAAGTTTTTTTATGATTGTTCATTACTTTCCTCAATGTCTCCAGCTCTTCATCCTTTTTTATGTACTGCTGAACTAGTTGATATTAGCATCCAAACAATTCTTTTAACAGAAAAAACCTTTTACACATTGAATTTCATACGAATAGTACATGTAATGATAAGATTTTAGCCCATGTCCGTTAAGCACAACCTTTAGTCTAAAACTAGTCTTTCATATACCATTGTAAATGCATACTGTTTTGTGTATTAACTTAGCATTAAGTGTCTGTTTAGCTAAACTCATTCAAGTTAAATTCAAAGTTTCTATTACGTAAGATAACAACAGTTAGTGCTCTCACATCTCTCTCGGACAGCCGTTATACACTGCGTCTATCTCAAAAGTAACAACTCCATAAAGTAGTGTATAAGGTGATTTTACATTTTATTGCAGATCATAGCAACTAAATAGGTATTTGTTACTTTTTAGCATGTTTTGAATAGAAAAAATTAAAAACATGTTTTTCCACTCTAATACTATATCCATTTTATGTGTTTTTGTTTTCTTTTCATTGTGTATTAATGGATTAAAGTGTTCTTGGTTATTTTATATAGGAAATAGTGCTGTGAGATGAGTGTAAATTGGCATACAACTCAATCCCAGAACGCCTTGAACTTGTGTATTGAGGTGTGTATCAAATAATTAGTAAAATGTTACTGTATTTTCATATGTAAGATTTTGTAGCCAATAAATTAATTGAATTTTTTAATTTTTTTTACTATAATAAGAGCAATGTTCATTCGTCGGTCTGAAGCCGCAATCAGAATTTTTGGAAAAAGATTGGCATGCTACAATTTTCCTTAACTGTTTGCTCACACGTTTAGAATGATTATGCGCATACTTATTTTTTGCGATTTGTTGGCACATATGATGACCTCTTGCTGCGCATGGGACTGCTAGGGTACAAAGTAATACCAAAGTCTTTACTATAATAATGGCTGTGTTCATTCTTTTGGTTGTCCAAATTATGAGTTAGAAGATGTGTTAAAAGATTGCTATAAACAGGATTTGAACATATAACATTCAGCTCAATAGTTCACACTGTAACACATGTACATTATATATATATATATTTATATACATACATACATACATATATATATATTTATAGTATATAAATTCTTGTTGTTTCTTCTCGTTGTTTCTAAGCCAGGTTTTAATACTCAGACACTGTATATATATATATATATATATATATATATATATATATATATATATATATATATATATATATATATTCCAAAGTAGTGTGTTAAAGCTGCCAAATAGTGCTCAATGAGTGATCAGAGCTTAAATATAAAATTTATTCATGTAAAACCTTAGATAAAAAACAACTAGTCATACATCATACTTCATAATCAGACGTCATACATCCACACTCAATCCAACCACCCACCCTGCATTATAAAGCAGCTACCTCAAGCAATCAATCACCGACTATCAGCAATCTCATCCGATGCTAGTGAGTTCAACCGAGCAGCACCACCGTACCAGCAGGCATTGGCAACAAGCGGATATACACACCAGCTGAAATTCACACCCCATGAAACCACTACACCAACTAAACAACACAGGCGACGAAGAAAAATCACATGGTTCAACCCACCATATAGCAGAAACGTGGCAAATAACATCGGTCAGACATTCATCAAAATATTAAATAAATCTTTTCCGAGCAATCACCCTCTAAGAAAGCTATTTAATAGAAACAACACAAAGATTGGCTACAGCTGCATGCCTAACATCAAACAAACCATCAACAATCACAATAAGAAGCTTTTGAACAACGCCTCGACGCACCCAGCAAACAACAAAGCATGCAACTGTCGCGCACCAAATGAATGCCCTCTCGAAGGAAACTGTCTTAGCAAGTCGCTCATTTACCAAGCTGTAGTCACCGCAGACGACGGTAGCAAACCTACAGAAAGTTATATTGGCCTCACAGAAAATTCCTTTAAGACACAATTCAGCGGCCACATGTCATCTTTCAGGCACCAGGACAAGCGGTCTGCCACAGAGCTTAGTGGCTACATCTGGCAGCTAAAAGGCCTGAACACACCGTATACGATTAAATGGAAAATCATTCAACACGCAAGGCCATACGACCCAGCCACCAAGCGTTGTAACCTGTGCATATCAGAAAAGTATATCATCCTCACAAAGCCAGAAATGAGCTCACTCAACAAGCGTAATGAGCTAGCTTCCACATGCCGACATTCTGCTAAATACACACTACAAAATGCAATTACATAGCTATCAGTCGTTATAGTAATTACACCTTTCTTATATATAACTCAGTTGGACCAAAACAATTTTATCTGATGATTGTCTGCGTAACAGACATGAAACTAATAGTAATGAAGTTGTTTTTTATCTAAGGTTTTACATGAATAAATTTTATATATATATATATATATATAAATATATATATATATGTATAGTTATTATACTATTTACTGTATATATATATGTATATATATATATATATATATATATATATATATATATAGTGAAACTCGGATAACTCAAACTTCAAGGGACCGAGCAAAAGTGTTCGAATTATCAGAGCGTTCAAGTTATCAGAGCACTGTCACAAGTCCATGTATATATTTATTTATTTATTAGTAGATACATGTACATATACAAACTATAATATAAAGCAAAAGTACAAATGGCTCGTTTCAAATTAAATGCTTCTAATGTAAAGTTTAAAACGTTTTTATCAAAAAGTATAGAGATTTTTTTATCACTTGAGATTGGTTCGTTGTTTGAGGTGATGTTATTGCCAGGACGTTTTTTAGATTGACACTGGCAAAACTTGATCGTTGTTGAAATGCTCAAAAGAAAAGACATCTTTTTCTTTTGAGCATTTTGCCCACGATCAATTTTGCCGATTTTTCTTGAAGTTTATGCAAAGATTACCTCACTTTACCTTGCTTCTTAAGGGCGATCACTACGCGGATGTTTGGTATAAATCAAATTTCACCAAACCTTTAGAAAAGTCGTTGACAAAAATATTTTGCCGATGGTAGTAATAACAACGCTTATGAATTACGAAAAGTTGAGGTTTACCTCTATGGCTTGGAATAAAGTGATTTTCTAAAGCGATAGCAACCATTTCGGTAGCCGTTGGGCAAAAAACAGTTCGAATTAACAGTGTTGAGTTCGAGTTATATAGAGCCATTTATCATTGCGTGGGAACGGACCAAGCAAATCCATTCGAGTTAACCATGTGTTCGCTATATCTGAGGGCGAGTAATCCATGTTTCACTGTATATATATATATATATATATAAATATATATATATATATATATATATATACAGTGTCTGATTATTAAAAACTGGCTTAGAAACAACGAGAAGCAATGAGAGTTGCCTGCCACTTGTTAGTAGCCTGGCACATTGCAGTTGGATATTTTGAGTAAGCTTACTAATAACAGCTAGAGCTTTTCATGACTTTGCGCCGTGTTGGAGAGCTGTTACAGTAGTGTATTTGCCCATTATATCGACATATATTGCCTATTGAATCCATCAAGATCGTGTGGCTGAATTGGTAAGGTGTTAGATTGATTAACTGAATGGTCCGAGATCAAGTCTTCTGTATTAGAAATCTTTCATTCTAAGGTTTTAATAGCTATAGCTGGAACCACTCACATACACACAACCTTTAAACAAACAAAAACATATACAAAGTTATATCATATACCGTATACCACATGTTATCCGGTATATGATAAGAGTGATAGAATTGCATGAACTGCGTAGTTCAGTGATTAGATTCATGGTTAGAAGTTTGCACTGGCAATTTTCGTTAGTTCAAATCTAGCAAGAAGCAAGGTTTTCATTTCAAGACTACAATAGCTATAGTCAAACAGACAATTATAGACAGTGACAAGCATTAAGATTTATATCTAAATAAATAACTTGTTTTAAAGAAAATCGCAAAGGTGTTAATGATTCTTTTATTTAATGGTTTGCAATTTATTTAAGATTTTGAGATTGCCAAGTACTAGTTTTTACTATTATAATTATAATCATTTATTAATAATTAATTATTAAAATTAATTATTTATTTTTTATAAATAATTATAATTATTATATTAATAAATCCCAGTTTGTTATTGTCTGTCTGTTAGCTCGTGTAAACAATATCCACTTTCACAATTTATGCCCAATATTACCCCAACCCCAATGGGTATTAGATATAGATATTAGATAAAGATATTAGATATAGATATTATATATAGATATTATACATAGATTTTAGATTTAAATATTACATATATATTAGATATAGATACTACATAGATATATTAGATATAGATATTAGATAAAGATATTAAATATAGATATTAGATAAAGATATTAGATATAAGTATATTATTATAGATATTATATATAGACATTAGATAGAAATATTAGATATAGATATTAGATAGAGATATTAGATATAAATATTAGATATAGATATAAGATAGAGATATTAGATAAAGATATTAGATAGAGATATTAGATAAAGATATTAGATAGAGATATTAGATAGAGATATTAGATATAGATATTAGACAGAGATCTCAGATATAAATATTAGATAGATATATTACATAGAGATATTAAATATAGATATTAGATAGAAATATTAGATATAGGTATTAGATAGAGATATTAGATATAGATATTAGATATAGATATTATATAGAGATATTAGATATAGATATTAGATATAGATATTAGAAAGAGATAACAGATAGAGATATTAGATATATATATATATTAAATATATATCTAATATCTCTATCTGTTATCTCTTTCTAATATCTATATCTAATATCTATATCTAATATATCCAAATTGACCGGTGTAACTAAAGTTGATATCGGTCTAGATCTAATATGTATATATATATATATTAAATATATATATACATATTAGATATAGACCGATATCAACTTTAATTACACCGGTCAATGAGGTTTAGAGCAAATTACCACAGGATAAAAACAAAAACAAGAAATTGTGAAAAAAATTATGTATACTAGAAGAAAAAGCTCTATTCGTATAACGCTGTTCTGTAATGTAAATTAGCAAGTTGTTGGTGTCTGGTATAAGGTGTAGGGAAGTAGGAATGTAATGGTTAGTCAGACAGATTGTATATACAACTTGTGTATTCAATAACAGCAAATACTTATTCACACATTTAAATCCTCAGCATTAAGGGCATCTAGATGCTGGTTGTAACTGTCCATATCAGGTAACATAGCACTTTAGCATAAATTTTTTAAACTTTTTAATTTGTTTTTATCAGTTTTTGATACAAAATGATACCAAATTAGATTACTTGGTGATCTTATCTGTACATTATCATCATTCTGTTTTTCTCTGTATTGTGTGTAATTTTTGTATATACTGTGTTTACTTTTTGTATATGCTGCCTATACTTTTTATACATACTTTGTGAACTTTTCGTCTATACTGCGTGCACTTTTTATATATACTGTGTGTACATTAGCCTAAACTGTGTGTACTTTTTGTCTATACTTTTTGTATATACTGTGTGAACTTTTCATCTATATTGTGTGTATCTTTTGTATAAACTGTGTGTACTTTTTGCGTATACTGTGTGTAATTTTTGTTTATACTTTGCGTGCTTCTTTTGTGTATACTGTGAGTACTTTTGTCTGTATTGTGTGTACTTTTTGTCTATATTAATCAACAGACCACAGGAGTGGCAACAACTCACTCTTTCAAACAAATAATCTCTGGCTGATGTTCAACTTGTAACCTTATTAGTAAAAGCTATAGAGATAAATAAATTGCTTTCAAACAAATCGCAAAAGTTTTAACGATCTTTATATTTAAGAATTTACAAAACTCGCATAAACAGTTTACGAAAAAAAGTCATCATTCTTGCATGGTTTTGGTTATAGAATATATTGTATAGTCTCTGAAAACCGAAAAGCACACAGGTCATTCATTTTTAGATGTCTTCGTCTGTAAAACTATAAAATATATTGTAAAATATGCAAATATATTTTACTATGTTGTACTATATATGAATATATTGCACAGTATAAAAGATATTGTACCATATACAAATGTACTGTACCATATAAAAAATGTATTGTATTGTGAACATAGCACAATACGCTAATACGTATGCATCATTTCACTGGGGCCAACTTGAAAAAGAGAACTCCAAGCTTTGAGATTTGGGTATATTAAAACTAGATGGAGTTTAGTATGACTAAAACTTGTCATTTTTGTCTAAAGAAATCTGTTTACATAATCTGTATATATAATTATTAATGTGTTATAATATATGTATATACACACACATCTATATTATACATAGCTGTACATATCTTTTATGTCTATCTATACGTACATATATATATTTCTCAAGGTTGGTCTGTTCTTCATTGTGTTTGACCAGCTATATTTACATGTGATATTATCTTGGAATAAAGAACCCATATCGCAGAAGATGTGATCTCAGACCATCTTGTTCACCAGTCTGATGCCTTACCAATTCAGCCACATGAACTTGATGAATTCAATAGGCAATATATGTCGTTATATGGGAGCTCATACACTATCGCTCTCCATCACGACACAACGTGATGGGGTAACGTCATGAAAAGCGGTATCTTTTATTAGCAAGCTTACTCAAATTATCCATTGGCATTGTGCCAGGCTAATAGCAGATGGCAGGCAACTCTCATTACTTCTCATTGTTTTTAAGTTCCTTTTTAATACCTGAGCAACGCCGGGTAGCACAGCTAGTAGCCTATATATGTATATATATATATATACAGTCAAACATGGATAACTCGAACTTCACGGGACCGAGCGAAAGTGTTCGAGTTACCAGAGCGTTCAAGTTATCAGAGCACTGTCACAAGTCCATTTATTTATTAGTAGATACATGTACATATACAAACTATAATATAGATCAAAAGCATAAATGGCTTGTTTCAAATTAAATGCTTCTAATGTAAAGTTTAAAACTTTTTTATCAAAAAGTATAGAGATTTTACTATCACTTGAGACTGGTTTGTTGTTTGAGGTTTTGTTCATGCCAGGACGTTTTTTAGATTAAAATTGGCAAAACTTGATTGTTGTTGAGATGCTCAAAAGAAAAGACATCTTTTTCACCAAACTTTTAGAAAAGTCGTTGACAAAAATATTTTGCCGACGGTGGTAATAACGACGCCTATGAATTATGAAAAGTTGAGGTTTACCTCTATGGCTTAGAAAAAAGTGATTTTCTAAAGCGAAAACAACCGTCTCGGTAGCCGTGGGGCAAAAAACTGTTCGAGTTAACAGAGTTGAGGTCGAGTTATCTAAAGTAATTTATCATTCCGTGGGAACGGACTAAAGAAACCGTTCGAGTTAACCATGTGTTCGAGCTATCCGAGCGAGTTATCCATGTTTGAATGTATATATATATGTATATATATATATGTATATATATATATATATCTCAATGTCTGTCCATGAATTGGTCTGCCCGCTATAGCTATTAAAATATTGAAATGAAAAACCTGAATCACAGAATATTTCATCTCAAAAGCTTCCACTGCTCAGACAATTAGCTAATCAATTGAGCTGCACAAGATGCATAGACTCATTATTTGATGTGCCGGTACGTCGTTGTCTAGGTTAGAAAATGTATAGCAAAGTTGCTACAGCGCAACGTCACCAAAGCTTGCTCTTATTAGTAAGTTTAGCAATATAAATATTAGCTTGCTCAAAATAGATATTGGCAATGTGTCAGGCTAGTGGCAGGTGACAGGCAACTGCATTACCTGCAACTGTTTATAGGCTGGTTTTAATACCCTTACAACACCGAAAATTACACTAGTAGAATTATAAAATGAATGACAACATGAAGTTGTAAACCGATCTTAGACATTTAAAACAAATGTTAATATTTGCATATAATTATACTTTTATAGCATGATTTCTTGACATCAAGAGGGAAAGTGAAAGTCATGTAGTGAACAAACATTGTCCTTGAAGTTATTTCATATCATCTTTGAGTCTGATTCAAGCGTTACATGAGTTGAAGAGCTCTAGCCAGAAGTGTTCAACTGTAAATAAAAAAGATAAGGTATGTCAGTGGTCTAAACTAACAGAGAATGGTATCCAGCCTATGTCATAAACTAATAAGTCTCGCACATTAAGTGATGATGTCAGTAGTTGAACTGGAAGTCTATGATAACTCTCACTGTTTGTGTTTTTGTTTAAAACACTGTGTTCATTTACAGCAACTAAAATCTAGCAATAAAATTTCCACACTGCACTGGTTTTGATCTCAGAACCTCTAGGTTGAAAGGGGTGGAATTGACTAACCATTAAGCTACACAGAACATAATAGATTTATTGTGAATATAGTCATTATATTGGTTGAGAAACTCATGCTTGAAGCTCTTATTAGGGTTAATAACTAGCACTCTTGACCATTACGCGCAAAGATTGTTAGGTTGGCCCAAAACATGGTTGTTTTAGAAAAGATTTTAGTAAAGGTCTATCTTTCAAGGAAAGTTTTGCAAATTCATTAGGTAACTATTCTATTACTTGAGCAATGCCGAACAATTGGCTAAAAATGTAATATAATTTTTTCAAAGAGTTGTACTAACCTAAAAGGTTTGTCTTCTTTTTTTATTTTATCCTGCTATATCCTTCCAGTCTAGTGCGCTATGGGAGATCATCAGATGTATTGATAAACAAAGAGTATAGTTACTAATTAGCACAAATACTAGCGTAGTTGAAAGGGTCTTTAGAAAAACTGATTGGCAAAAGTTCGAGTCCAGTGTTAGGCAATATTTTATCCTGACATTCGACTATGGTTTCATTTAAAAGGACGCAGGTAGCTTTCATATTCGTTAAGTAGTCCCAACATGTGTTGGTCAAGTAGTCTCAACTTGTATTGGTCAAGTAGTCTCAATATGCAATGGTCAATTAATCTCAATATGCATTGGTCAAGTAGTCTCAATATTCATTGGTCAATACATCTCAATATGCATTGGTCAAGTAGTCTCAATATGCATTGGTCAAGTAGTCTCAATATGCATTGGTCTAGTAGTCTCAACATGCATTGGTCAAGTAGTTTTAATATGTATTGGTCAAGAAGTCTCAATATGTATTGGTCAAGCAGTCTCAATATACATTAGTCAAGTAGCCTCAATATGCATTGGTCAAGTAGTCTCAATATACATTAGTCAAGTAGTCTCAATATGCATTGGTCAAGTAGTCTCAATGTGCATTGGTCAAGTATTGCAAATCAACGGATTACTAAAATGTTGTGCTTAAAAAGTTATTGTCAAAAATTATTGCTCCATTCAACTTGTACAGAGCAAAGGAACAAGCTGAACAGTTACTTACCTGGTTAAGAGAGGAGTAAAGACACATTTTGCCATTGCTGCAATTATGATACCAACCATCTCAATCTTCCATCCTTTGAATTCGCATTTTACCAGAATCCAGGTTCAGTTCTACACCAATTAACCTACAATCATGCATAGCAAACTGACTGTTAATATAACACTTAAACTTTTACACGGACAAACCTGAATAACTTAGTGATATTATTAGCTTGGATCTATGCATAAATATTTTTGGCAATAACTTGATGCCTCATAAAAATGAATTAAACATACATGTAAATCATTTATTGCAGAGTACTTTTAGGAATGTTTTTACTTAAGAAATACATGTCTTATTCAATAAAAAAATAAACAACTTTTCAACTTTATTGCTCGATAGTGCACAACTTTTTAAAGTTTTCACCGCAAACTTTTAATATTCAAACATAAGTGTTATAAGTGCTTTTAGTTTTCTACGTAATTTATATATCATATTATCATTATTCTTGTTACAGACCTTTAACATTATTTAAAAATTATCTTAAATCAACAGTCTAGACCTTTCATTAGGTAACTTTTATTAGACCAATAGTATAATAAAAGCTAGCTGCTCACAATTTCACAGGAGTTGTCATACCATGAGAGAGTCATGCAAAATCTTTTTTTGTGCTTGTATCTTTTCTTGTCTGTCATCTTTACATTCAAATCAAATCCTACAGGATATGAAAGATACAGGAGTGAATTATCACTCTGTAACTAAAGACTGTGAACTCTGTCAATAATAATATATTCTTACATAAAAAAGGCATTACAGTTCAGAGACCACTATTTGAGCACATAATTTGATGAAGTCATTGGTTTATGGTGAAATAGAATGTTAGAATATATGTGTTTTAACAACTGGTGTTGACATATAAAGACTTATTTCCCCCTGCATCAGTTCCTGTTGCCATTTTGTTGTTGCTCACTATTGAGTGAGTATACACCAGCTACAAACTCGCTCAGGTTCACATATACATACATGTGGCACTATTCTATAGTATTAGGAGTGTAAATAAAGGATACGTATATTCACATGTATAAATTTTGATGTCTGTCTATGAATTGGTCTGTCCAGCTATGGCTATTAAAATATTGGAATGAAAAATCTTTATTGCAAAAGATTTGACCTCAGAAGCTCCCATTGACTAAACAACTAGCTAAATCAATTGAGCTACGGAAGATCCATGAATTCATTAGTTGATATACCGGTTAGTCGTTGTGTAGGCTAAAATATTTATAGCAGATTTGTTGCAGCGCAACGTCATCAAAGCTTGCTCTTATTAGTAAGTTTAGCAATATAAATATTAGCTTGCTCAAAATAGATACTAGCAATGTGTCAGGCTAGTGGCAGGTGACAGGCAACTGCATTACCTGCAACTGTTTATAGGCTGGTTTTAATACCCTTACAACGCCGAAAATTACACTAGGTGAATTATAAAATGAATGACAACATGAAGTTGTAAACCGATTTTAGACATTTAAAATAAAGGTTAATATTTGCATATAATTATTCTTTTATAGCATGAGTTCCTTACATCATGAGAGAGTAAGAGTCATGAAGTAAACAAATATTGTCCTTGTAGTCTTCTTATATCATCTTTGAGTCTGATTCAAGTTTTACATGAGTTGAAGAGCTCTAGCCAGAAGTGTTCAACTGTAAATAAGAAAGATAAGGTATGTCAGTGGTCTAAACTAACAGAGAATGGTATCCAGCACATGCCATAAACCAAGAAGCCTCGCACATTAAGTGATGATGTCAGTATTTTAAGTTGAAGTCTATGATAACTCTCACTGTTTGTGTTTTTGTTTAAAACACTGTGTTCATTTACAGCAACTAAAATCTAGCAATAAAATTTCCGCATTGCACTGGTTTTGATCTCAGAACCTCTAGGTCGAAAGGGGTGGAATTGACTAACCATTTAGCTACACAGAACATAATAGATTTATTGTGAATATAGTCATTATATTGGTTGAGAAACTCATGCTTGAAGCTCTTATTTTGGTTAATAACTAGCAGTCTTCACCATTACGCGTAATGATTATTAAATTGGCCCAAAACGTGGTTGTTTTAGTAAAGATCTTAGTGAAGGTCTATCTTACCAGGAAAGTTTCGCAAATTCATAAGGTAACTATTCTATTACTTGTGCAAAGTCGAACATTTAGCTAAAAATCTAATATAAATTTGTCAAAGTGTTTTACTAACCTAAAAGTCTTCTCTCTTTTATTTTATGCTATTACCCTTGCAGTCTAGTGAGCTGTGAGAGATCATCAGTGGGCTGATGAAGCGCAGAAAATAAGTATTTAGTTGAACAAATATTCTGCACAAATAATAGCGCAGTTGAAAGTGTTGTTCAGAAGATATGATTGGCAAAAGTTCGAGTCCAGTGTTAAGCAATATTTTAACCTGACATTCAACAAAGGACGCAGATAGTCTTCATATTCATCAAGTTGTCTCAATCTGCGTTAGTCAGGTAGTCTGAGTATGCATTGGTCAAGTCGTCTCAATATGTATTGGTCAAGTAGTCTCAATATGCATTGGTCAAGTAGTCTCAATATGCATTGGTCATGTAGTCTCAATATCTATATTGACAATACACCTTTTGCTAAAGTATATTTCTATAATAAATTATTTTCCAGAACTTTACCCAGGCATATTTTCAGCTATTATACTTTAGCTAACATGAAGACACAACTCCAAATTATAGACAGAATACACCTCAAAAACTAACTTACAGTAATTACAAGTAGTTATTGGTCATATTTAACCAGCATTTTCTATGAAAATATTTAGAAAGGTGTTTATGTTTACGCAATATTGGTTTTAATCAATTAAAGTAAATTTAGCAAACAGTAATTTTTCAAAAACTTTACAAATTAGAAAGTGGCAGTAAAATGTTACTTTACTTTATTTGTAGAGAGCAAAGGAACAAGCTGAACAGTGACTTGCCTGGTTGAGAGAGGAGCAAAGACACGTTTTGCCAATGCTGCAATCATGAAACCAACCATCTCAATCTTCCATCCTGTGAGTTCACATTTTACCAGAGTCCAGGTTCAGTTCTACACCAATTAACCTACAATCATGCGTAGCAACCTGACTGTTGATATAACACTAAAACCTTAACACTGAAAAACCTGAATAACTTAGTGATATCTTAGCTTGGATCAATGCATAATTATTTTTGGTAAAAACTTTGTGTCTCATGAAAATGAACTAAATATACATGTAAATCGTTCATTGCAGAGAACTTTTAGGAAAGTTTTGAATTAAGAAATTCATGTCTTATTCAATAAAAAACTCAACCACTTAAGAACTTTATTGCTTGACGCGCACAACTTCTTGATTTTTGAAGACAAACTCTTTATATTTAAACGTAAGTGTTATAAGTGCTTTTAATTATCTACATCATTTATATATCATATTATCATTATTCTTGTTACAGACCTTTAACATTATCCCACAGCTAAACAAGAGCGAAGCGATTGATTTGGGAGATTTGTGATAAATGCACATATGTACACTCCCGAAAGTTATTCATTAACGGCTGTCGCAAATCCTTGCAACGAAATCACATCAACAAATTTAATCATTTTTGTGTAGAGTCTTTTAAATATAATAACGATACAAAACACATATAAACCTTTATAAATATGTTACCAAGTCTTTGAAAGGTTAGTGCAAGACCCTAAAACAAACCCATCTGATCGGATTATACATAAATAGACAGATTAATTTGGCCTTAAATCGAAATATAAAATTTACAAGTCTACTGTACTTAAAATTAAGACTGGCATATGAAACGCCGATAAAGCTGTGCGAATGAGAATACAAATATTAAGTCGCCAGTATTTTACGAGAAAAACGTGGACATTTCACTAGTCTATATAATTGTTGAATTGCCGAAGGTTTGTGTAATTAACATAGACTGAGGCATAGACCGATTTACAGGTATGAAAATGTGGTACACAGTTTATCAACCTACGTTTTTTGTCCAATAACTGAAGGTTTTTTAAATTATCTAGAACATTAGCCAGATTTCTTCACATCTCATCTACAAGCTAGGGCCGAACTACAATGCCCCTTTATGACAAGAATATTTCTTTATTTCACTCCAGTTTGCAGAAAACCTCCAGACACAGGAAAGCTAAGGCTTGCTTTCTGTTACATATCGCTGTCAAAACCATTCTACATTCACAACACAGACAACTTTCAAATCGTATATTACACGGCAGTTTGCCGCTTTACTTTTAATATTGCATTTCAGATACAATAAACATATTTCATTATCGCTGTTGTTAGTTAAATTACGTACAGTAGGTCAACGTTGCAAACTTTTGGCTCCTACTGGTGTTGTGGCTTTGAACATCTCTAATTCGACTATTCATTCTTTCCTACACTTTGCTAAATCTACTGACACTCGGCAGCTAAATGGTCCTGCTTTGCAAATTCTTCAAGCTAAGTGTCTGCAAATTAACTACATCACAATTGACAAACTTTTGATAGTTGGCTGCCGCCTGATAAATGCAATTGATAAACGTTTGCGACAAGCCTTCTCTAAAAAATTTGACCAGTTTTTTGGTGGCTGCTCCATAATCATGTCTGGCGATTTGGGTCAACTACCGCCTGTTTTAGATGCCAGAATATTTCAGCCCAATGTCAGGAGTGCTGTTTGTTTGCATGGCCACTCAGCTTACCAAACCTTTGATACTGCATTCTTCTTAGCCCAATGTATGCGTCAAGCAAACGATCTAATCTTCCACGATCTATTACTAAGACTTTGTGATGGAAAGTCGACCGAGCAAGACTATGAACTCCTGTCGCGCCAATTTCCTGGCATTGCTGACCATAATCCTGTCTTCGATACTGCTACTCGTCTATTTCCAACATGTGAATTGGTCCACGGCTACAACTCAAACAGACTTTTACTCCTTGGCAATCCCAATGCTCAGATTAACTAAAAACACGCTGGCCGCAATGCTCACTTGGCATCTTCTAATCTTGCCTGCGGTCTTCAACGCATTGTGTTTCTACCAGTTGATTCGCGAGTTATGCTTAGAGCAAATCTTTGGGTTGAGATGGGATTAGTCAATGGTTTAATTGGTACTGTCTTGCGTATCATATACTGTGCAAACCAAGGTCCACCTGCATTACCTGCTTTCGTTGTCTGTATGTTTCCAGATTATACTGGTCCAACATTTCCTCCCAAACACCCTAACAGTTTTCCAGTTATACCAATCAAGTGTACTTGGACTGCTGGCCATGCCACTCTTAGCTGTACAGGCATTCCTGACGATCTAGCATGGGGTTTGACAATACACAAGAGTCAAGGTCTTACCATGACTAAAGCTGTCATTGATATAGGCCACCACGAAATGACCGCTGGAATATCATTTGTTGCCCTCTCGAGTTTGAAGCATCAATGACTTACTTGTTAACAACTTCGCTAGGGTGCGCATCACTCGATTAGCTATCAATGACCAAATCTTACAACGCAAAAGAGAGGAGACTAGACTGTGCGACATTTAACAGATACTGTATACTTATAACATATATTGCAATATTGACAATTAACCAATTACTCGTATACCTGGTTTCAATCCAACTTTACCTCCAAAATAAATTGTTAGTTACACTTTTTTGGAGTCGTGCTCCCTCAAATTTATTTTATATCATCTCAAACAAGCCTCATTTACACTATACTCTGTCAATTCCTGCTGAGTACTATTGTTTCAACAACCAGCAGTACCCTTTTTTCCATTATCATTTTGGTCATGGGCTGTATGACAGGGGAATTTCTAGTATAAAAATTACCTTAGATTAACAAAGACCAATAGTATAATAAAAGCTAGCTGCTCACAATTTCACAGGAGTTGTCATACCATGAGAGAGTCATGCAAAATCTTTTTTTGTGCTTGCATCCTTTCTTGTCTGTCATCTTTACATTCAAATCAAATCCTGCAGAATATGAAAGACACAGGAGTGAATCATCACTCTGTAACTAAAGACTGTAAACTCTGTCAATAATAATCTAATCTTACATAAAAAGACAATACAGTTCAGAGACCACTATTTTGAGCATATAAGTTTATGATTTCATTGGTTTATGGTGAAATAGAATGTTGTAATACATGTGTTTTAACTGGTGTTGACATATAAAGGTTTATCTTCTCCTGCATCAGTTTCCATCACCATTACGTTGTTGCTCATTATTGAGTGAGTATACAACAGCCACAACATATAATCTATTCTGACATAAAAAGGGCAGTCATTATAATTCATAGACAATTATTCCAAGCACATAATTTGATGATGTCATTAGTTTTTGATGAAAGATTTTTTTTAACATTACAATGTATTTAATACTTGTTGGCGTGAAAAAACTTAACTCCCCTGTAGTAGCATTTATTGCCCCTAGCTGTTGATAGCCAAAACGATTAGCTAAAAAGTATAATCTAGCCACAAACAAGCTAAGGTGTACATATAGCACTTTGTTAAGTAGCATTATAAATCTAAAAACAGTATAGAATTATTATAATAGCTTCAGACAAATTATATTTTGGAATAATGTATAACCCATACCGATTATGTCCTGTGTGTTGATAACAGTAACAACCTGAGTGACTGATAATTAAATATATCTATATTTTTACTAGTATACACACACATATAAATTCCTACATGCATAAGTATTCACATATACACATATACATACACATGCAAATATATATATGTATACATGCACATGTACTTACATATATACATATGTACATAAATATGCATACAATTATACAGACTCATACATACAACAAGACATACGCATACGCATGCGCATACGCATACGCATACGCATATATACTTTCATGAACACACAAACATATACATACATATATACAGACACATATACATACGCATACACATATGCATGTACATATATACATATGCATACACATATACATATACATATATCAAGGCACAAACAAGCATTGTTTTACCTAAAATTATGAAGAGTATACCATCTAAAGGTTTTGCCTCTACCCAACTGTATACCCCAACTGTATACCCCAACTGTATACCCCAACTGTATACCCCAACTGTATAATCCAAGTCTATACCCCAACTGTATACCCCAACTGTGTACCCCAACTGCATACCCAAACTGTACACCCCAACTGCACACCCCAACTGTACACCCCAACTGTACACTCCAACTGTACACCCCAACTGAACACCCCAACTGTATACCGCAACTGTACACCCCAACTGTATACCCCGATTGTATACCCCAACGGTATACCCAAACTGTACACCCCAACGGTATACCTCAATTGTATACTCCAACTGTATACCTCAACTGTACACCCCAACTGTATACCCAAACTGCATACCCCAACTGTACACCCCAACTGTACACCCCAACTGTATACCCCAAGTGTATACCCCAACTGTATACTAGAGAGTGGTTGATAGGTAATGTGGTCGAATATTGGTCTACCAAGCTAAAAATCTCGAGTTCGAATCCCATATGATGGAATGTTTTTACCAACAGAGGACACTGTCTTTCTGACAGACACAGCTCTTATTATAGTAAAGACTACTGCTCTGGCAGCCCACTATGCTGTGAAAAATCGTCATGTGTGTCAAGAATTCACAGAGTATACTGTAAAACCTCTATTTGAACGCTATGGCACTCTATTTTTCTACACTTCCTCTGTGTTGCCGTTCAAACAGAAGTGGGGTTAAATTAGAGGTTTTACGGTTAGTATTTGTAAAATTAATCTGAAATGGCAGTTGTTGGTTAGTGAAAGTGAAAGTGTGCTGGTCTACTGAGATAAAAATCATGAGTTCAATGCCAGTCTAATGCAACTTTTTGTTTTTCCTTACAATTGTTGCTGCAGACAAATCAACGGATTACTAAAATGTTGTGCTTAAAAAAATATTGACAAAAATTATTGCTCTAATCAACTTGTACAGAGCAAAGGAACGAGCTGAACAGTGACTCACCTGGTTGAAAGAGGAGTAAAGACACGCTTTGCCAATGCTGTAATCATGAGACCAACCATCTCAACCTTCCATCCTGTGAATTCACATTTTACCAGAGTTCAGGTTCAGTTCTACACCAACCTACAATCATGCGTAACAAACTGACTGTTAATATTACACTAAAACCTAAACATTGATAAACCTGAATAACTTAGTGATATCTTAGCTTGGATCAATGCATAAATATTTTTAGCAAAAACTTGGTGTTTCATGAAAATGAATTAAATATACACGTAAATCGTTTATTGCAGAAAACTTTTTGGAACATTTAAAGTTTTGTGCTATTAAATAAACTTTTTGGAACGTTTTTATTTAAAAGTTCATGTCTTATTCAATAAAAAACTCAACAATTTTAGAACTTTATTGCTCGATAGCGCACAATGTTTTTAAGTTTGTAACACAAACTTTTAATATTCAAACGTAAGTATTATAAATGCTTTTAATTTTCTACATCAACTATACATCATATTATCTTTGTTCTTGTGACAGACCTTTAACACTATATAAAAATTATATTTGATATATCACTTATACGTTATTTATACATTATTATACATATACATACTTTGAATATCATTTATATATTATCTTATTATCATTTATTATTATTATTATTTAGTTTCATGCCATTATTTTTGTTACAGACCTATAAAAAAGTTTAAAAGTTATGTTGGATCAACAAAGACAACTCGTCCAGTGTAAGTTAGCTAATCAAATTTTAACAGGAGTTGTCGTACCATGAAATAGTCATGCAGAAAACTTTTGCGCTTGCGTCCTTTTTTGTTTGTCATCTTCGCACTCAAATCAAATCCTACAGAATATGAAAGACACAAGAGTGAATCATCACTCTGTAACTAAAGAATGTATACTCTGTTAATCATAATCTAATCTTACATAAAAAGTGCACTCATTATAATTCATAGACCATTAATCCAAGCACATAATTTCATGATGTCATTAGTTTTTGATGAAAAAAAAATCTTAGAATACGATGTATTAAAGACTTGTTGGCGTGAAAAACTTATCTCCCCTGTATTAGCTTTTATTGCCCCTATGCTGCTGGTAGCTAAAACGGTTAGCTATGAAGTATAATGTAGCCACAAACAAGCTAAGGTGTACATATAGCACTTTGCTACGTAGCATTATGAATCTTAAAACAGTATGTAACTATTATAAAAGCTTCAGACCAATTATATTTTATAATAATTTATAACCAATACTGATAATGCCTTGTGTGTTGATAGCAGTAACAACCTGAGGTACTGAAAATTAAACATAATTATTTATATTTTCAGCAGCATACAAACACATATAAAGACCTACATGCATAAATATTCACGTAAACAAATGTATATACATACACATATAATTACATTGTATATATATATATATATATATATATATATATATATATATATATATATATATATATATATATATATATTGATGTATAGATATATATATATAAATAATATATATATATGTATATACATATATATAAATATATATGTATATAAATATGCATACAAATATACAGACTCATACATACAAAAATACATACGCACATTTGTATACATACATAAATACTTACGCATGCGCATATACACTTTCATGTACACACATACATATACATACATATATACAGACACATATACATACGCATACATATATACATGTACATATATACATATAGACATATATACATATATCCATATACATATATCAAGGCACAAACAAACATAGTTTTGCCTAAAATTATGAAGAGTATACAGTCTAAAGGTTTTGCATCTACCCAACTGTACACCCCACCTGTACACCCCAACTGTATACCCCAACTGTATACCCTAACTGTACACCCCAACTGTATACCCCAACTGTACACCCCAGCTGTACACCTCAACTGTATACCCCAACTGTACACCCCGACTGTATACCCCAACTGAATACCCCAACTGTATACCCCAACTACACAACCCAACTGTATACCAGTGGCGTGAAGGAAATGCAAAAGCGCCACAGGTAATGTTTACTTCTATATAATTTGCTACATTCATGTACTTGAGAATGCACTTACTCAACAGTTAAGCTCTGCAGGTGCTCAAACAGCTATAAGAGATATTCAGTAGTAAATATAACCTAAAACTGTTGCTGTTAGTCTGTTTTAGACATAATTTTATTGCAAGGCTTTAGCATTCTGATTATAATTATTTTGTGTTATTAGAAACTTGTAGACTTACAATAATTCTAGAAGGTTCTTATGTTGAAAAATAGTTCACATTTTATTGCATACCTTCCGTGTAGAAGTTTTTTATAGATAGTAATTTGTAGTCGCGCTTCCCATAATATTATCTACGGTTCTCCTTGAAATAGTTCACATGAAATGTAGGACTTGTTTTCATTCCGTAATCCCCTGCAATGACGCACATGCTAGATGTCGGTGCCGACCCACACGGACACAAACTGTGTGCAGTTGGGATTAAGCATAACAGACGAAACCTAAAATTGATGATGTCATTCATTTCGAATAAATAATCTACATAACTGCATTTAAAAATGTTTTCATGTTAGAGGACTTATCTCCCTTGTTACTACTTTAAATCCAGCAACTCACCTGTAGATTTCAAGCTTTATTTGGAAAAATAACTTTTTAATGTGAGATATATATGTTCTCCTTTTACCTCAGCTGTCACGATATTTTACATGCTTCACTGTTCATTCAATACTCTACAATAACTGCTCTAGATATCTCAGCTATAGCTTTCAAACCATAAACAATGATCATAAAACCGGAACTAGATTTAAATTACCTAGTGCCATAACCCACAACAAACTCAACAGTAACCTGCTAAATTCATTATTACAACCTCGACAATTATTTAAGAACTTTTTTTCTGCAATCTTTTAAAACAAGAGTCAAACTACACTTACTATCCTCTGAACAATAATACCGTTCACCATCTAGCCTACCTATTTCAACTTTTCTTATTATAGTTTTGTTTTCATAACTAAAAATCCGTTGTGATAGATTTGCATAGCTATTTGCAAAGAGCTCACACTGGGCCACTTTATGTTTAACCACTCATATCAATCCTCAAGCTTGAGCTTCACATATTTTCAATTTTAAAACTATTATATTAGTGGGATCATTTATTATTTACTTTTTATTTTGTATTCTGTTATTTAGTTTAATTGCTGTGGTATTTTGTGAAAAACATTTAAAATATGACTATTGCTTACCACAACACAGATTTCTCATAAATATATAAAATTAGATGTAATATTTTTGTATCAATTTGTGATACAAAGCTCTCCAGTTGTGATTGGCCTTGCAACTCAATAATGGGTACTAAATAGAGAAGATATAAAAATATCAAAGTTTCTCATCACAGGATTTCTATAATACAAAAACTGAATGCAATTTTGTCAAAAACTCATATCTCTGCTTGTATTTAATTTGCATTTGTTCAATTTAAACATACCATTGCCAACTTTAGCCTATTGCTTTTTAGTTGTTGATTAAAACAATATTACAAAAATACAGTGTTATTGCGAAGGCCAGACTAGACCTTCAAAAGTTTTTGAACTAAATATGTATCCTTATTGAAACAAAATATGATAGTAGGACGATCATTGTGTTAAGATTGTTGATATATATTACTAACAATTTGGATTAAGAGTATTGGAAGGGTATATGGTTCCAGATGAGTGCTGACAACTCCTAAAACAGTTACAGGTTGACCATAAATGTGAATTAATAATTTTTACTACAATAGGAGCCATGTCTGTCTGTCTTTCCAAAGTCAAACAAAAAGCATTACGACAAAAGATTGCACCGAACAGGAGTTGAACCCAGACATTCAACTTCCTAGTCAAAAATGCTACCACCTCCCTTACTCAAGCACCTTTTCATATATAAGAATAGGTGTGCACATGGTTATTACACATGAAAATTTCTCATGGCGTTCAGGAGTACCAGCTTACTATAATAAGAGGCGTGTTTAATATTTGAAGCCACTCAAGAGCATTAGGAAAAATAAGAAGAAATATCAAACCACACGGGAATGAAATCTTGCTATTCAAATTCCCAGCAAACATACTACCATCTGCACGACTCAACCACATTTCTACATTGTAGAATAATTGTGCACATAGTAATTACATATGACAATCTCTCATGGCACCCGGGACTGTCAGTGTACTACTATAATATACAGTGTATAAGCTGTTTGTACAAAGTGACCGAGCAAGCAGTATGTCTGCATATGTATCCTATAAAACAGTCTTTTAATGCTACCATGTAATTAATTATTTGCCAGCTTTATTATGGATGTCAGAAGTGATAGTGGGGCACCCAGGCTCAAGTATTATACCTAAATGTGGCAACTAAATAGATAGTTTTAGTTTGAATATCAATATTTGTGTTTAGGCTAATGTAACTCATTGAATATAATATATGTGGGTGTATTCATATATACATTACATACAAGTAGGTATGTCTTTTTTGGACCGTGATTTTTGTCACATCCATCTGAGTGTAAAAGCTCGGTTATAATTGTATTTTCGGTTTGTATGGTTACGTTTCAAGCTTTGGTGTTACTGAGTGCCAGATCAAACACCAATGCACAATGACCCAACCCATCATCAGCCACCCAACCATCATAACCATGTAGGTAACAAATAATGGCTACGGACACCACACATGCTGAACAAAATAGAATAGCAAGTGATAGACATGTGTATCCGTCATTTTTTTGACGTCATCAATTCGTCTGCACATGCGCTCATTCGCGAAAATACTTCTATATTTTTTGACAACGATCGCCATTCTTGCTTACTTTACGTTATTTGATATTAATTTTGATGTTGTTTTGATACTATAATAAAGAATTGCAAAAAAAAGCGCCATTCGTGAAAATTAATGGCAAAAGTTTCGTGTTTTCAACGATAAAAGTTGTCTACTAAGATGGCGGAGGATATAAGTATACTAGCCAAATGTCCGGTGTTGCACAGGTAATAAAATAATTACTTAATGAATTTGGGTAACTTACCTGAGAAACTAGATCTTTACTAGAATACTACCTACGTTGTGGGCCAGCTCAACAACCATTATGCATAACGGTCAACAGTGCTAGTTATTAAACTCAAACAGGTGCTTTAAGCCGTAGTATCGTAACCAATATAATTACTATTTGCCTAATGAACATATTGCATTCCAGGTAGCTTAATGGTTAAGTCCGCCCTTTTTAGATCTGAAGTCCCTGAGATTAGTCCAGTACGGTGCAGATTTTTCATTGCTAAATTTTGTATGATACAGCTGGACACAGAGTTTGACAAAAAGACAAGCGCTGAGATTACATATTAATATATTAATATAACATATAATATATATATAAAACAAGCTTTTGTTTCTTTTTACTTCATGCTTTTTTCAGCAGCATGTTCGAAAAAAGGTTTTCAGAAGATTAGATGTAGATGCTGGGATACCTAATATTGCTATAGATGGGTTAGATGGCTCCTTAGTGCTACTGGACCATCTACCGTTTTTGTAAATTTATACCTGGTATGATGGTTGCTGGAAGTTTACACTGCATCTTAAGAGTTAGTTACTGCGTGAGCACATGCTTGGTTGTTATAACAGCTTGCTTAAAACAACTTGCTCACACCTGTCACACATTGTTATTATCAAGGTAAAGCTAAAAGATAATCCATGACAACCTTACAAGTTGAACCAAGCTTTCTAGAATATTCTACAACTCGAGTGGTCACTATAGTCATTGCAGAGCATATACATAGTTAGTTAGCTAGTAGTAGGGTAAAGAGTAGCAACTGTCACTACATATCAATCAGCTCAGAAAGGTAACTATCATAAATTTATTTCTGTTGACTGCATTGAGATTAACTTTAGATATTGTTAAACCAACATATTGTTTGAATATTTCATAAATAACTTTTAACTATGTATGACTAATATGCAGTGACAATATATGGCTTTTTGTTACACAAGCACATTTGTAGACTTCATCACATTACCTTTAATTTTTTTATATTGTTTACAAACCTAAAATAAATTACAGCTTGAGTTGCTTTCAAATTCCATTGTGGTATGATAGGAAAAAAGTAGTTATTGCTGAGTTTATCGACATGCGAACTGCTGTTATTGTTTATCGATGTTTTTTGTGCTGCAGCTAACATGTTTACACCATCAGCTGACATGTTTACACCATCAGCTAATATGTTTACATTATCAGCTAACATGTTTACACCATCAGCTAACATGTTTACACTATCAGCTAACATGTTTACACTATCTGCTAACCTGTTTATAGCATCAGGTAACATGTTTATAGCATCAGGTAACATGTTTATAGCATCAGGTAACATGTTTATAGCATTAGCTAACATGTTTATAGCATCAGCTAACATGTTTATAGCATCAGCTAACCTGGTTATAGCATCAGCTAACCTGTTTATAGCATCAGATAACATGTTTATAGCATCAGCTAACATGTTTATAGCATCAGCTAACATGTTTATATCATCAGCTAACATGTTTATACCATCAGCAAACATATTTTCACCATCAGATTATATGTTTATAGCATCATATAACATGTTTATAGCATCAGCTAACATGTTTATAGCATCAGCTAACATGTTTATAGCATTAGCTAACATGTTTATAGCATCAGATAACATGTTTATAGCATCAGCTAACATGTTTATATCATTAGCTGACATGTTTATAGCATCAGATAACATGTTTATAGCATCAGATAACATGTTTATAGCATCAGCTAACATGTTTTTATCATAGGTTAACATATTTATAGCATCAGCTAACATGTTTATAGCATCAGCTAACATGTTTATAGCATCAGCTAACATGTTTATAGCATCAGCTAACATGTTTATAGCATCAGCTAACATGTTTATAGAATCAGCTAACATGTTTATAGCATCAGTTAACATGTTTATAACATCAGTTAACATGTTTATAGCATCGGTTAATATGTTTTAGCATCAGGTAACATGTTTATAACATCGGTTAACATGTTTATAGCATCAGGTAAAAAGTTTTAGCATCAGATAACATGTTTATAACATCAGTTAACATGTTTATAACATCAGTTAACATGTTTATAGCATCAGCTAACATGTTTATAGCATCAGCTAACATGTTTATAGCATCAGTTACCATGTTTATAACATCAGTTCCCATGTTTATAACATCAATTAACATGTTTATAGCATCAGTTAACATATTTATAGCATCAGTTAACATATTTATAGCCTTAACTTTGATTATTTAAACAAGGCTAATATTTAACATAAAATGAATACTTCAGAAGTCTAAGAGATGAAACATTTAGCGAAGCATAGTTTTTACTTGAATATATATCTCAAAATGTGATGTGTTTTTTCTTTTTTTGTATAGCTATTATAGCTATTAAATTCTTGTATACCCTGTCGGATTTGATATCAGAACTTCCCATTCACAAGGCAAATATCTTACTAATTAAGCAATGTGAGATTGATGGATTGAGTGGGCGATACAAGTGATTATCTAGGTTAAGATACGCATAGCATTACGTAACGGCACAACGTAACTAAAGCTTGCTCTCACAGCTCTTGTTAGTAACTTGAATTTATTAGCTTGCTCAAATTAGCCACTGGCAATGTGCCAGGCTAATGGCAAGTGATAGGCAACTATATTACATGTCACTGTTTATAAGCTGATTTTTAATACCCACACAACGCATGCCGTTCTGCTATACATGTTCAGTATACATACATATCAATATGTATCAGTGTAAATATATATATATATATATGTATATAATATATATATTATATATATATATATTATATATATATAAATATAATTTGATAAATTGGCGATTACAAATAGTGTCAACACGATTATTTCAAAAGAGTCAATCTGTCAAAACCAATCCTAGCAGTTTTCTCTCACTGGTACAAGTGATCGATTTTCATATTTGAGTGTAACAATTCTAGTTGTCTTTGTCTAGTTCTTGAAAGTTGTTCAGCATACGACTAATTTTGTTGCTACTTATCTTATGTTTTTACGATCTTTGTAAAAAAGTGACAAAATAAGCTGCAATGTAAGTTTTATTGAATACAAAGCTTCAATTTTTCTTTGTAGTTTGAGAGGAATCGGCCATGGATGAATAACCGAATAATGACATGTAATACAAATAGCAGTATATTTCTAAAAATGCAGTGCCCTGCTAATAAAGCTCTTTGCAATGATAGTTCAAGTAAGGAAAACTTAGCTTGTTTAATACACTTTTCTTTAAATGACACGGTTGTTTGCTAAAGTTACTTACAAGTGTAAGTTTGCCTAGCTTCATAAACAAACATGGCACCCAAAAGTAGTGTGGTGGAGACAGCCAAGTCCAAAAACAGTCTGTCACAAAGAACACGCTTCTCGAGTATGCCGATACCCGAATCCTCCGCTACCTATCACCAAATGATTCGTATATAAGGCAACATTCATTTATGTACAGAATGACAGATGAGCTCACGTTTTACACTTGTGTTTTTGCTATGATATTATTATGATATTGCTTATGGTATCTCACATTAAGCTAAGAATAATTGTTATTGCAAACAATGATATACAGCCCCCCAAGGATAGGCGACGGCTATCATATGGGCGGGGTTTAATGATCACGCTCTGTTAGGATTGTGTTAGCTTGGGTTTTGAGGCTAACACAATTGTTGCGATGGTGGTCGCGTTGCCTTGTTAGGTTTTGGAAAATATGACTTGCTGTTATCGTGTCATTAGCTCATTCAGTCAGTAGGCTTCGGCGGTTCACAATAGCAAACTTTGAATTTCTACAATGTAGGAATTCAAAGCTTGCTATTGCTATTTGCTATTGCTACAATGTTTTTTGGTAACATCTAACCAAAAAAATAAATCAATGGAAAATAAAACATTTTAAATTATCTACTCTCTATATATTATATATTATATATTATATATTATTTATTATATATTATATATTATATATTATATATTATATATTATATATTATAAGTTATAAGTTATATATTATATATTATATATTATAAGTTATATATTATATATTATATATTATAAGTTA
This sequence comes from Watersipora subatra, assembly GCF_963576615.1. Lineage (NCBI taxonomy): Eukaryota > Metazoa > Bryozoa > Gymnolaemata > Cheilostomatida > Watersiporidae > Watersipora > Watersipora subatra. Next base: position 22,222,024 of record NC_088713.1, read on the forward strand.
TATATTATATATTATAAGTTATATATTATATATTATAAGTTATATATTATATATTATAAGTTATATATTATATATTATAAATTACGAATTATAAATTATATATTATAAATTATAAATTATAAATTATATATTATAAATTATAAATTATAAATTATATATTATAAATTATATATTATATATTATATATTATATATTATAAGTTATAAGTTATATATTATATATTATACATTATAAGTTATAAGTTATATATTATAAATTATAAATTATATATTATATATTATATATTATAAATTTTATATTATATATTATAAATTTTATATTATGTTATAAATTTTATATTATGTTATAAATTTTATATTATGTTATAAATTTTATATTATAAGTTATAAATTATATATTATATGTATATAAATTATATATCATATGTATATAAATTATATATTATATGTATATAAATTATATATTATATGTATATAAATTATATATTATATGTATATAAATTATATATTAAATGTATATATATTATATATTAAATGTATATATATTATATATTATATGTATATATATTATATATTATATGTATATATATTATATATTATATGTATATATATTATATATTATATGTATATATATTATATATTATATATATATATTATATATTATATGTATATATATTATATATTATATGTATATATATTATATATTATATGTATATATATTATATATTATATGTATATATATTATATATTATATGTATATATATTATATATTATATGTATATATATTATATATTATATGTATATATATTATATATTATATGTATATATATTATATATATACACCACTTTGAGAGCTATAAACCTGAAGCTTGCAATTCATGCCAAGACATAGCTAAGGGATAATCTATGAAACTTTTATAAAGCAAAAGAGGCTCGTTAGAATGTCAGTTTTTCAAGTCTGTACAGCCAGATAGTGCTGCTTGTTTTGTTTCTGACAAAAAAGAGTAACTACAGGTAACTAAATCATAACTTTGACTGTTTATTTTGATCGAATTTGTCATACGGTTACAGTTTTCAGACAGTGATAGTGTCGCGGTATATATGGTGATATGGTGCTACAATGCCATATTGGAAACAGCTGTGTAATTCTGTTGTGGTTCAGCATCGCTGTTTGAAAGTGAAGAAACCAGTTTCCATATTTATGCCACAGACAACAATGGTAGCCCTTGTGTGTGCTCATACGTTTTTTTTTGTTTCATAGGCAGAAAATCTTTGTTGTTAACATGAGGCACTGCACAATCGTTACTCTACTATAATAGTGCCCTTTGAGAACGTGACCTGCTTGCGGATGTCACACAATCATCACTCTACTACAGTGTCCTATAAGAACGTGACCTGCTTGTTGGTGTTCCTACACTATCGCTGTGTAAAACTTAGCAAAGATCTAAAAGTTATGAATAAATTGGTGACCTAATCTCACTTGTGGAGTTTTTTTTAAAAGATTGAAATTTTGTGGTTTAAACAACTCAATAACAAAATAAGAAACAATGTAGAGTAGCTGATAGTTACATGTTTTGTGATACTGTAAGTGCTCTCCATAAACAGTAAAATAACTGTAAGTGCTCTCCATAAACAGTAAAATAACTGTAAGTGCTCTCCATAAACAGTAAAATAACTGTAAGTGCTCTCCATAAACAGTAAAATAACTGTAAGTGCTCTCCATAAACAGTAAAATAACTGCAAGTGCTCTCCATAAACAATAACATAACTGTAAGTGCTCTCCATAAACAGTAAAATAACTGTAAGTGCTCTCCATAAACAGTAACATAACTGTAAGTGCTCTCCATAAACAGTAAAATAACTGTAAGTGCTCTCCATAAACAGTAACATAACTGTAAGTGCTCTCCATAAACAGTAAAATAACTGCAAGTGCTCTCCATAAACAGTAAAATAACTGTAAGTGCTCTCCATAAACAGTAAAATAACTGTAATTGCTCTCCATAAACAGTAAAATAACTGTAAGTGCTCTCCATAAACAGTAAAATAACTGTAAGTGCTCTCCATAAACAGTAACATAACTGTAAGTGCTCTCCATAAACAGTAAAATAACTGTAAGTGCTCTCCATAAACAGTAAAATAACTGTAAGTGCTCTCCATAAACAGTAAAATAACTGTAAGTGCTCTCCATAAACAGTAAAATAACTGCAAGTGCTCTCCATAAACAATAACATAACTGTAAGTGCTCTCCATAAACAGTAAAATAACTGTAAGTGCTCTCCATAAACAGTAACATAACTGTAAGTGCTCTCCATAAACAGTAAAATAACTGTAAGTGCTCTCCATAAACAGTAACATAACTGTAAGTGCTCTCCATAAACAGTAAAATAACTGCAAGTGCTCTCCATAAACAGTAAAATAACTGTAAGTGCTCTCCATAAACAGTAAAATAACTGTAAGTGCTCTCCATAAACAGTAAAATAACTGTAAGTGCTCTCCATAAACAGTAACATAACTGTAAGTGCTCTCCATAAACAGTAAAATAACTGTAAGTGCTCTCCATAAACAGTAAAATAACTGTAAGTGCTCTCCATAAACAGTAAAATAACTGTAAGTGCTCTCCATAAACAGTAAAATAACTGTAAGTGCTCTCCATAAACAGTAAAATAACTGTAAGTGCTCTCCATAAACAGTAAAATAACTGTAAGTGCTCTCCATAAACAGTAAAATAACTGTAAGTGCTCTCCATAAACAGGAAAATAACTGTAAGTGCTCTCCATAAACAGTAACATAACTGTAAGTGCTCTCCATAAACAGTAAAATAACTGTAAGTGCTCTCCATAAACAGTAAAATAACTGTAAGTGCTCTCCATAAACAGTAAAATAACTGTCAGTGCTCTCCATAAACAGTAAAATAACTGTAAGTGCTCTCCATAAACAGTAAAATAATGTAAGTGCTCTCCATAAACAGAAAAATAACTGCAAGTGCTCTCCATAAACGGTAAAATAACTGTAAGTGCTCTCCATAAACAGTAAAATAACTGTAGGTGCTCTCCATAAACAGTAAAATAACTGTAAGTCTCCATAAACAGTAAAATAACTGTAAGTCTCCATAAACAGTAAAATAACTGTAAGTGCTCTCCATAAACAGTAAAATAACTGTAAGTGCTCTCCATAAACAGTAAAATAACTGTAAGTCTCCATAAACAGTAAAATAACTGTAAGTCTCCATAAACAGTAAAATAACTGTAAGTGCTCTCCATAAACAGTAAAATAACTGCAAGTGCTCTCCATAAACAGTAAAATAACTGTAAGTGCTCTCCATAAACAGTAAAATAACTGTAAGTGCTCTCCATAAACAGTAAAATAACTGTAAGTGCTCTCCATAAACAGTAAAATAACTGTAAGTGCTCTCCATAAACAGTAAAATAACTGTAAGTGCTCTCCATAAACAGTAAAATAACTGTAAGTGCTCTCCATAAACAGTAAAATAACTGTAAGTGCTCTCCATAAACAGTAAAATAACTGTAAGTGCTCTCCATAAACAGTAAAATAACTGCAAGTGCTCTCCATAAACAGTAAAATAACTGCAAGTGCTCTCCATAAGCAGTAAAATAACTGTAGGTGCTCTCCATAAACAGTAAAATAACTGTAAGTGCTCTCCATAAACAGTAAAATAACTGTAAGTGCTCTCCATAAACAGTAAAATAACTGTAAGTGCTCTCTATAAACAGTAAAATAACTGCAAGTGCTCTCCATAAACAGTAAAATAACTGTAAGTGCTCTCCATAAACAGTAAAATAACTGTAAGTGCTCTCCATAAACAGTAAAATAACTGTAGGTGCTCTCCATAAACAGTAAAATAACTGTAAGTGCTCTCCATAAACAGTAAAATAACTGTAGGTGCTCTCCATAAACGGTAAAATAACTGTAAGTGCTCTCCATAAACAGTAAAATAACTGTAAGTGCTCTCCATAAACAGTAAAATAACTGCAAGTGCTCTCCATAAACGGTAAAATAACTGTAAGTGCTCTCCATAAACGGTAAAATAACTGTAAGTGCTCTCCATAAACAGTAAAATAACTGTAGGTGCTCTCCATAAACAGTAAAATAACTAAGTCTCCATAAACAGTAAAATAACTGTAAGTCTCCATAAACAGTAAAATAACTGTAAGTGCTCTCCATAAACAGTAAAATAACTGCAAGTGCTCTCCATAAACAGTAAAATAACTGTAAGTGCTCTCCATAAACAGTAAAATAACTGTAGGTGCTCTCCATAAACAGTAAAATAACTGTAAGTCTCCATAAACAGTAAAATAACTGTAAGTCTCCATAAACAGTAAAATAACTGTAAGTCTCCATAAACAGTAAAATAACTGTAAGTGCTATCCATAAACAGTAAAATAACTGTAAGTCTCCATAAACAGTAAAATTATCAGGGACAAAATCATAGGTGAACAATGATAAAACTGTCTCTCTTGCGCTCAGTCGTTTTGACAATGCCTTGTAAATTTTGCTTTATCACTGACTTCCATGCAACTCAGTTTTCTGCCTACTTTTGCCATCTGTCTGTGTCTAGTTCTCTCAGCTTTATGTTATGCTTAACTACATCTTTTTATCTCAGTCTGGGTCTCTCTTGACTACTCTTTCTTCCATAGAAGCGCTGTTCAACTTTAGTATTTAATTATTATAAAGGTCATGAGCAGTTGAGTGAGTCTAGCTGAATGTTCAGGTTTATTTGAACTACTAAATATGTGGAAATAGAAGAGCATAACACCAGTATGTAAAGTAATTATAGAACTAAAGTGCATGTGATTGGTTAAACCAAGTGTCAATATGTAGGACAGTTATATTTAGGTCATGTGACTTTAGTAATTATAATCAGGACATATTTCAACAGGTTCTGAATATATAAATATATAATTGACAATACATAATACTAGAAATTCCACTGTCATATAGCCCATGACCAAAGAGATGGCCAGAGATATTGGCAAAAAATAAAGGGTACTAATGGTTGAGAAATGCAATATTAGCAATCAAATGGCTCTGCAGTGCAATATGATAACTGCAATGGTTGCTGTAAAGTACTGGGTGTGGGTGTTATTATATACAACAATAAGCAATAATGAATGGAAAAGATGTTTATATTTTCCCCCTACAATAGGAGAAATGCAATATTGGCCAATATTAGAAGTAAAATGCACTGATATTCTTAGAATAATCAACTTTTTTAATATAGTAATAATAGAAAAACAATACACAATTTTGTTTACATTTCAAAACGTCGTAGGTAGCAATATCGAGAAGTTGTGGTATTTATATAGGTTTTTAAAAAATTTATTTAAAAAGTGTTTGGTCATGACAAACAACTACAATGAAAGGAAAATATTACACGTTTATATCTCTCCCTTGCAATAGGAGAAATGCAATGTTGGCCAATATTATAAGTAAAATGCATTGATATTATTAAAATAACCAATATTGTTAATATAGTAATACAGCAATAATAGAAAACCTATGAGCGTTCATGCGTCTCGAAGATCTCTGCAAACTGCAGCAAAATAAAAGCTGTTATAAAAGTGTTATAAAGCTGTAGGCCTAATTTACTGTAATGTATGTAATTCAACAACAATAAAGAAATATGTTTATTATAACTCTGAAATGCAAAATTAGAAGTAAAATGGCAAGCTACTGTGTACTATACACAGTTTGAAAGTTGGTTGCGTTGAATGTAGAATGGTTTTGATAAGCGATCTTTCACAGAAAGCGAGTAAGAGCATTCACGCGTATAAAACTAGCAAAATAAAAAATGTTCTCATCATGAAGGGGCGTTGTAGTTCGTCCCTAGCTTGTACATAAGTTGTAAAGAATTTTGGCTTACGTTTCAAATAATGAAACCTTCGGTGATTGGACAAAAAACACAGGCTGATAAACTGTGTACCACAATTTCGTACCTGTAAATCGGTCTACGCCTCAAACGGTCTACGTTTATTACAGAAACCTTCGAATAAATTCGATTACAAGTAAAAAATGCCATTGACTGATGAAATGAGCACGGTTTTCTCGTGAAATGCGCACAGCTAAATAGTTGTACAATCGGTCGCACGGCTTTATTGGCGTCTCAATTTTTGGTCTTAACTTTTATTAAACCGAGCTTTTCAAGCTTTTTGTGGCAATTTTCGTTCAAATTAATCTGTCTATTTGTGTATACTCCGATCAGATGGGTAAGTTTTAAGATATTATCGTAGGTTTACTAAGACTTTGCAACATATTTAAATAGATTTAAATGTGTTTTGTATCGTTATTATATTTTAACGACATTAAATTCCGATGCTTAAATTTTTTGATGAAATTTCTTGACGAGGGTTCGTCTCATTGTTGATGAATAATTTTCGTAAGTTGTGTGCACATGCATTTATCATAAAAACTCCCACACTTCCGCTCCGCTCGTGTGGTCGTGGGAAAATAAATAAAAGATAAAAATAAAATGTAGATAATAAGGCTATATATACATGTACAAAAGTATGTACAGCTGAGCCGAGAAAATGTGACATTAACAAAACATCATTGTTCTTGTAGACACTCTGCTTTGAACCATGCAGGCAGACAATGAAGTGTTTACTCTAGGAGTACTCTTCTTTTACATGCTGTTTGTTACCACCTCTTTGTCTTTCGTCCTCGCCATTTGGAACAGCCTATACACCAGACACGAAATGGATAATTTCTTCTGCTATCGACTCATGCTATGTACAGGAACCTGTCTAGTTCTATTTTCTGGTTACCTTCCCTTGGTTATATACGTGTTTTGTCTCTGAAGTAACGTAAAAAGCACTGACTTGTTTTAGTATAAACGATCTAGATAATATTTTAGAAACAAGTTCTTAAATATACGTGTATATACGTATACACATTCAACCTGTAAGTAATTTTTCAGTATTATAATAAACTTGCTCCAAGAAGTCTGCATCATTTTTCAAGCTAACAAAATACAGCACCTGTTATAGACTGTCAACGCAAAAGCCTTGGTGATTTTGGAACAAGCTTGTTTACTGTGAGTTGTGCATGTAGCTTGTATACGGTGAGCTTTACATGTAGCTTGTATACCGCAAGTTGTACAAGTTAGGTAGTGAAACATGACCTGCATGTCTGACTGGGTTTTATATACAGTACTGTCATTGGGTGTAAGCGGGTGTTAGTGTCAATTATTAGGTGAGACCACCCAATAATTCACACCTCTGTTCATCTCAGTACTTTTGTTGGAGCCATGTTAATTTATTTAATAACCATGCATAGCACATCATTAGATGTAGAAAACCTTTTCTTGTTCTAGCAAAAGAAGGCAAAAGCACATCAGTCTTATTTTACAGCAGAGGCTATGGAGTTGTGTCATCATGTTATACTTGTATTAATAGTAATCCAGCCACTATAAACACCCAATCTGGTTCTTTTCAGCTTACCTAATTACTACAAGAGTTGTTAAACTATTGTTGCTGTAGTATCACAAATTACTACAAGAGTTGTTAAACTATTGTTGCTGTAGTATCACAAATTACTACAAGAGTTAATAAATTATTGTTGCTGTAGTATCACAAATTACTACAAGAGTTGTTAAACTATTGTTGCTATAGTATTACAAATTAATTAGATGAAAATACAATCAACACATAACTAACGATCTTTTGATTTTTGTCAAGGTCGGTTGCATACACATTTTCATTGGAAAGAGTTGTAAATTGCTGCTTATTAGAAACTCACCCCGCGTAATCATTAGAAGTTTCTGCATTTACTGGTATGAGGTTTAACTAGAAAGTATTTACGCTTGCGTGGCAAAAAACAAGTTTAGGGTACATTCATACCTCTACATAAAAGTACACCAACTTGTGAGAAACTCGATTTGCGAGCTGACTTTCGAGCACGGTTCTTCCTTGAGAGTTGAGTAATATTTGAGATACGAGCGGATTGTCTATGGCTACTATAAACCAACTGTTCAAGAAAATGCTTTTGAGAACAAGATCGTTTGGTCCTTTTCTTTGTATCAGTTTGAAAAATTTCTTTAAAAGGCTAAAAGTTATAATGAACGCGAGGAAATATGCGGTTAATTGGAAATGGATACTAAAACAGTAAGATGACAAAATAAAAGTAAGTTTGTGAAAAATTAAAATTTAGCATCAATTCTGTGTTATTAAACTGAACTCATTCAAGTTAAATTTAAAGTTTCTATTTGGTAAGGTGACAAAAGTTTAGTGTGCCAAATGTGTTGCTCTCAAGTCTCTCTCAGACTGCAGTTATGTACAACATCTGTCTCGAAGGTAAAAACTCCATAAAGTAGTGTAGATGGTGATGTTACATTTTATTACAGATCATTGCAACTAAATAGGTATTTGTTACTTTATTAATGTATGAACTGAATAACAACAATTAAAAACATGTTTTTCTGCCAAAACACTAATATCCTCTGTAGGTTTTTTCATGAAATGCTAACGGATTGATTTGTACTTATATATTTTATATTGAAAATAGAGCTTTAAGATGCAAGTAAATTGACATATTTTTACCAATTTACTTGACTAAACACCCAAATGTTTGGGATCAAGATAATGAACTAGCTATTTTCAGCTTAGATGTATAACTATTTAATTTAACGAGATAAAGAGTAATACTTGATGAATATATGCTAATCTACAACATGAACCATTTAAAGGAGTTATCTAGAGAGCTTCAGTTAACAATCTACTAGTATTCACCCCTCACAAGTTATTATTTTTACGCTTGAGTAACAAATTCTAGCTCTTCTATTTGTGTTGACGTGTTTAACTGTGTTTACGCTACAAACTATTCAATAATATATTTATATGGGTTTGTTACTATTGGGCGGGTTATATCCCCATGTAATAACCATGCAGAAAATATTTGTGAGTTTTTATAATAGCCACTAACTTTTTACATTGTAATAACTCTATTTTATAACATATCAACTTATATTGTACACACAGTACAATCGTTGATATTGTGTGGTACAACGACTCATACTGTACAATACAGTGAGTGACATCTCAATTGTATATTACAATAACTCAAAGTGTACACTGTTATGGCTTATAATGTTCAGTTGTTGTTGAGAAGTCTTGACTGGCGTACAAACTGCTGCTATGAGATTTTCAAATCTAATTGTCGTCATCTTTATTTTGTTCTCAACCTCAGTCTTACATAACGGAAGAATTTTCTTTCATCAGAAACTAATGACATCGTCAAATTGAGTGCTTGGATTAGTGGTCTATAAGCCACTATGAATTGTTTGGATTAGTAGTCTATAAACCACAATGAATTGCTTGAATTAGTGGTCTATAAACCACAATGAATTGCTTGGATTAGTGGTCTATAAGCCACAATGAATTGCTTGGATTTGTGGTCTATAAACCACAATGAATTGCTTGGATTAGTGGTCCATGAACCACAATGAATCTTTTCTACAATTACATTGAAAGTTTATTAGCACAAAAAACTCAAATCTATAATTAATACCACAGGCTCTTCCGAGAATACTTCTTTTAATTTAAAAGAAATAAAAGAAACATTATAAGTATAAATGTTAAATTATATGGAAATATTATAATAAGTACTAAAAATATAGCGATGGATCTAAAGGCTGGTTCACTATATCGAAATATATATATATAGATATATATATATACATATATATGTTTATATATATACATGTATATATATATGTATATATATACATGTATATATACATATATATATACATTTATATATATAAACATATATATGTATATATATATATCTATATATATATATTTCGATATAGTGAACCAGCCTTTAGATCCATCGCTATATTTTTAGTACTTATTATAATATTTCCATATAATTTAACATTTATACTTATAATGTTTCTTTTATTTTTTTTAAATTAAAAGAAGTATTCTCGGAAGAGCCTGTGGTATTAATTATAGATTTGAGTTTTTTGTGCTAATAAACTTTCAATGTAATTGTAGAAAAGATTCATTGTGGTTCATGGACCACTAATCCAAGCAATTCATTGTGGTTTATAGACCACAAATCCAAGCAATTCATTGTGGCTTATAGACCACTAATCCAAGCAATTCATTGTGGTTTATAGACCACTAATCCAAGCAATTCATTGTGGTTTATAGACTACTAATCCAAACAATTCATAGTGGCTTATAGACCACTAATCCAAGCACTCAATTTGACGATGTCATTAGTTTCGTCATTAGTTTATATATACATGTATATATACATGTATATATATATATATATATATATATATACATGTATATATACATGTATATATATATATATGGAACTGGAGGCTAATGGCAAAAAGCTGGCGAGTGTACAAATTAAGCGAGGCATCTATCAAGGTGACTCCTTATCACCGCTGCTCTTCTGCATATGCCTAAACCCTCTAAGCAACATGCTGGAGGAGACTCAATATGGGTACCAGTTTAAGAGTGACACCAAGATAAACCACCTCTTCTACATGGATGACATCAAGCTGTACGCTAAAAAAGAAAGGGACATTAATTCACTAATACACCTCACTCAGGTATACAGCAAGGACATCGGAATGACCTTCGGTATTGAGAAATGTGGAAGGCTAATTCTTAAGAAAGGCCATTCTATGCTCACAGATGGCCTAAGAATGCCAAATGGTACCATCAAAGATATAAAAGAAGGGTACAAGTACTTGGGGATTATGCAAAGCAACATCAACCACGAATCCGAGGTACGTCACAAAGCCATTACCGAATACAAGAAACGCCTTCGGCAGGTCTTACGGAGCCAGCTCAATGCCAAGAACCAAGTCATGGCAATAAATACCTACGCACTGCCAGTAATAAGATATCCAGCAGGCATAATAAAATGGACTGAGGAAGCCATCAAAGAAACAGATATAGCAACTCGTAAACTGCTGACCATGCATGGAGCACTCCACCCAAAATCGGATACTACTAGATTGTATCTTAATAGGAAAGATGGCGGTAGGGGACTCAAAAGTGTACAGCAGACAGTGAAAGAGGAGGAGCAAAGCATCAAAGCATATGCAGCCTCCATGGCCATCTCAGATAAATTGCTAGCTGAATTTCAATCGGCTGCTCTTACAACGGACCTACGCCCTGATGATGAGGAAATTGACTGGCACACGAAACCTCTTCATGGTGCTTACCACCAACAAATATCTAAAGTTGGAGATCTTCACCAGACATATATGTGGCTGAACGAACGAAACCTAACGGCCAATACAGAGTCGCTAATCATGGCAGCCCAGGAGCAAGTGCTCCCAACAAGGCAACTCCAAACAAAAATCTATCACACTAGAGACGATCCTAGATGCAGACTGTGCAAAGATCCTCTGGGACTTCTACATCCAAACTGACAAGCATGTCCTAGCAAACCAACCAGATATAGTGATGATAGACAAGGAGAACAAGAGAGCTACTATAATAGATATAGCAGTACCCAATGACTACAATATAGCCAGCAAAGAAAAAGAAAAGGTAAAGAAATATCTCCCTCTTGGAGAAGAAATTGAAAAATTCTGGAAAGTAAGAACAACTGTAAACCCAGTAGTCATTGGGGCACTGGGCGCAATAACACCGGCGCATAAAATGTGGCTTGCCCAAATACCAACAACAATCAATTCAGGTGAGTTGCAGAAAAGTGCGCTATTGGGAACAGCTAAGATCTTGAGGCGAGTGCTCAAACTCCCAGGTCTCTGGTAGGAGACCCGAGTTAGAGCAGAATTTACCACTCATACGGGGTATCTGGGGTGAGGAAAAAATTTATATATATATATATGCGTAATATAAATATAATATGAATATATATAAATAATAAACCACCAGGAGGAACCTTCACATTATAACAGCGATTTAAATCTTGGAAATAAAATTCCACAACCCCAAGGACTTGAGCTCACGTAGATAGCGACCACATTAATATAATCTGAGCACTCAACCACTGAGCTGCAATGGCATATTGATCCAACATGTTTTCATATACCACATAACCCATGCGCATGCTGATTATTTTAGCATTGTGCCCACGCGTTACGATGCACATTTTCAGAAATATTTTGGGACTTGAATATATGCAATGTGATGCTTCTTCATCCTTTTTCATTAAAGCTAATAATTTGTCTCGAACTATAAATTTGGCGATTTATGTACTGATTATATACATTACCAAAAGATATACATTACATCAAAACTTTGTAGTTTACATACATGCTATTTATTTTACATCTACAATTAGTTCGCTACTAATTTATTCCAGCTGCTCAGAAGACTTTTTCCCAAGCTACATTATGTTTTTGGATTTTGATTTGGTACCTTGTGTTCCATAACCATTAGATACGAACAGAGATTTCGTTTGTTTAAAAAATATTTTTACGTTATTTCTTTTAGTTCAAATTAAAACAACTTTGTTTGAATGAATATTTTTAATTTGTTATTTAACGTTTATTTTATTAGCAATATAGTATATTAAAGGTTGACTTGCAACAAAATTCACAATACCGTTATTTGATATGAAAAAATTCCTCATGTCTTACTCTGTTGCGTTGTAGATGCAAAATATGTGGAAAGGTGATTACAAGCTCTTAAAAGCTCAAAAACGAACAGAAAATCGCAGCCACACGGGACCACCTTAGTTTGGATTCCCTTTCCAAAACGGTTCAATTTGGATGCAGTTGTGAGCGATGTTTTCTGTTTACACTTTCTTGCAACCTAATTCATTGAAATATTTTCACAAATATACTTTATGCATTCAATAAAACTATGTCTATTGTTCTTATGCATCTATTTTATCGTCATTGTAATTCTGTCACTTTTAGCATTGATATCTTATAACTTACCGTAAAAAATCGTTAAACTTTTTAACCTTAGCTCCAAGGAGTATGTATCATTGTCTGATAATCATGACGAGCCTGTTGGTCACCTGTGATAATCAAAAGTGCTGCCAAAATTATTTGCAAAGTATTGGGTCACATGATCAGATTACGACTTGACGATTGAATAATGCCGAAACAAAACGGTAAAGTAGCGAGCATCTATATTTGATACGGGGTCTTCGGTAAAACCCGAAGTGTTTGTCATAAACTAGTGCTACAATAAGTTTTATATTAAGATTTTTATTGGCCTTTCAATTCACGATAGAACATCACATGACAAGACAATAACCAAACTGTAATGACTTCGTCAGACAAATAAACAGATTCCAATCTCCGGCGGCTTTTCGTTTTTTAGATTTTAGGAGCTTGTAATCACATTTCCAAGTATTTGGCTCCTACAACACAACAGAGACATGGTAAATCTTTTGATACCAAATAACTGTAATGTGAATTTTGTTGCAAGTCAACCTTTAAGAAAGGTAATTTCCTTTCTTCAACAGACAAATATTGTGTTCGTTAAACGCGGTTTCACAATTTTGTGAAAACACTGATAGCGAGCAATGATAGGAAAATTTAAGTTCCTATCATTGCTCGCTTTGTGTATTATCTTACACATCTTTCCTTCTAAACCTAACCAATAAGTAACTCATAATTAATTTCACAACAAATGTTTGTAAGATTCCTGTAAGATTATCTGTCAGATTATCTGTTAGATTATCTGTTAGATTATCTGTAAGATTTACTGTAAGATTTATTGCGTAATATTACAAACATCAGTTATTCCTAACTCTCTTATATTTACATTCATATATCTAGATTTACATTCTCTTATTACATTTAAAAACTTCTTATAACATTTGAAGTTTATAATATAAATTTTTAAAGTTTGTTGCATTATCATTTTTATTTCAACTTGCACTTTTAAACATAATTTTAGTATCGTGTTTGAAATTTAAACAATATTCATTTTCATATCACTGTTATTATTACTTAGTTAGTTTCCAATGTTTAATATTAATATTAATTCTTTCTTCAACTATTTTTGGCAGACATTGTTCTAATACAATTTCAACTACAAAATACTAATATATTCTGTCATGTTTTTTTATTAATCTGTTAAATACATGTATTCACAGAAGTAACACATTGTCTAATGCCTCCAAAAAGGTCCTTGTGCTGCACAAAATCATTTCCTCATGATATGAAGTTTGAAAGTTACAGTTGTTTGACAAAGTTTGAAAACCTTTACAGTTGTTTTCTATTTTTCTTATTATTCATTTCAATTACAAAAAACATTTACTTCTCTCATGATATATAGTTTAAAAGTTAGAATGGGAAATGTTGCTATATCCCTTAAATACAGTTTTCTGTCCAAAGACTTTTTTATTACCGGGGCAACGCCGGGTAGCACAGCTACTATAATTATGAACTAACATAATTAAGAGCTTTTATATTATTTGTATTATACATGTACAATTACTATTATAATAATTAACAGTACATATGTTTTTGTTACTATAAATGTACAATTACCATTAATACTACTAATAAACAACATGGATAGCGATATTTATGTTGTTGGTATTACATGTACATTACGAAATAAATTTATTTGTGTAGTTCAGGAATCTGAATACCTAAAAAGAGGTTTTTGATAACCTTGCCAACATATTTGTACAATTCGTCTACTAATCTCCTTGAAATTTCAAATTTTTTGTGATTCACAAGAATTCTCTATAACTACTATGACCTCTGATATCAATGTAGCCCGAGTTCCAAAAAATTTGACTATTCAACAGTTGGGAAATATTTATTTAATGATCTAATGATAGTATGTGAACACTATCAGTTACATTATGTGTTTTCAATCAGACACATTCGGACACAAGCGGACACATTCGGACACACTCGGACACATTCGGACACATTCGGACACATTCGGACACATTCGGACACATTCAGATACATTTAGACTAGTTAAATATTTTCAGATACATTCCGACCCATTCAGACCCATCCAGACACATTCCGAAACATTCAGATACATGTCTCCAATTTTTTGTAAATCTATTTTAATAAAATCCTATTTTGCCATTTGGTTTCTGTCTGTTTGTCCGTCTGTTAGCAAAATTAAGCGGTGCAAATTTCCACTTTTTTGGCGAATTTCATCCAAACTTCACACACATGCACTCCGTACCATCCGCAAGATCACTAGAATATTTGGTTACAAAAATCCATCTGGCTGCTGAGAGTCAGACTTTTAAACACTCACCTGCCACAGCAATGAAAAAAATCGCAGGCATTGCTGGGCGTGGTGCTAGTCATCTATAGTTTCAAACCCCACAACTACTGTGCATCCTTAGAAATATTTTGATAAATTATTTTATGGGTCATCAATGGATTAATTATCCGATAGATGATACACTACTGAAAACAGCCTGTAGAAGATAACTCCAAAAATATGAATACAATTTGAACTTAAATGCTGGGAGTAGCTCATTCCATGAAAAAAGTTTCTCACTGTTTCGTCAATTTAATGGAGCATATGTAGAGAAACCTAAAGCACTCTTACAGCAGTTCACAGAACAAGCTGCTTCAAAGGAAGAAATGCTTTCACACTTAACAGCTCCATAGTAGCCGATATGACACTTTTAAACTGTGCAGTTTTGACATATATAAGCAGGTTTGACTAAACTACTGTGTAAAAACCTATAGCTTGAAAGAGTTGAGTGAGCAATTAATTTTATTTCCTATGTTGTGACTTCAATATTCTCCCACTTGAATAATGATTAGATTGAATGCTACAGATTACACATTTGACAGCTCAGTGTATCCCATCATTGATACCAAGGCAATGCTCATTCTATTCACTTGTCAACCTTTCGTTTTTATAAGTTCAATTGGAGAGGTTTCACTTTCACTTCAACTATCAGCAGTAATCAAAAAACAAGTAAAGTTATGCGTACCATTTATTTTAAGATTCTAGTGATTTGTTTGTCAAAAATGCAAATGGCTTGATTCATAGCATTGCTGCTACATTACATAATACTTTACTAAAACAATTGTTAAAACTCCTAATTAATTAAATACTAAAATGGTAACATCAAATTATATGCTAAATTTTGAAATTTGATATTCTTAAAAAACTGCTTCTTGAAGCATTTAGTTTGGTTTCTCACTATTGTCTCTAGAACGTAAAGTATAAGTTCCGTATAGAATATATAATCAGAGGGAAATAACTCCAAAATATGACAGTGCACACAGCAGCACTCACAATTGTTCTGCAGAAAAAAATTCTACGTCGGTAGAGTGCATAATAGAAAATGCAGAGATATTCGTAGCATCTGTTCCAGCTATATAGCTGTTGACAAAGCTGAAGTGCTATAAATAAAACTATTATGGAGAATACTAGAACAAAGGCTAGCAGCCCTGCTATGATTACTTCCTCTTCTTCACTTAGTCTTTCCATTCTGACTCGATTGATCAACTGTAGAGCTGAAAAAAAGTTTTAAACTTTATATAATGTTACATCGTTGTAAATGGGACAATTTTATACAATGTTACATTGTTGTAAATGATTAAATTTTATACAATGTTACATTGTGGTAAATGGTACAATTTTATACAATGTTGTAAATGGTACAATTTTATACAATGCTACATAGTTGTAAATGGTACAATTTCATACAATGTTATAAATGGTACAATTTTATACAATGGTTCATTGTTGTAAATAGTATATTTTTATACAATGCTACATAGTTGTAAATGGTACAATTTTATACAATGTAACATCTGTTTTAAAGGAAGGAGTTTTCATAATCAGAATTTTCTCTTTCCAAGGTAATTTCCTTCTGTATGACCTGCATTTTCCTCCTGTGTCTCGACAACAGTTTTATCATTCATAGGATCCTTAGCAAGTTAAATATCTTTTTGCAAAAAGCTTTTCGAAAAAAAAACCATTTACACAAAATTTGTGTAAAAAACCTTTTGAGGAAAAAACTGAACGTCTTTTAAGTATAGAATTAGATTTTACTGTTCTTTATTAGACTGTTGAATATAGAGTTCAAGTAATTGTATATAAGCAAATCATTAAATACAGAAAAATGATCTATTACCTCATAAGAAGTTATATTAACTGCTATTGAATTCCATGTTTTTTTTCTATATAGTTATGTTTATTAATTTTATTTATTAGCTAGTGAAACAAAGTTAAGACCGAATCAAATAGAATAATATTAGAAATATAGAGATATAGAGTTAGATGCAGATATACTGTAAATATAGAGATATAGAGGTATAGAGGTATAGAGGTATAGAGGTATAGAGGTATAGAGGTATAGAGGTATAGAGGTATAGAGGTATAGAGACATAGAGGTATAGAGACATAGAGGTATAGAGACATAGAGGTATAGAGACATAGAGACATAGAGACATAGAGACATAGAGACATAGAGACATAGAGACATAGAGACATAGAGACATAGAGACATAGAGACATAGAGACATAGAGACATAGAGACTTAGAGTTATAGAGACATAGAGTTATAGAGTTATAGAGTTATAGAGTTATAAAGACATAGAGACATAGAGACATAGAGACATAGAGACATAGAGACATAGAGACATAGAGACATAGAGACATAGAGACATAGAGTTATAGAGACATAGAGTTATAGAGTTATAGAGTTATAGAGTTATAGAGATGTAGAGATGTAGAGATGTAGAGATGTAGAGATGTAGAGATGTAGAGATGTAGAGATGTAGAGATGTAGAGATGTAGAGATGTAGAGATGTAGAGATGTAGAGATGTAGAGATGTAGAGATGTAGAGATGTAGAGATGTAGAGATGTAGAGATGTAGAGATGTAGAGATGTAGAGATGTAGAGATGTAGAGATGTAGAGATGTAGAGATGTAGAGATGTAGAGATGTAGATATATAGATATATAGAGATATAGAGATATAGAGTTAGATATAGATATAGATATACTGTAAGTATAGAAGTATAAATATAGTCAGGTATAGAGCATAAAGATAAGGCCAATTCACTATATCACTATCATAAAAACCATATATGGTTATATCAATGCACAGACCAAAAGTAGTTTGTCAACCTTGTTCAAGATTTGTCCCCCCTTGTTTTTACAAACAAAAACCAAGAAAATTAAAAGGTGGATAAACTTTTTAATATGGCATATAATAGGAACTCAGGCTTGCAGAGATTAATTAGTTATATGCAGCTTTTGTATGATTGATCCAACTATCGATTATCCAGTTTTCCTTCATCACAAGCTTGCCAAACCACACCCAACTCAGGGAATAGTTTTTGAACTATGTAGAAGATGGGACATTGTGGGATAAAATCTCATTCAATAACAATGTTAATCAGGTATATAGCTTACAACTAAAAACTTAATTAAAACTCCTTTCAATTATAAAATAAGTTTAACCATTTTCTTATAAAAAAGGATAAGTATGTAAGTACTCTAGCTGAATGCCCTGCGTTGCTGGTGTAACAAAACAGCTTATAAGCATTACATTGCCTAATACCTTAGCTTTACACTACCTGAAACTGTTTATAAACAGTTTTTATTACCAGTGCAATGCTGGGCATTCACTTAGTAAGGCCAGCTGGTTACTAGTTAAATACTAGCTGGTCAGTTTGCTACGTGTGACACAACATCATTACGCATATTTTATACAATGTAATAATTATCTTCACTATTATTGATCGCTATGCTCTAGTCTAATAGATAATTTAGACACCTCAAAAACTGGAGGTTCCGAGAGCAATGCAGGTTTTTCAATACTGAAACTCTATCATTATAACCAGACAGACGAATGACAGATAAGCCAACGAAATGGCAGGCGTTGCACAGGTAATAACTTAATTACCTAATGAATTTGGGTAGCTTACCTGGAAAGATAGATCTTTACTAGAATAATACCTACGCTTTTGGCCATCTTAACAATCGTTATGCAAAACGGTTAACACTGCTAGTTATTAATATGAGTATCATAACCAATGTAATGACTATTTGATCAATGAATAGTCATTGAATCAATGAATCCATGAACCAATGAATTCATCGTATTCCATGTAGCCTAGTTCATAGTTTAAGTTTAGGCTCATAGAGACGGTGATATCAATTATTGTAACGATAACAACTAGTGATGTCATTTTGTACGTATTTGTTTTTTGAGCATATCATTCGTAATCGATTTTTATCAATTTTTATCTAGAAACATCCTGGCAGTCAGATCACCTCAAACATCTAAAACAGTTGCAAATGATAAAAAAATACTGATACTTTCATATAAGATCTAATAGTTCATTTTTAAATGCAAAATATATTTATTTTTGTTTATTTTACAATAATAACAGTTTGGTTTGGCTGCCAAGAAACTTTGAATTCTTTAGATAAAAAAGTTTATGAGTTATTGTTATTACTAGTGCCATGCGGTACTGTGATTTGATTTATATTAGATATTAGATTTAATGCCTTATGAGGCTTTTCTAACAGTAAAAATCCTACAATACTTATTGAAGGTACACTCTAAAATTATGGACAGTATTAATTGGAAATAAAATAGCTAAAAAGAAAGTACAGTACAAGTACATTTGTTTGAATTTATTCAAAGAAGAAAGAAAATTTTTTGATTTTAGTGGCTAAATGTTGCCCTTTTTTGTCTTGTTATTGTTGTATGGCATAACATAAAAACCATTTCTATTTGAAATGAAATTATTGTCAATAAAATAATATATGTAATATATTATATATACGTAATATATTATCAGGTAACACTTGGCATGAGGAAGAAGACCCGATTGTTTCTTTACTAATTGTAATGAATATGAAATCACATTCAAATTTAAAGCCAAACAGCTGAAAGTATCAAACCAACCTCATTTAAATTTTTGCTTTAAATTATGTTATTTAGTCAGCTGTAATAAAGACACCATAATATGGAATTATTTTTATTAAAAATAATTCCATCACCAAAAAATCATGACACATATATCAAATGTTTTTTGCATCAAAACATTTTCTGTTTGCTAAGCTGACCATACGCTGACAGATTTATATTAATTTTATAATATAATATATTCGTAATAAATTATTTATATTGAAAAAATTTTATGTCGTTCAAAATAAACCATACTTTGCGAGCAAGTACAGTGTACATAATTATCTTTGTTTTAACTATGTTTGTTGTTACCTGTATTTGTCTGCAGAGGTTGTTATCTAGCAACCTTCTTGGCTCAAGCAAGTGTCAAATGCTGACACGGTACACATGCAAATAGCTATATAGCCATATAGCTAGGACTCAACACGCTCTGGTCTAAATAACAGATTATCTTTAAGCTTTCTCATTACTACAGTCTGATTTTAAATATTAACTCTTTACTAGAGTATGAGCTTTGTCTGTTTGTCTGTTTGATGTCTGTCTGTTTGATTGTCTGTCTGTTTGTCAGTCTGTATGTATGTATGTCTG
Organism: Watersipora subatra; assembly: GCF_963576615.1. Classification (NCBI taxonomy): domain Eukaryota; kingdom Metazoa; phylum Bryozoa; class Gymnolaemata; order Cheilostomatida; family Watersiporidae; genus Watersipora; species Watersipora subatra. The sequence continues at coordinate 22,242,455 of NC_088713.1, forward strand.
TCTGTCTGTTTGTATGTCTGTCTGTTTGTCTGTCTGTTTGTCGGTCAGGTATAATTGCAGTGGCTCAAAACCTGGTCAGTTTCTGGGTCGTTTTGTAGAGGTGGAGCTTAATCCGGAAATCCAAAAGCTTTAAAGTTAACAGTCGTACTGAGCAACGTGGTTTTGAGCTACTGCATACGTTTAGTTGTTGAGAAATTGAGTAGTTATCTTTTTGTTTAACAAAATATCACGTAAGCATATTTTTTAAGCAAATCTTTAATTACAAATATGAGTTCTTTTAGCAAAATAGCATAACGTATTTACATAGCTGTTTATTGTAGTTTTTTCTTGTTAAGAATAAATGGTAATATGCTCACGAAACGGAAAAAATCTTCTCAAAAATACACCATTAATTATTCTGTATTCGTTTATATGTGAAAAATAGTTTTATATTTTTTAATATGAATACACTTTTGTAAAGCAGTATTACATGAAATATTGGAAAGTTACGATTATGTTCTGAACAAATAAGACGCACATTAAAACGGTTGTCCACTTTGTTACCATTCTGAGAGCCTAAAATGATTCATTTCACTGTAAATATTAATATTAGCATCTCGTTAGGCATTGATTGTAAAAATGAAAGCAACAGAGGACATCAGTTTCTTATCTTTACTGTATCTACTTTTTTAACAACTAACTTTATACTACTACTAAGTCTCAACTGTAGCACCTTTAGAAACAACGACAGTTACTGTATGTAGCTACCTAAGGAACAACCATTTAATTGTGTATCTCAAATTTTATTTGAACTTGTTACTACAATGGTGCGCAGACCTGTCAACCTGGTGCTATACAAATGAGGGAGAAATTAGCCTCTAAAGCCCCGCGCTAGCGGAAAGTTTTTAAATCGGGACCTAAGCAGGTTAACATTGTATTTCAGCTCTAAAATTATGCTTAAGTGAATTACAAAAATATCAAAACAAATCACAGGCAACTTTTATGAAATTAATGTTGTACATTACAGTTCTGCAAAAAAACATTGTATCATATCCATGGTGATGAACATAACTTAAACACAAAACTCTCAAAAGTTTACTGTAAACGAATTTGGTAGTTAGACAGGGATTCTATATCATCTCTACATTTGAGTCTGCACTGATTTGAGATGAGGTAGCTGCTGCTCCTTGATGTTTTAAATTGTAGGTTTTGGCCGACTTTTTAAGGTTTTTGAGTAGGTCAGCTTTCAACTCTGTTTCAAAGCAGCAGGTAGAAAAGTTTATTTTAGTGGCTATCAGAGCATTCACCGTTTCGGAACATAGGTCAGCCCTAGCCTCGGTATGTATTTTGTAAGCATAGAAAAAACGCGCTCTGTTGCTGCATTACTGTGAGGTATGCAGAGAATGGCCCTCATTAAAGTCGTCAGTAAGGGATAACGCTCTAATGCCATAGCATCCCAAAACTTTGCTGGTGTTGATTGCGATGCTGGAGTATCATCTAGCTGCAGGTTGACCCATTCCTGATGAATAAGGTCTAGATCAGCAGGCTGCATAAATATGCCAAGTTCTTTAGCTAGCCATCTGATGTCATCAGGCTTGAAGGACATCTTCTGGTTAACATCACTAGCTGGAACCATCTTTAGGACTTTGCTGGCCAAAGGAAATAACTCCAACATTTTAGATATGGCAGCCATTTGGACATTTCTGACTGAGCTGAAAGTAACCAATAATATATACAGTAATCAGTTATTTATGGCAATTTGACTGTGAAAAGTATGGCAAGATGTTTCCTTATTTAGACTTTTAGTTTTGAAACTTATAGCTGGCCAATAAGAATAACAGCAAAATGAGAAAACAAATTTTGGAACACCAGACCAAGTGACTGCTAGTAAGCCATACTTCACATGTTGTTTAACTTACTGACCTGAAGAACTGTTGGATTTGGACTTGGCTAGCCTCATCTTCCAAGGCTACTAGCTGGGTCCGACACTCTGTACCAACTATTAGTTCCAAGTCAGAAAGCTGTTTCTGTGGGTCTGTATATGGAACCTCTGTAACTGCAGCGTGTTTCTTTATCTCAGGAACACTGATGAGTCAGCTCATGCATTGTTTGATTAGCCTCTCCATAGAAGAATAAAGATCCACAATTAGTAAATCTTCACCCTGTAACCAATTATTGTCATGCAATTTAACTATTGCAACACAACATTTTTGCCTAAATAGTTGACACAACGAAGTGTTCTTATTTCTGAGACAAAATGAGATGTATGTAGCACACTCAAAAAAAAGCTTCTCTCTGTATTTGTTTTATTGAAAGTTTTTCACAATAAGGCACAGTTACTCAGAATTCATAAAGTGTCGATTAGTATTTTAAGTTTAGATTTTTTTACTGTAGCAAAAAAGAGGTTAACATTAAGATGGAATCGTTCATATCAGGAACAAAAGGCCTTCTCTGCAATAAAATCCTTACCCTGGGCTGAAAGTTGCAAGTTATAATGCATTTAAGTACTGCAACAATACAACAAAACATTTTACCTGAAATTTCATGTTGAAGGCATAGAATGGTTCCAAAAATGTGTTGACGAAGTGCAGCCATGGAAGCAGCAGAGGGTTCATAAGTTGACTGTAAATATAGTGAACTTTAGAGCGAGGTCTATCAATTTCACAGTGAGCTCCGAAGTATGACCTTAGAGCACTGTACTGCTTCAACACACGCTCAACGCATTTTCGCAAACTCAACCATCGTGTGGGACAATGTTTCAACAGGCGTTGCTGCTCCACTCCAACAAATTCTTGAAACTCACACAACTTTTCCATGCGCTTAGTGCTGCAATTAGAGGTTAAATCAGTAGTCTAAATAAACTTACGTAGACATTTCTAGGCATAGACATCAACAGACAGTAGTAATTTAGCATAAATGCACGGTCTATTTTGCAACATTGTAAATAAAGCTATATCAGTTTGAGCCAAATCTGTAAGTAAGCTCATTAAATGCAACATAGCTCGGTGTGCATACCTGTTTTTAAAATGAGATACCATATCACATATCAACTCATCGACATTGAACAAAGCCTTGTTTAGAGATTTACCCACTGCCAAATTAGCCGTGTGGCAGATACACCCTACATCCACTATCTGACGGTTCACAGCTCGCATTTTAGCAATCACTCCATTGCGATGCCCTTTCATGACAGAACAGTTGTCACTGTTAAAGGCTATCAACTTTTCCCATGGTATCTTTAGATTGCTAAAATTAACAGACACATGCATAAATGACTTGTTATGTGTTGCCATCAACATCAACTATCACCCGACCCCCATTTTACAGGTAGCTATGCCTTAAGTACCACATCAGAGAAACAGTGAGTTACTTTCCAGAGTCTTACTTGTTGGTTGATTAAATAAAAGAGGCAATGTTAAAGTGCAAATTAGTGAGCTCAGCAGGATCTAAGCAGAATCAGAACATGAATGTTAGAATTGCTTTTGCTCCACAGAATGTAAGAATTGCTTTTGCTCCACAGAAAGTATTAGAGGCCACTCAACAGCTGCAGTACCTACCTCTGGTACCCGTTATTCCTAGAATAATAATAATAACGCCAAATTAAAAGAACTAGAGTCATGAAACAAAAATCTAGTCAGCAACGATACTTTGCTTAAAACTCACCTAAGAGCTTTGTCCAGGGTAGAAAACAAATCGCCTGCTGTGGACAGATTACATACTGGCATGCCAATAAAGTATGGCAAGCTGTTTATCTACATGGCCATCTGTTGTCTCATCTATCATGAGGCCAAAATAGGACGATTGGCAGATTTCTGCAGCTTGTGCTGTGCAGTATGGTCCATAACCCTCTGAATCGATAGAGCATGAAAATGCAAGTTGTAGTTACGCCAATTTACTAAACAGACCAATTACACATGCATAAAAATAGAGCTAAACAAAATTTTATGAATAATGTAAATTGAATATAAAGTCTTGATAGCTGTCTCAATAAAGATGCTTGTGGCTGTAGCAAAAAATGCTAACCGACCAACCTCTTATCATAGACATTGTCTTGGTTCGCATGCATCCATATTTTTTAGCAATTTCACTGTCAGGAAACATTTCGGGGACAAGTTTGGTGAAGTGGTCAGCAGCAGAAAATGACAAATTGTGCTTTGCCATGAATAGCGTGAAAAGGGATTCTGCTTTTGTTACCTAAAATAGACATGGTCAGTGTATTACCAAAATTTTAACATTTTTGTGATCTAATACAAGCTTAAATGCAAAAGTATATCACCTATCTTTTGTACTTTAAAATATACTAGTCCAGGATCAACAAACATAATGCTACATTTTAGGAGGCTTAAAGCTGGAAAAGAATATAATCCAGCGCTGCATTACCTTGCATTCATTACTAATTTGTTTATTTGTCCTGTTAGCTTTACTCTCAAAACTTACCTGAAAAATTTCCTCATTTCCTATTTGAAAAAAGTCTTGTAGCTTGTTGGTCTTCTTAAGAGCTTCCTCGTGCTTGCTGTGTTTGACAGATTTTATATGTCGTAAGACATCGTTCCGTCCGCCATACTCAACGCTAAAATTAGCTTTGCACCAGGTACAATGACAGGATGATACATCCCAAGTACCCTTAGTGCTTGATGCAATGAAGGGCCATTCTTTGGTCCATTCTGGTTTAAATTTTGACGCGTACTTGACTTTTTTGGACATGACTGAACGGTGGAGCGTATATCGTGACTTGAAAAACAAGAAAATGTCAAGGCCGTGGAAAACGCCCACCCAAAGGGCTATACATATAAATCTTTACTTAGACCTAGGTAGTGCGAGGGGCCTACGAAAAACAAATGTTCTGAAACGTTCGAGTGCCTAGTTCAAAGGCCATAAAGTTACCGAACAATAATTCTATGCACGAAGCCATAAAAAGTGTATTTCGATACAGCGAGTCTTTTGTTATAATTAGATTACGCGCATCGCGTTAATGCTATAGCGACTGATAAATATATGGATCGGTATTTTTTCCTAGAACAAAACATAAATCCGGGAGTTTACCGGGAGATTTTATTTTTGCAGGAGGGTAATCTCAATTCCGGGAGGGTCCCGCAAAATCCGGGAGAGTTGACAGCTCTGATGGTGCGTTGTCAGTAGCACCGACAGGCCTAGGCTGTATCTCATCTGTTTGGTTCACAAGAAATGTAGGAGAGGAGGCAAAGTAAAGCAAGTTTTTGTAGTCTCCTGCAATGCAGGGCAGTTATATTTTTTGACTAGACAGCCTGCCTGTGATCAGTAGTCCTCAGTAGTCAGAGTCGCTTATTGCTTGTAATTTGTCTTAAAAAATTAATTGAAATGCACTACATATTCATATTGCTTCAACCCTAAAAGAAGACCTCAGTGGGTCATCATGTATTCATAACTGACTTTTTGCATTTGTCATTTCATCTTTTATATAGGCCTACCTACAGGCCTCTCGTGCCTGTAGTCGGCAATCGTGTCGGTAGGTTATCAAAGCCTCGATAGCTGAATGACATGATCGCTGATGGCAGTCAACTTCTATGAGGAGCCTACCAAATATATTTTTTAATTGCAGTGCATTTAAGCATTATGCCACTCGTTCTTGCCTCATCGTTAGACGAGGCTGAGCAAGCCATCAAAGCCCATGAAATCGAATATGGCAACAAGTTTTACACATACCATGAGAACGGCATATTCAACAAGCATGAAAGACTTTTTGAAGGTAATCTCATATCCTTGAAGCACTTTTTCTCCACTGCCTAATTTGTGATTTTGTGTTGTTAATGAACATTTTATACCTCGGATATTTTAGTGTAACTTTGATTGTGAAGTTTAACCTTGATTGAAAAATGTAGGCCTATGCTTGGTTGTTGTACAATAGAAGAACGTGTCAATAGTAGCTTATATGTTTTTTATGCTGCAGTTTTATGAGGCCCTTTTTTGTTTGCTTTTGTACCATGGGATCTATGATGTCACAGGCCCTACTTGAGGCAGAGTTGAAACAATTTTCATCAGTTCATTAGCAACTCACACTGGATACTATGGAGTGCCATTTGTAAAATTTTGTGATATCCACAATATAAAAACTTTTTTAGTATATAAGTTCACATGTTTAATATGTGAAAAATCATGTTTAGTATGCTAACTTACATATTTAGTATGCCAACTTACATGTTTAGTATGTGAAAATTCGTGTTTAGTATGTCAGTTCACATGTTTTATATGGCAAGATTCATGTTTAGTATGCTAATTTTCATGTTTAGTATGTGAAGATTGGTGTTTAGTATGTCAAAATTCATGTTTGGTATGCTAACTTTAATGTTTTGTATTGCGAAACGCGCATGTTCGCTATTCCGCTGCGATCCTGTTTGATATGCCAATACGCATGTTTGTTATTCAACTTTTATTTTATATGCGATCTCCTTTTTATTACATTTCGAAGAAATGCTCCGAAGTCAATCGCGCCCTGTTTTACACGTAGCCCGCGGCCCATCGATAAATAGTTGGCAAACGTGGAGAATTTCGATCAATAACCCTGGGGAGCGAAGACACTATAGCGAAATTTCCTCACTTGCGTATATCCGAAGCTAGCTTTGCCACACTCGTTTAATAGAAAATTCTTTCAAATTCAAAAGTTGCTTGACTTTGAAAAAATGTAAGAGTCAAGATTCTATTAAGACTCAACTTTCTATATATGTGATTTTTTATCACAACGAATGAGTATTGTAGGTTACTGTTCTGTTTTGTAGTAACGACGACGTAGAGTTCTTCAACGACCTTTTTTTATAATATATTGAGGAAGTTAGTTATTAGATGTTATTAAAAGTTAGATAGTTATTGAGGAATTCTCCAAGTTTGCCAACTATTTATCGATGGTCCACGGGCTACGTGTAAAACAGGGCGCGATTGACTTAGGAGCATTTCTTCGAAATGTAATAAAAAGGAGATCGCATATAAAATAAAAGTTGAATAACAAACATGCGTATTGGCATATCAAACAGGATCGCAGCGGAATAGCGAACATGCGCATTTCGCAATACAAAACATTAAAGTTAGCATACCAAACATGAATTTCGACATACTAAACACCAATCTTCACATACTAAACATGAAAATTAGCATACTAAACATGAATCTTGCCATATAAAACATGTGAACTGACATACTAAACACGAATTTTCACATACTAAACATGTAAGTTGGCATACTAAATATGTAAGTTAGCATACTAAACATGAATCTTCACATATTAAACATGTAAACTTATATACTAAAAAGTTTTTATATTGTGGATATCACAAAATTTTACAAATGGCACTCCATAGGATACTGTGATGGAAACGTATGTTGCCATCTCCTTTTCTGTATATCATTTTGGAGTTGTATTCTCTTTTTCATTTATGTAACCACGCCCCTAAAGGAGGCTGGCCTTTGCTACCTTATTTACATATTCAGCTGTATTTAAGGCAGAGCCTCGGCTCATTTACGTTGTTCAATACATGCCTTGCATTTGAACCCACACTCTTCTGTTACTTTGCGCAATAACAGAACCACACTGAGCACTTACTTTACTCCAAGACTCAGTCTATGGACTGTACTTTGGGAGTAAAGCCACAGAAACACTGTCGACCCCGTCGACCTCAGGTCGACCTTGTCGAACTAGTATAGTACCACTCGGGGAGCAATTCCTGTTGTAAGGTGGTTGATGTGGACCGGTGGTGTAAGTCGACATAGTCGCCTCCGCGTGTTGGTCACGGGCAACCCTTACACAGCCCCTGTGAAGAGTGAATGCAGACCGGTAGAGTAAGCCGACCTAGTCGCCTCTACGTGTTGGTCGCAGGATCCAACACAATACACACCATCTACCTCTCAGCAATAAATGATTACTCTCTATGGACACTCAACTCTTAAGCTTGATTTAACGAAGTGGATATATTCATGTATATACAGACATGCAGTGGATTACAATCAAGCTTGCAGCGCAGCCTTGATGCGAAGATATACATGGGATTCAATGTACAAGCATTGGCATGCAATTGAAATGACATTAAAAATCATTGTATATTAATAACTACAAGCAAGCAATAAATGTATCAAGCATCATATACATGCAGCAGTTAGTTCTCAATTGAGTTTTAGCAATCAAGTAAGGCTAAAAACCTACAACATCTTCAACCAATGAATCTAAAAATTCTGTATTATGTTTCTTAATTTTAAAATTTTATCCGCTCTAATTTATCAAGGTGAAGATATTTGGAAAGGTAAGAAGGTCATTCATGACAGTCAAGGCTATTTATGTACGTATGGCGGAGAAAAAGAGTATGGCTGCATGTACGGCCCTGAAAGACATCAAACGCTGAAGGAAAAGTACAAAGAACAGCGGAGAGTAAGTTACCGGCACACCAATAATATTTTACTCAGCCTATTGTAAGGGATATTTTTGGACAGCAACACTCAGTCATTGTATGTCCAATATATTTAGACAAGGCTATCCTTTCATGTCTTTGCAAATGCACAGCATGGACGAAACTTGCCCGACACAAAGGTTGGTCTCTGGTTATCCGTCTCCTGCATACAGGTGGACAAACTATTTTTCAGAAAAAAATGGCAAAGCTTTTCAGTACATGTACCTAAATCTGAGTGTTGGAAGGCCACCATTGTTGCAAAGCTCTGTATCACCCTGTGTTTTGTACATACACATGTATATGAATGGATGCAGATAAATGTCCACAAATGACACCGGCTCCGGAATGTTAAGTGGGTGCTAGATGGAGATCACCAGATTATGTTGATTTGTAGGCAAATTCACTCCAGCTTGTCTGTGTTTCTTCTAACAATAAAATTTTGATTCATTTGATTTTGATACAAATTTGAATGTAGAAAATATGGCATGGTTATTACATCATTAGAATAAGACTGAGTTTTAAACATCATTAGCTTTCCACCTTGTACTTGTATGTCATGTTCTACACATCTACTTATTGTAGAACAAACAAACAGGTGATCATAATTTCACAATAAGGACAAAGACCAACTACCAGCCTTCTATCAAAGCTGATTGTCCAGCTAAAGTTAAGATTAGAAAATTGTACAGATTTCCTGCTTTCCAGGTACCGTACATACACTTCTTGAATGACATAAACCTCTTGCAAGCACTAGTTGTTTGCATTGATTTTTCTCAGTATCAGACATCTAATAGTACTTGATGAAAAATGTTAGAATTTAGGACTAATCATGCATGATATTGAGATATCATTGTAAGATTAAGACATTTGATCAATGAGATTATGTCATAGTTGATATGTAACAGATATCGCATTATAGCAAAATTACAACTGTGGCAAAATTTAATCTTCATATCTCAAAATCTCACTGTGATCGCCCAATCTCTGCACTTATTTCCCATTTGTCAATCAGATTTAAATCTTCCTTTATACCAAAGCTCATGGCTTTAACTAGACCTCATTTCCCCTTGATTTTGGGAGGAAAACTTATGCAGGCCTCACTATAGGAGTTAGTAATGTAAACCTTCACAGCTGTGGATATAGTTACAAAGCTCGATAAGACCAACCCGAAGCTGGAATTTCCCACATCGAAATATATCGTAGGTATGTGATATATTGTAGACCATCGCAGACATCACATCACAATATTTTTAATATCATGCATCCCTATTATGGACTCCTCACTGCATAGTTTTTAACCCACACTGCGCTAGAGAACCATCCTCACTAGCTCGGAAGTGATAAAAACAGTTCATAAGCCAATGAGAAGATGACATGTTGGGCATCATACTATCACAGTTTGGTTATTATTCTTTTAAAGGTCATCAAAGGGACTAAGTGGGAGAAGGAGCAGCTATCAAAACGCCTTAGATCAACATCAAATCCCTCATATGAGACTGTGTATGAAGTGTCCTTACCCGATGTCTCAGTTCATGAAAAACACCTTCTGAGAGAGGTATGTTGTGATACGATAATCGATGTTCTTTCAACTCCTACCCCATATTGGTATGGTGCCTGTCGCCTATGGAACCTGAAAGAACTCACATGCTGTATCTCTCCTACACCCATTTGGATGTAGAGCAGTCATCTGACAGTTTATTATCAGGTGGAGGAAGTTTCCAGCCCTTCATGCTCAGTAGTCATAATGTATATGGCATGTTTTGTTTTAAGCCGCTGAACTTGTAGCACCAATGGATCAGTGCGTCAAACAAAAAATTCATTAATTAGTACGCCAAGGCGTTTATACACTGCCAGAGATGAGGAAGCATCTTTGTGATTATGCATCAACTAACTTCCCTCTAGCATCCAGCATGAACAAGCGCTTCTATCCTGATGACCGCACCATAAAGAATCACATTCAAATAGCCTTTTCAGAAACAATGTGAGTGTCTCAATCTTCTTTTGCATAAATGATGTTGGCATGCACTGTTGAAACACCCAACAAACTCAATCCTATATGTTGTGTATGTTTAATTTATAACTTACAACTTTAGTAAACACTGACAGAAGAATCACAAGGATTATTAGCATTTCAATTCAAAAGACAAATGTTTGCTGTTGGGGTCTCTCCTTGTTGAAAAAGGCTTATGTTTTATTTTTTCAAACAAAATATAAGCCTTTTTCAACAAGGAGAAACCCCAACAGCAAACATTTGGGGTTTGCTGTTAGGGGTCAATGTTTACAAAATAAAACATTGTTTAACAAAATAAAACAAACGCTTTATTTTGTTTTAAACAAAATAAAACTATTAACGACTATCAGTGTCTCAATTTTTCCACTGACTAAACATTTGCACTTCTGGATTAAGCCTCATCCTTGCCAAAATGACCCAGAAACAGGCGAGATTTTGAGCCACTCCCATTGTACTTGACCATCCTTCTGTTCAGGATTGCTTTATTGCTCATCAATAAAAAGTTATTTTGGCCATCATCTAGTTCAAAGGCACAGACTGATGGGAGCGTTGTTTGAGAGGTGTACACAAAGATCAGTTTATACTCTAAAACTAGCCACCAGCACACTTCAAAATGTTTGCGCGGAGTCGTCATAATTCTTTGAGCAGTTTTGTTTTCCCATCAAATGTAGATATTCATCTTCTGATCAAGAAAATCTTCAGCTCACTGTAGAAAAGGAGTGGCAGAACCAAAGTACAGCTGAATTTCACTTTCGAAAGTCCTCGAATTCCGATAGCTTTCTCTTCGTTACCCAGACCCATCATCAAAAGAGAATGCTTTGCAGATATGGCGACGAAATATGCTTTATGGATGCTACCCATCGAACCACCAAGTATGCTCTGCCTCTTTTCTTTGTGGTGGTGAAGACTAATATTGATTATCAGGTAAGCCATGTATGTGATAAAAATTTGCAGCCTAGCGTTAAATATGCAAAGGCAATATCCTTAGAACAATTGTGCTCCTACTCTGTCTTTTCAGTTTACTATTAATAAGTAGCACGCTTTTAACAGTCAACCTTACCAACACACATCTTTGGTCCATGGCCAATCACTTTCCATTTTGCCAGTCTGCATTTCCTGGAAGGTATGGTAAAGGTGATGACCATTGCCGTATTGCCTTATGGCGAAGTGATGGAAAGGAGCAAGCTCTTTATTGGTACTTTCACTTGTGACATGCGCACTATGCTTGTTATAACAGGTGGTGGCAACATTTATTCTGGAGCAGGAAATGAAGAAGCATATATGTATGGCTCTGAATAAAATAAAGGAATGGAACACATCGTGGAAGCCAAAGTTTTTCATGACGGATTACTCACAGGCCGAAATAGCCGCACTAGAGGAATCTTTTCCAGGTAGAAACATTATTTTCTTCCATTCTAATTATACAATCAACAAAGCAGCATCAACTGCGTAAGGTTAGCATTTTTGCTTTACTATTGGCAGAGTGAGTACAAGTGATATGTAAGAGGGCCTAACCCCGCATTTTGAGACAATCATTTTGTAGCAAATCATAAAGACATTTAATTTGTCTGACCGTGGGATACATTGTGTACATATTGTTAAAGTGATTCATTCTGAGTGGTAGATGGTTGAATCTTAGTAGCATTTTCTAGCTTGAGTTCGTACCCACATACCTACGTGTACATGGGATTTATGCTGCAAGTTCATCCCCATTAACCTGTTCTTCCATTGCCCTTTGGTATGAAGCATGTTTCTCTTCATTTCAGATGTGCAAGTATTACTCTGTGACTTTCATCGCGAACAGGCATGGCTGAGAAATTTCCGAAAGTCCAAGATGGGCCTTACCGATGCCAAATATGACATAGTCTTATTGCATATGAGACAAATCGCACGGGCTAGGTACATAATTTATGATTGTGTCAGGGTACACTCATTTCCAGAGAGGCGTGTTTGTGACAGTTCTCCAATGCACTCATTTTGCATGTCCATGTCTTGCTACAAATAGCCTTAATCGATAAATACTTATTTGAAAAGAAAACTTTCATAACATTCCGTAACAGATTAACCATACAACCTGAAAGGTCTGTATCAGGTTTTCTTGTCCATGTGCAAATTCCAAATAATGCAAACTCTCACAAACTGACTTCACATTCAGCTCACAGTCCGTTTTTATATTTGCTATCTCATCTTCAAACTTCTTTACACTGGCTTTCATAGTTAGAAAGCATTAATCTTCTGATGTGAAGTCATGTCGTGAGGTTCACATTGCCATTATTCTCTTGCATTATGTTCCATTGCAACAATCTATGACCAATCACTAGTCACCACCGCACCCCCCCCCTCCTCTTTGTTTCTTGGTTCTGCATAGCCAGGCCCCCAGATGGCTGCTCATGTAAACAAAGACTGATACAACAAGGATCCCTATAAAGGTTGATCCCTATGAAGGTTGATTTCTATGAACTAAACTATTACTATCCTTCACCCATACATTATTCTGTACGAACTGCCACACAGCATTCTCTTCAGCTGTTATCAAAGTCAAATGGTCCTGCTATGTAGAATTATCTAAGGGATATATTTAAAGCGAGACGCGGGTGTAACTTAAGCAGTAGAACAAGGAATTGAATAAATCATAATTTCACAGAGTCTCTCAGAGTACTGGACTTTGCCATTTCTCTGTGAATTGATGCTCCTGAATTCCTGTTGTGACAATGAAACATGTGTTATACTTATGTCAAGTCATTGCATTTTACAGCACTTCTGAAGTTCAGATGAAAGCTATACAGGCACTGCAGGAGCATAATGCTTGGGTCGGCGAGAAGCACAGGGAACTTAGAGAGTATATATGCAATGTCTGGCTTAATAAGAATGTAATCAAGGTACGAGTTTCTATTCTACGTGTACTCGAAGTGGTGCTGTTTTCTGCAATTGTATAAGCTCAGGCATGCTTTACAGACTGAAAAATGTTCTTATTATCGAAGTAAATTTATTTGTACAGCGAATATTGGAGTTCTATTGACACATTTTAGTTGACCAAGTGTTGTTCTGCAAACGAATTGAAAGGCTTTCCTTGGAAATACTTACATTTATATTCAGTTACAGGAGAACATTCGGCTACTGTGTGTAAAACATTAGTTTTGCTTTTTCAGAAATGGACAAACTGTTATCGCAAAAATCGAGTGCTTAGAGAGGAGTCCACAAACAATGGTGTGGAGCGATTTAACGGAGTATTCAAGAACAGCTTCCTGAGCAATCGCACTACAAATACACTGTCTATGACAGTTCGAATTCTTGTGGAAAAGTTCTTTCCATTCTTACATAAAAAGTGAGTACTACATGTATTTGCTGTATTCAAAGATGTTCTTGCAAATAAATTCGTAGTTGCGTCCGACAATGGAGAAATTTTTAAATAGGCAAAAAGATGTTTTGCATTTGAAAGTACCATAGCCGATTGTGGCACTATGAGGACTCCTCTAACATTTTTATTTCCTGTCTGTTACTGCGTCTGGAAGATTAGGCAACTCTGCATTGTCTATGCCATTAAATATATGTTTTGTTTCTGAAAATTTGCTGGAAGATTAATGCTACATTACATTCATTTAGGTAATACATTGTTTCAATCAATGTTCAGAAAATAACAAAATGCATAGTACAAATGTTTATGTTGGCAAAACATATCATTGCGATAATGTACATATTAAAAACTAGTAACAAAACAATATGTTAACCTTAATAATTATAGTTACCTACAGTGAATTTAGTGTGTTTAGTGTTTTTGATCTGCAACAAAAAGTAACATTACAATGTGCTATGTGCAGTACATACCATAGAGAGTTCTTGCCTTTGGGACAGATGTATAACATAAACGGTGAATCTAACTTAAATGAATTTAGCTTATTAAACACCTTTTTAAGGAAGTTTTAATATGTATTTTACTAGACTTCAACTTTCAACTAAAATTTTATCACTTATCTGTTTTTGCATTCACTTTTACTATAACTTATAAGGAATAACACTGAACTGAACTAACGAGCAATTTACTTTTAGGGGTTGTGGGCAGGATTTTGGCAAATAGCATATCAAAACTTTTGTTATTCCATCATAATCAGGACACCAACTGCTGAATTTCATTTTCGTGAGAAGTTTTAGTCGATAATGTACGTCGGAAAACAATTTTACCCTAGTATGGCAAGGACAAAAAAAACATTATGGTTAATAGAGTAAGGGGAGAAAGTTTTATAACAAGGGAATGGTAATCTGTAGGCGCGCAGTATAATCAATAATTTAACTTGTGCAATCATGAAAAGGGAATACCGTATATAGTAAGAGATATGGAATGGTAACAGCGGCTAAGCCTTGCAGTTACGCCCCTGTGTTTACAAACATGTGGCTGCAATCTTTGTGAGTTCCAATCTAGTACGGAGCTCACAGTTCATCTTTAGATTTGAATTGCTGTAGCTGGACAAACACTAGACATGACAGACAAAAAACTTTGAGATTTATATATACGCTAGTTAAAATACCGGGCGTCGAAAAGGGTAATAAAAAGATTTTTGTACAAAAAATCTACTTTCAATCAACATATATTACATTTACCATAATAGCTTTTAAATGAAGGTGATTCGTTATTTCTGTGGATTGGGCTGTTTCTGTTCACTGTGCTTATATTTTTGTGTAATTCATGCCGTACCGGCCTGAGTAGAGCATAGAAGAGTATAGACAATCATGTAAACACTGTTTTAGATAAAGCCTCACTTCCGGTGACGGCGTACATTCAGTAAATTTCCACACTCGCATTGAGCAGAATTTTTTTACTTTTTGAAGCTTAGAATAAATAAATATTGACTGAAGGACTTTTATATTAGTCAATACTAACAAAGAAGTTTAAATTCCAAAAATAATTAAAAAATTTGTTATTTTTTAAAAAACGGATTTTACCAACTATTTGATCTATAATTTTTGATTTTTTTTTAAATGTTCAGGAAAAGTAAGCTTCTAGTAAATGGTAATCATAAACAAAGTAAAGAATGGAGAAGTAGAATTGTTGTGGTTAAATAACCTAGCTACTCTTTGAAGTTCGTTTGTGGAAGGTAAAAGTTAGTATCTCAGTAATATATTATCAATTGGAGGTGTGACATTTCTGCCGCCACAGTTAACTAGCTATGACATCATTGTCTAAACTCTTATAATCTTAAACTCAGGTACCGGCTGCAGTCCACTATGCAGTGCAATAGTCTAGTTGGCTATATGAGTGCAAGTATTTTTCTTCATGCATGGGCATGCATTATCCTTATGGTATGGCTTCATAGATTTTCTTCTGGTATGTCTTTATGCATAACGCTAGCTGCAGTGTTTAATGCTAAGCCATGAAATATTGGCATGTGTTCTGAGTATGCGCCCAATTTATGCCATAGTGTGACCAATTGGGGTGCAGTGTATTGGATAAATGGCTGTTTGCAGAATTGAAGGTTGTTAGTTCAAAACCAGTTCACAGCGGATTTCTCATTTGGAAAACTTTATTGTTATAGCTGGACAGATGAATGGGCAGAAAGACAGATGAACAGACAGACAAACATTAAGATTTATAGATATACTTATAAAATGAATGAACATAATTTTCAACTAGATGGACAGAGGCGGAATGTTTTCCTTGTGAAGCTATGGATATGATTGGTTTAATGAACTGCTTAGGTTCTCTTGCTGGAGTTGAACTTGGGGTGTCATACGGAGATGGTAAATTAGCATAGTTGTCAAAGTAAAACTGGGAAAAGTTACTTTCTGTTCCTGGCCAATCTAGAACCACACACAACTGTTTTAAATTTTCTAAAATACAGTTTTAACAAACAACATTAGCAATCAGAATCCTGCATCATTAAATGTGGAGATTCTAAAAATGCTACATAAAAATAACAAAGAAATCCTAACTGGCATTTGTAGAATTAGTTACCTATATATTTAAAGACCCACCGCAAATTTTTATTTCCTTCGAGATTGTTTTTGATGTTTGAAGTGATCTGACTACGAGGATGTTTCAAAATTAAAATCAACAAAACATGATCACAGATAAAACGCTCAGATCAAACAAAAATGCAGACAGAATAAAGAATTACGACTCGTAATACTTCAACTTAATTCAAACAGCTGATATCAACCATTACAACGATAACAACTAGGGACATCTTTAGCATGTTTTTTAGCATTGTAATAATAATCAAATTTATTAATTTTGATCAAGAAACATTTTGGCAATGAAATAATTTCATACGTAAAAAAAACAATTGCGAGTGATGGAGGAATACCCAAACTTTCTAATGAAATCTAGAGAAAAATTATGCAAACTCATCGTTAGCAACTGCTTTTTGCGTAACCCATTCCATGAGAGGTGTTTTGTCACTTTTAAGGCAGGCGTACAAAAACTTAAAACGCTTTCTCAGCAGCTCATAGATAAAACTAATTCAAAGGAAGAAATTTTTCTACCTCTGACAGCTTTTTAGCACCTGATATGACATTTATAAGCAGGTGTGACATCTATAAGCAGGTGTGACTAAACTATTGTATAGAAACCTGATAAAATTTATAGAAACCTACAGGTAGATAAAATGTATAGAAACCTATAACTTGATAAAATGTATAAAAACCTATAGCTTGATAAAAATGTATGGAAACCTATAGCTTGATAAAATGTATAGAAACCTATAGCTTGATAAAAATGTATGGAAACCTATAGCTTGATAAAATGTATAGAAACCTATAGCTTGATAAATTGTATAGAAACGTATAGCTTGATAAATTGTATAGAAACGTATAGTTTAATAAAATGTATAGAAACCTGTAGCTTGATAAAATGTATAGAAACCTGTAGCTTGATAAAATGTATAGAAACCTATAGCTTGATAAATTGTATAGAAACGTATAGTTTAATAAAATGTATAGAAACCTGTAGCTTGATAAAATGTATAGAAACCTATAGCTTGATAAATTGTATAGAAACGTATAGTTTAATAAAATTTATAGAAACCTATAGCTTGATAAATTGTATAGAAACGTATAGTTTGATAAAATGTATAGAAACCTATAGTTTAATAAAATGTATAGAAACCTGTAGCTTGATAAAATGTATAGAAACCTATAGCTTGATAAATTGTATAGAAACGTATAGTTTAATAAAATGTATAGAAACCTATAGCTTGATAAAATGTATAAAAACCTATAGCTTGATAAAATGTATAGAAACCTATAGTTTAATAAAATCTATAGAAACCGGTAGCTTGATAAAATGTATAGAAACCTATAGCTTGATAAATTGTATAGAAACCTGTAGCTTGATAAAATGTATAGAAACCTATAGCTTGATAAATTGTATAGAAACGTATAGTTTAATAAAATGTATAGAAACCTATAGCTTGATAAAATGTATAAAAACCTATAGCTTGATAAAATGTATAGAAACCTATAGTTTAATAAAATCTATAGAAACCGGTAGCTTGATAAAATGTATAGAAACCTATAGCTTGATAAATTGTATAGAAACGTATAGTTTAATAAAATGTATAGAAACCTATAGCTTGATAAAATGTATAAAAACCTATAGCTTGATAAAATGTATAGAAACCTATAGCTTGATAAAATGTATAAAAACCTATAGCTTGATAAAATGTATAGAAACCTATAGTTTAATAAAATCTATAGAAACCGGTAGCTTGATAAAATGTATAGAAACCTGTAGCTTGATAAAATGTATAGAAACCTATAACTTGATAAAATGTATAGAAACCTATAGCTTGATAAATTGTATAGAAACGTATAGTTTAATAAAATGTATAGAAACGTATAGCTTGATAAATTGTATAGAAACTTATAGTTTAGTAAAATGTATAGAAACTTATAGCTTGATAAATTGTATAGAAACTTATAGTTCGATAAAATATAGGTTTCTATACATTTTATCAAACTTATAGTTTGGTACGATGGTACCAATACCAAACTATAAGTTTGATAAAATGTATAGAAACCTGTAGTTTGATAAAATGCATAGAAACCTATAGCTTGATAGTGTATAAAAACCTATAGTTTAATAAAATGTATAGAAACCTAAAACTTGATAAAATTTGGTGAATAACCAATGTTTTATAAGATGTTTACTATATTGTGGCTTTAATATCCTTTAACTTGAATAATTAGTAACTTACACACTGCAGATTACAAGTTTGGCAGCTCAGCGTATCTCATCATTTGTACCAAGGCAATGCTCATTCCATTGACTTTTAAATTTCTAGTTTTTTAGAATTTTAATTTCAGAAGTTAAGCCTGAACTACCAGCAATAACAAAAAACAAGTAAAGTCATGTATATAATTTATTCTAAAATTCTGTTTGCTTGTTTGTTAAAATGCAACTGGTTCAGTTTATAAAATTGCTGCGACAATACATAATAATTTAATAAAACAATTGTTAAAACTCCTCTAATTAATTAATTACTAAAACAGTAGCATCAAATTTGACACAAAAATGTAGAACTTGTTATTCCTAAAAAGCTCCATCTTGAAGCGTTTGGTTTGGTTTTTCACAATTATCTTTAGCCTTAGAAACACTGTTAGAACGAGTAATATATGCTCTTTACAGAATATATAAACAGAGGTATATAATTCCAAAATATGTAAGTGCACAAAGCCCCACTCACAACCAGTCTGCTAATAAAACTTCTTTGCTGGTAAAGCGCGTTGCCGCAAATGCGAAGATATTCGTAGAATGTGTTCCAGCTGAAATGTCGGAGACAAAGCCGAAGTCCTATATATAAAACTATCATAGAGAATACTAGAATAACGGCTAGCAGCCCTGCTAAGAAGAGTTCATCTTCTTCGCTCAGTCTTTCCATTCTGACACGATTGATCAACTGTAAAACTACAAAATAGTTTTAAACATTAAACAATGTTACATTGTTGTAAATGGTACAATTTTTATACAATGTTACATCTGTTTTAAAGGATTCTCAAAGGATTTTAAAGGATTTTTAAAGGTTCTCATAATCTAGAAATTTTTTTTTCCAAGTTAATTTCTTCCTGTATGACCTGTATTTTTTTGCTGTATCCCGATAACAGTTTTATCATTCATAGGAACCTTAGTAAGATAAATGTCCCTTTGCAACAACTTTTTTTGCAAAAGAACATTTACACAAAACTTGTTTAAAAGCCATCGAAGAAAAAACCGTACATCTTTCAAGTATAGAATTAGGTTTGACTGTTCTTTATTATTAGACTGGTGTTGAATATAGAGTTCAGGTAATTGTATATAAGCAAATCATTAAATACAGAATAGTTATCTATTACCTCATAAGAAGTTATATTAAATGCTTTTGAATTCCATGTTATTATTCTATTTATTTATAATTATTAGTTTTATTTATTAGCTAGTGAAACAAAGTTAAGACTGGATCAAATAGGACATATAAATATATCTATCTATATGTATATATACATATAGATAGATATATGTATATATACATATATCTATCTATATGTATATATACATATAGATAGATATATGTATATATACATATATGCAATTATGATGTTTATAGTCGCAACAAAACTGACAGAATAGACAAGTGTAAAACTCGCACTTAAATATATTTTTATCGATCCTTAATCTAGAAACATCCAAACAGATCAACTCAAACATCAAAAACAATTGCAAATGACAGAAAAATATTGATAATTTCATATGATATTTACTCAAATTTTATGCAAACTCATCTTTAAATGCAAAAATTAGTTTTCTTTATTTTACAATAATAACAGTTTTGTTTGGATGCCTAGACACATTGGATTCTTTAAATAAAAGTTAATGAGCTATTAGTTATTTTTGTGACTAGAGCCATGCTGTGCCGTGAACAATATTACATTTAATTATATTTATTTAGATATTAGATTTAATGCCTTATGAGGCTTTTCTAGCAGTAAATTTTTTGCAATACTTATTGAGGGCATAGAATACAATTATGGTTGGTGTTAATTGGAAAACAAATAACTAAAAAGAAAGTACATTCATTCGATTTCATTCAAAAGAGAAATAAATTTATTCAATTTTAATGGCTAACTGTTGCCATCATTTTGCTTTATTCTTGTTGTATGGCTTAATTTAAAAAAGATTTCTATTTGAAATAAAATAATTGTCAATAAAGTAATATATATGTAATATATTCCGAGGTGACTTGCTGCGGGTGGAAGCAGACTGTTTTTATATTCAAAACAATAAATATGAAATTGGATTCAAATTTCAAGTCAGGCAGCTGAAAGTATTAAAACTCCTCAAAGCCTCGCCATTCTATTTAAATTGCTTTTTTAAACTATGTTATATAATCCGCTGTGATAAAGACTTCATATATCAAATGTTTTAACGATCCAAAACATTTTCTGCTTTCACAGCTAACCTTACACTGACAGATCTATACTAATTTAATAATATGATATATGCGTAATATATTATTTATATTGCAGACTATATTATATTGTTAAAAATAAACCTTACTTCGCAAGCAATTAAATATTGAGCTCTATGTTTTAACTATGTTGTTACCTTTATTTGTCTGCAGAGGCTGCTATCCGGTAACCTTCTTGGCTCAAGCAGGTGTCATATACTGAGACAGTAAACATGCACATAGCTATATAGTAACATAGCTATATAGCTACGGCTCAACAAGCTCTGGTCTAAATGACAGATTATCTTTAAGCTTTGTCATTACTACAGTCTGTTTTTAAATATTAATTCTTTACTAGAGTATGGGCTTTGTCTGTTTGTCTGTCTGTTTGCCTGTATGTTTGTCTGTCCATTTGTCTGTCCATTTGTCTGTTTGATTGTCTGTCTGTTTGTCTGTCTGTCCAACGACACGATGAGACATTGCGTAAAAAGGTTACATTGCATGGGATTTTAACTCTGTTTCAATTTCAAAAGTTCCGCTGCAGAGCAACTCTAACAACACAATTTAAATCTTCAATTATCGGTTATTGCAAAGGGCAATGGCTAGAAGTTGTAAAACTAAAAAACTTTCACATATACATTCTTGAGCAGGAATTGTTTCTGTATTTTCGTTTGGTTCAGTCAGACAAAGTTTCCTTGTGCACTTCATTGGTGTATTTAATTCGATCTTATTTTTATGACTTCACCAGTATCAACTATCGAGAGGTACCAGTATCGTCATATTCCAACTTTGTGATGGATAGCTTTGGCATCAACAGTCACTTTTTTATACCACACTTCTATGTACACTTGGTTATTATTAATTAAACATGTTGATGATTTTTCTTTTGTTTTATCAGTTTGTTTTAATTGTCCCATAATTCAATATTTATTGTAACAATTCATACTTTATTTATTATTTTATTTATTGCAACAATACATACTTTATTTAGCAATTACTTGCCGATTGTTTCACATTTCAACACCTTTACAACTGTTTTAGTTTTCTAATTTATTTGACCTGCAAATAAGTCACACTTTTCTTATGATTAAATGGTAAAAGCTTATGTTGGTAGATGTTGTATATACCAAATAAATGTTAATTTTCTGTTCAAAGACTTATTTTACCCTAGCCGGGCATTATAAATATATGTATATTTATAATGCCTGGCGTTATAAATTTATATATATATATATAATTTATGTATATTTATAAACTTATAGATATAAATTTATAATATATATTTAAAATGTGTAATATATGTTATAAACATATGATATATATATATGGTCAATTATGGATAAATTTTGATGCTAAAATAACGTGGTTGTCAAAGTAACACTGAGAATAGTTGAATTACTTACCACCCCTGGTAAATGTCAAATAACACACTACTGTTGGTAGGTTTTCTGCTCTTCTATAGTTTTAGCAATAGACATTTTTATGTAATCTGAATCCTGCGCACTCGAATCTTGAGATTCTAAAAATGCATCAATGATACATAGATTCACAAGGAGATCATAATTGGGGCTTGTGTAATTGGTTACCTCTTTAATGGTACATAAACACCTGCTGCCAAGCTCTAGTACCTCTGGCAGCAGGTACATAAACA
Source organism: Watersipora subatra (assembly GCF_963576615.1). Classification (NCBI taxonomy): domain Eukaryota; kingdom Metazoa; phylum Bryozoa; class Gymnolaemata; order Cheilostomatida; family Watersiporidae; genus Watersipora; species Watersipora subatra. The sequence goes on from NC_088713.1 coordinate 22,264,919, forward strand.
CCTGCTGCCAAGATCTAGTACCTCTGGCAGCAGGTACATAAACACTTGCTGCCAAGCTCTGCATAGATTTTAACACAAAAATTTTAAGTGGTTCAAATATCTGGCTGCTTTTGTAAAATAGTTCCTTTGTGTTTGCTGCAGTCAGATTTTCTTCTTCAAAAGTAAACATTAGGTTTGAATGTTTATCTCAAATGAATAGCTGTTTTTAATATAATATGTTATCACAACTAGTTAGTTTGAGGGGTGGTGTGGGTGTTCGCACATTCATATACTAAAATTCATTATAATATAATGCTCTCAAATATATAATATAATGTATAATATATAAATATAATGTATAATGTATGGAATATAACATAATCTTCACTATATTAAGAGCCATGCATGTCTGTTCATGTGACTGTCTGGAGCTATGCTAAGAGCATTGGGCAAAAAGATCACACTGTACAGAAATTGAGCCCAGATTCTCAGATACTTGGTCAGGTACACTACTACCTCGCCACTCTACCACCTTCACAAATCTAAGAATAATTATGTGAATACTTAATACACATGATGATATCTTGACTGCTAACAAACTAGTATAATATAATAAAATATTATACAATCTTATGCAATGTTATATGATATTAATGATATTAATTGATATATATATATATATATATAATACAAAGTAGTAAAATATAAATATATTAATATCTAACATAATATAGTAGAATGTGATGTCATAATGCTACGCATTAGCATATATACATATACATACATATATATATATATATATATATATAGGCCTATATATACTTCTATGTATGTACATTAGATAGCAGACAGCTTTAAATATATTCAATGGCTTTGAACAAATCACTAAATTTATCTTCACATTTTAAATTAAACCAGCTTTTAAATATATTGGAATGAGTATGGTTCAAATTTTAAAAGTGTTTATTGATGACTAAAATAGCTTCACATAAAATTTCTTTTAAAATTTTGACTATAACTTCAAGATAAGACACCAACGATGCTTATCTGAAACATTTCCAGAACAAGGTAAGACAACTCAAAAGCAATAATATGTCAAAAGAGCAATAACAGCTATTTTGGTTAAAAACAGCCTGCGAATAAAGTCCTCGTCTTGCATTCTGCGAACAATAGTTTCATATCCGTCTGGGTTGATCGTCTGGTAGACGGACAGGAAAGCCACGGCCAATGTGACAAACAAGCAGAGAATGCTCAAGGCAAACCTTGCTATGATAACTATTTCTTGCTCTCCATACATTCCCATGTTTGTAGTTAGTGGAAATGTCTGCAATAAAAAACAGCTTAAGTGAGATTCAATTATGTAACTTTTAGAATCTAGTATTAGTAGTTCAAAATGAACATATAACAAAAATTTAGTAGATTTTATGAAATTACATATCCGTATTTTTTTACCTTTTGTGATTGCCTTTTGAGGTAGTCTGACTGCCAGGTTCAAAAACTTTTAAGACGTTTTAAGACTAAAATAAAAAAGATTTGATCAAAGTTAAAATTTTCAGCTCATGCAAAAGTATAATTATGACGTTTATAGTTGTAAAGAGACTGACAGAATAGAGACGAGTAACGCCGCAACTCCAGAATAATAGCCGATATCAACTATCACAACCATAGACATTTTCTGCATGTATTTTATTCTGGATGTTTTAACCACGGTAAAGCTGTCGGTTTTAGTCTTGAAACATCCTGACAGTCAGATCACCTCAAACATCAAAAACTCGCATATGATTAAAAATATTGATCTTTCTGATGAAACCTACAAACCTTGCATAAGTTCGTCTTTAAGGTGGTTGTATTGTATATGTTATATTTGATTATCTTTTGGTTATAATTTCAGACAGTTTTGATTTTAGAAAATAAGAATAAAATTTAGTAATATGATATGATTTGCGATAGCTTAAAATAAAAACCAGGTTTTCACTTAGAAAATGCTAATAAAAGACTGCACAAGCAAACGGATTTTTGATGAAGTGAATAATTGTATACAGAGTTCCAGAACTTGTAGGCTATTCACAGCTAAGAAGTATTCCAATATACAAATTTTAATGTTTCCCAATTAATCATACCAAGTCACAGTGGTGCATTCAGGTAGAAAGTCAGCACTTACCTGTGTTTGTTGCACAGTAATTCTTAAAATGCAGAGATCTTGTTCACGCCACAATCTCTTTTGTATGAGGTCTTTCTTGAGAGTCTGACTTCTATTTAAACCAAAAACCATTTCTTAGCTTTCAGTTTAGCTGTGGAGGTAATGCTATAATTGTTCACTTACACAATGCTATTACTTTAAACCTTGGCTGTTAATTTTAATCTCGAAACAGTCTTTAAACCTGGCAGTCAGACAAGCTCAGAAAACAATCACAAAAGGTAGAAAAAGGTGTTTATGGGCTGAAAGCTATTCTCATAATAGATAATGCTCTAAATAAGAAACCACTGTTTGAGGGAGATTTTGCTAAACGCATTGGTTCTTGCAATTGCTTGTATTTGTTACTCCTGATAGATTCAACTGAACCATGTACTTATTATGTGGTTTATATATATTGAAATACCTATACATATACAAAATGATATGGTTATAATTACTACCAGCAGAGACCTGTTAAATATTTTGACAAAAAACTCATACAAAACAATCGTAATTGGTGTCTGTGTAACTGGCTATCTCCATACAGGGGTGCAGAGTCCTGCCAATCTCTATACAGGGGTGCAGAGACCTCCTGCCAATCTCTGCAGCAGTTTTTAAGATAAAATTGTCAACTGATTAAGGTATCTGGCCGCTTTTTAAAGAGCATATTTTGTGTTTTTTTACACCGAGTTGATCGTATCTAAAATTGACCTTTAGATTTGGTTGTTGATCTGTAATGCATAGCTTTTGTGTAATAATAATATTTTGACAGTCAGTGTGAGGGTAGGATGGGTGCTACCACTAATATACTAAAATTTAATGTTCTGCGAGGTCATATAATACAATACACTGTAATATAGTAAAACAAATGTACTGTAATGTAGTTTTGTATAGTATTGTTTGATATAATATAAATCTCACAGATTGTTTGCCTTGATGTCCTTCAATACATCCGGCTATAGCTATTAAAATTTTACACAGTTCTATGAAGCTTGTATCGCGTCCTTTTAATCAACATTTTGGTTAAATTTGTTGCTCTAATCAGCCATAAAACAGCGAGTGTTCACAATATAGCAGAGCCTGAGAAACTAATGCCAAGTATGTAGCTGAGTATTCTGCAAAAGATCATCAGATTTGCCGACAAAGCACAGGCTATAACTATGTGCACAGTTATTCAGACTGTCAGATCATGGTTGATAGGTACAGGTGTTTGAGTGTTGGCAATTACTCTAGGACACTTATATTTCGCTAGTATTTAGTTTCATGAGTAGCATACAGAGTAAGATGTTGCTGCAACTTAATTTCGCAGCTCTGATGAGTGCAAAAATATAGCGGTGTGAACATAAATGCAATGGAACTAACATAATTAGATTCCTCAGGTTTGGTTCACCGGTAAGAAAAATTTTTTCAATTTGGGGCTAGTTTGCAATTTTGTAAACCGCAGGTAGAATTGTGTGGGCGAGATCGATAATGCAATTTGATCGCTTGCTGCCATTTGTTTTTTGAACTATTAATAAACAAAGCTACTTCCGCGTTTTCGCTCGTTTGTTATGATAGTTTAGTTTCGCACATGAAATTTTCGCGAGAGGATGACTCCGTGAGAACGCAAAAGTTAGATGAGGTGAATACATGACTGTCCTAGGCTAGACCCAATGTCATGAGCTCAAATCTCATACAGGGCAATATGTTTTCTAGCCTCCTACTATCGCTTTATAGTTAGCTCCTTTACATTAGTAAATATTAGAAAGACTCTCGCAGTCTAGATTTGTGAGAGAGATCAAGGAATTAATAAGTGCACTACTATGTACTGAGGTTCAGAAAGTGTATGCTTAGCCAAGGTGTTGGAGTGATGGTTACTAAGCCAACTGTCATAAGTTCAAAACCCATGTCTGGTGATCATTTAACCAAACCTTTACCTATTGTTTCAGACAACCAGACCAATACAGCTATTATTAAAGTAAAGATACACTCACAGTAAAAATTACAATTGATCATTTTCTGCTTGTCTGTTTGCTTTTTATGTCATAAGGCGTAGAGATTAAATTATTCTGAGGCTTCCGAAGGTGTTATTAAGTTGGTTACAGTTGGTCAGGATGTTGGTATACTAAGTTAAATTACTTGAGTTCGAGTCCCAGTCAAAGTAAAAGTTTTTTTAAAACTAACACCAATATTCTGAGGCATAAGAAGGTCGTTGATTAACACAGTTGGTTAGAGTGTCAGCCTAATAAGCTGGATGTTTTGGGCTTTAGCCCGATATTGGCCAACATTTTAGTCCTCTCATCAACTGCATGTACAAAACTTTTTGATCACATAAAAGTCGGCACATTTAAAACAACTGTTATTGTAAAGCAAAAATAAAAGGCTTTGACATCCATACTGCACCTAATCATTTCTGAGTATTTGACATTGATTCAAAAGTCATGTTTTATTAACAGTGAATGTGTGATTTCTCTTCAGCGAATCCCGAACGAAACTGATTTCAAATAGAAAAATTGAATTAGGTTAAAAAATAAAAAGTATAATTAATAAATGACAAATATTTATATAAAATAAATAATGTAATAATACAATAAATTAATACAAAAAATAATGCAAAAACTAATATAATCTACATATTTAATAAATAATATAGTTATGTTTGTTATTTATATATTTTTTTACATTTTTTTCTATCATATCTGATTAATAAATAAATGTAAAAAAAACATAAAAATAAATATAATATATATAATAAATAATATGCATTTAATAGAAAAAGACAGATATAAAAACAATATATATATTAAAAAAATTAGATGAAAATTCTTCACTCATCAAATACGGAGGACTGTGAAAGGAGTAAGCGAAACCGCCATTTAAAATGAACAATTGCAATAAATGAAAATACTTTGAATAATCCTTTCTGTTTCAACTTCAATTATAAACAAGCTGATTGTTAATGACAGCCATCATTCAAAAATATTCAAATTGCAGTACGACATGCTTAACATGAGGTATGTCAATTTTATTAACTTGCTAGCATGCTAATGGCTATTAGCATTTTCATTTGAGATGCTAGAGAAGTGAACCTGCAGATCCTTTATTTGGCTGTACCTCTACTTTTGGACTATCTCATATGTCAAGGTCACTATTAAATTTTAAATTAGCCTGTAAATGGTATATCGGGTTTTTTATTGTACGTAATAGGCATAGCAGGCTAATATAACTTAGCTTGCTTTCTATAACAACAGAGTAGCGTATATAATTTTGCTATTTATTATTGTTGTTGGAGTGATGAATACATCATACATTTGGATCCAAGCAGTTTTTGCCTAATGGTCTATAATGCCTGATTAGGAAACAAAGTTGAAGTTCAATTCTTGCAGAAGGCCACTCCTGGTAACTGGAATGGTATTTACCTTTAATTGCCCTCTGCAACTGAGTTTTCACCAGTTTTCATGGTTCCCGTTCCCGTTGCCGCTGTGCTCAAATAAAATTACAGAGACAATTTTTGAGCAACAATTTTTTTTTACACACACACAGTCTCTGCTTGCACTAAAATAAGCAGACATCATACTTTATCTTCAAGAGATTGCTCTGTTACAACTACGAATGCAATACTACCTTTAATACTAAAGAGCCAATTATTACACACAGATTGGTCTACAGAAAAATTATTCAAGAAAGGATTCTTCCAACATGGTGAGAGTTGTCCATCCGCGAGTCCATCCGCTGAGAGCATTCGCGCATTGTCTCAGTGTATTACAAAAGTAATTACAATAACAACTATTATTATTATTATAATTGTTGTCGTAAAATTTTTTCGTCACAGTCGTGTGGTGGTAAGTGACTGGTTGTAGTCCATGTTGAGTCCGGGTTTTAACAAAAGGCCAAAGGATCCAACATCCTCCTCAATTCCACTAAGAGAGGACCTTCCTCAAAATGTGAGCTGTTCCTAAGATGGCTGTCTTCTGTATAGTCTCAAAAAAACATGTTCACTCCCACCTCCGTCAAGTATTCTATATGCCTCATTGATATTGCTCCGAGTGCACCAATCACTATTGGTATCACTTCGGTCTTCACCTTCCACAGTCTGTTTATCTCGAACCCAAGCTCTTTGTATTTACCAATCTTCTCATCTTCCTTCTGTACTACCCTTGTGTCTCCAGGTATTGCTATGTCTATGACTTGACACTGTTTGGTTTCTTTATTTATTAGTATCAGGTCTGGTTTTCTAGCTTCAATAACCTTGTCTGTCTGCACGTTGAAGTCCCATAGCAGCTTCACTTTCTCGTTCTCCAATACAGCTTCTGCATGGTGGTCGTACCCTTTTTCTGTGTTGAGCAACTCATGTTTCTTGCATATGCTCTAGTGCACTGCACTTGCCACTTTGCCATGCCGCCTTTTATATTCTGTCCGTGCGATCTTACTGCATTCGCTGACTATGTGGGACACTGTTTCATCTTCCTGCTTGCACAATCTGCATTTCGGATCGTTTGTTGACTTTTCTATCTTGGCCTTCCTATAGTCGGTTCTTAATGCTTGATCCTGGGCAGCAATGATCAGGCTTTCAATCTCTCGTTTGAGACATCCCCTCCTCACCCATCCATTATAATAATAATAATTATTATTATAATTATTTTTTACCGACCAAACAAGAGTGAAGCGATTGATTGGGAGATTTATGATAAATGCACATGTGCACACAACTCCCGAAACATAATCCGGTAACGGCCGTCACCAAACCCTTGCAACGAAATCCTATCAACAAATTTAACTATTTTTCAGTAAAGTCGTTTAAGTATAATAATGATACAAAACACATATAAATCTATTTAAATATGTTACCAAGCCTTTGAAAGGTTACCGCTAATTCCTAAAACTAACCCATCTGATCGGATTATACATAAATAGACAGATTTATAAGGACGAAAATCGTCAGAAAACGCTTGAAAAGCTTCGTTTAATAAAAGTTAAGACCGGAAATTGAAACGCTGAGCGACAGAGAATAGAACGATAAAGTCTTGCGCATTTCACGAAAAAAACGTGCACTTCTCACCAGTCTATAGCATTGTCGAATTACCGAAGGGTTCGGCAATTAACATAGGAGTACAGAAATCGTTTCATTCTTGCCGATTTCAGTTTTTTTATTTTCATTTTCATTTGCCAACACATTTGAGTACTTTCGTATTCTATCTGATGTCCCACGAAGTATAAGTGAAGGAAATGACGATGATATTTTTAACAGTTCTTATGAGATTATTACAATAATTAATTGTAAGTTTGGATGACTACAGAACGATGACTAGGTAGTACAGATTTTCTAAAAATCTAACAGGGTATGTAAAGGGCAAGACGATGATATTTTTTCTAAAGGTTCTAATGAGATTATTACAATAATTAATTATAGGTTTGGATGACTACAGAACAATGGCTACGTAGTACAGATTTTCTAAAAATCTGTATCAGTGCATTTTACTTCTAATATTGGCCGATATTGTATTTCTCATTTTACAGGAGGAAAGATATAAACATATAATCTTTTCCTTTCATTATTGCTATTTGTTGTATATAGTAACACCCACACCCAGTACATTACAGCTACCATTGCAGTTATCCTATTTAACTGCTAATATTGCATATCTCAACCATCAGTACCCTTTCTTTTTCCAATATCTCTGGCCATCTCTTTGGTCGTGGGCTGTATGAAAGTGGAATTTCTAGTTATAATTATTATAATTATTATTATACTAACTTATTACTATTATTTACTATAATAAGAGCCGTGTCTGTCCATTGTCTGTCTGAAGCCAGGAGAAGAGAAAAAGATTAAGATTTTATAGAATTCAAACATTTTTTTCAGCAGACTGACCCTCTTACACCTGGAAAGATTGACCAACTTCACAGAATAGTTTTTGAGAATTCTTATTCTCTGTGCTTATACTTAATGTCACACATTAGCATGTTTAGTGTATAGGTAGGCAAGTGTAGGTACTTTGCAAACAGCTTTAGATACATTCAATGGCTTTACACAAACCACAAAATTTTACTTTAACATTTAAAATTACAAAATAGCTTCTAAATATTAGAATGAGTTTTAAAATTTAAAGATTTGAGAACATACAAAATTTAAAAGTGTTTATTGATGACTAAAATAGTTTCACATGAAAACTTGGACCATAACTCCTAGATAAGACACGAACAATGCTTATCAGAAACATTTCCTGAACAAGGTAAGACAACTCAAAACCAATAATAAGCCAAAAGAGCAATAACAGATAGTATGGTTAAAAATAGCCAGCGAACTAAGTCATCGTTTTGTATTCTGAGAACCATAACTTCGTAACCGACTGGGTTGATTTTCTGATAGATGAGCAGGAGAGCCAAGGCTAATGTCATCAGCATACAGAGAACGCTCAAGGCAAACCTTCCTATGAAAACCATCTCTTGCTCTGCATACACTCCCATATTTGTAGGTAGTGAAAATGCCTGCAATAAAACATATCCTGAATGAGTGATATCTTGAGTGTCATTAAATTAGGCAAAATTTAAAACCTAATATTAATATGCTTCTAGATGAACTTATAAACAGTTTTAGTGGATTTTATTAAGGTATTATTATATTATTATATTCATATTTTTCTACTGTTGTATAATCGAGTTGTTGGGCCGCGGGCTACACTAATGCCCGAGGTCATGGTAGTTACAGGTAGTTACGAGAGGTTACGGGAAGGTATGAGAAGTCAAGGCGAGTATAAAGGCGTCGGGAGAGGCCTCAGTATAGAGTATAGAGGTGTCGGGCTTTCTTCTTTGCTTCAACCACATGTGAGTACGCACGTTTATATAACATCTAGCTTTTGTGATTGATTGTTGAAGTGGTCTGACAGCTTGGTTCAAAGATATAAATATTCAAAACATTTTTTGTCTGTTTACAAAACAGACAAAAAATGTTTATATTTTGATGTTTCCGTTTCGGTATTCAATCAATTAAATGAGTTTTGATTATTTTATTAAAGTGTTATGTAATGCAGCAAAAATGCCAAACAAATGTCAGATGACAAACAAATCACGAGAATTTTAGAATAAATCGTATGCATAAATTTACTTGTTTTTAAATTATTGCCGATAGTTCAAGTGAAACTACTAAAATTGACCTTAAAATTAAAAATTGACAGGTGAATAGAATAAGTGTCGCTTTTCTATCAATAATAAGATATACTGAGATGTTTCAAAAGCAAAATCTAAATGATTTGATCGAAGTTAAAATGCTCAGATCAGGCAAAAGATGTCTATAGTTGTAAAGAGACTGAAAGAACAGAGACAAGTCTTGCTGCAACTTAAACACAATAGCCGATATCAACTATAGCGACTAGTCACATCATTTTGTAAGTATTTTGCTTCCGAATGTTTTAACCTCAATAGAAATGTTGGTATTAGTCTTAAAATATCTTGGCAGCTACAGATCAGCTGTAGATCAACTCAAACATCAAAAACACTTGCGAATGATGGAAAATACAAATAATTTCTAACAAAACCTACAAATTTTGCGACGTTCATCTTTAAGGTGATTCGATTCTATATTTTATTTTTGATTATTTTTTAGTTGTAATTTCAGGCAGTTTAGTTTTTAAAAAAAAAATAAAATTTATTAATACAATGATATGACCTGTTATAGCTTGTGAGAACTAGGTTTTTGCTCCAAAAACCTAGTAAAAGAATGCACAAGCAAACGGAATTGCGATGAAGTGAATAATTGTAGACAGAGTTCCAGAACTTGTAGCCTAGTCACTGCAAAAAGAAATATTCCAATATACAAAATAGAAAGTTTCCCATTTAATCACGACCAACCCTTGGTGATGCATTCAGTCAAAAACTCTGCACTTACCTGTGTTTGTTGCACAGTAATTTTACAATGCAAAGATATTGTTCACTCTACAATCTCTCCACTATGAGGTCATTCCTGATAGTCTGACATTCTATTTAAACCAAAACCTGTTTCTTAGCTTTCAGTTCAGCTGTAGAGCTAATGCTATAATTGTTCATTTACTCACTGCTATCACTTTAAAGCACATCAATTATATCAGTACTTTTATCATATATTTCAGTTCTTCAGGGTCTTGGCTTTCGAATGAGCCTATATTCAATACACAAAGAATAATAGAACTATGAAAAACGGAGTGTCAAAAGTATGTCCTGCAGAAAAAAAACTTGGTTGTGGTTCCAACAATGTGATGTCATAACTATCATTTAGCCTTAGGTCATCAATTCCTTTCGCTGCCATTGAAGCTGCGCTTTTCTGTGACTATCGGTGCTGTTAAACCCAGAAAGCGCCTATAATAAACTAGGATTCTAAACAATCAACAATGCCCAGGGATCGTGCTAACGCCCGACCAATGCAAACATATGTTCTGGGTTTCGAGTGATTGTTAGAGTTTACGTTTTTCATCCATTCGTTCATTTTACATTTAATCAGTTATAGTAATTATTATCATATTGTTTTATACGATTGCAATGTTTGTCCTATACAATAATGCAGTAGTAGTAGTATTATTATCTGAAGAATTTGTATCGCTTTCCAAGTTGCGTTCTAAACATGATTGTGCTTCGATAAATATACTGTCGTTGATAAAGGTAATCAAATCACATCGATTAAATTGTGACCTGCGGTTGTTAGGCCCTGGGACTATATGTCAATCACACTTTCGTGGGAGATCACGCAATGCTTGAAACTAATTAGCCTCAGTCGCGACCCTCAACATTACAATAAAAAGAAACAGCTAGTGCATAATATCATCGGGAAAACATAGTATGGTGCTTGGAATCTGAGATACTTATCATAGAAATAATCTGTTCATGGAGAGCTAATGACACTGATTGCTTTGTCATCTTCATTGGTCCTCTGAAGTTGTCCTACCTTTGTCCTAATTTGTCCTTTGATAAATTTGGATTTTATCAGTCTTAAAAGACAAACTTAGAAGCAAATCTAAAAGCAAACTTTCATTTTTAACTTAACGTAATTAAAATTTCTTCGGCGTTCATAGTTTGAAGTTTCTCGCTAGTTAGCTAATTATTCCTTTGTTTCGCTTTCACGACTAGCCGGTCGTTTTAAGATGAACCTATCTAAGGATGTTTGCCTTTGTCGTCCTTTCAACATGTCGCGATTAGGACGAACACAGGTGTCGTCACAAAGGTTTAATGCACGACCACTAGCCAACTTGTCCGAATGTCTATTTTTATAGTTTTGATAGATAGCAACGGCCTTTTCAAATAGCGTCGTTTCAGTTACGCTGTCACAAGGCCAATTGTTTACCTTATATCCAATGCCTGAGCGGTTTCTCCATCAGCGGGGGTGAAGATCGCTGCGCTGTTTAGAAACTACGGTTAGTACTTTTGCTACTTTTTACTACGGTAATCCTTCTGTTTGATAATTGTGGATGTATTTCTGTCATATTGCTGAGCTAACTCAATCATGCATACACATTTCGCATATTTTTCAATAATTTTCCGTTTAATATCAATTGTTATCATTTGTTTTTTCTTTGCATTATTTTTTATTTTACCGGCAAACTTTTGGTCTACGCACAGTACTTTTAATTCTGCACTGAAAAGCATGCACAAAACACGGTACAAAAGTATAACCTGTGCAGTTGAAAAATACAGATTGATGCTGTTGTCATAAAACACCTCCGGCATACTTGGCAACTGACTCACGAGCTCGTATCTCAAATTTGGCTCGTATGTTAGTGCTAAAACTTGCTTAAAAGCTGGCTCGTATCTCAAGTTTCTCGTACGTTGGAGCACTCGTAAGTTGAAGTATTACTGTAATAAAATAAACATTAATTCAAGCCGTAGACCTAACCTACTGTACGTGGTTTAACTAACAACAGCTATAATCCCACGACCAAACAAGAGTGAAACGATTGATTGGGAGAATTATGATAACTGCACATGTGCACACAACTCCCGAAAAATTATCCGTTAACAGCCGTCACCAAACCCTTGCAACGAAATCCTATCAACAAATTTGACTATTTATCAGTAAAGTCGTTTAAGTATAATAATGATTCAAAACGCATATAAACCTATTTAAATGTACTTTTAATATTGCATTTCAATATAATAAGAGATATAATAAACATACATGTATATCATTATTGCTGCTGTTATTTAAATTACGTACAGTAGTTTAGGTCTACAGCTTGAATTAATATTTATTTTATTATTGTAAAACATAAGTTTGAGATAGTTAATTATTTATTTTATTAATATTTATTTCTGTTACATTTCTGTTATTTCTGTTGCGCCTTTTTAGAGTCGTGCTCCCTCAAATTTATTTTATATCATCTCAAACAAGTCTCATTTACATTATACTCTGTCAATTCCTGCTGAGAACTACTTTTTCGACAACCAACAGTACCCTTTCTTTTTTCCATTACTACTTTGGTCGTGGGCTGTATGACAGTGTAATTTCTAGTTATTATAATTATTATTATTATAATTATTATAATTATTATTATACTAACTTATTACTATTATTTACTATAATAAGAGCCGTGTCTGTCCATTGTCTGTCTAAAGCCAGGAGTAGAGAAAAAGATTAAGATTTTACAGAATTCAATCATTTTTTCAGCAGACTGTCCCTCTTACACCTGGAAAGATTGACAAACTAAACAGAATAGTTCGAGAATTCTTATTCTCTGTGCTTATTCTTAATGTCACACATTAGCATGTTTAGTGTATAGGTAGGCAAGTGTAGGTACTTTGCAAACAGCTTTAGATACATTCAATGGCTTTACACAAACCACAAAATTTTACTTTAACATTTAAAATAGCTTCTAAATATATTAGAATGAGTTTTAAGATTTAAAAATTTAAGAGCATTCAAAATTTAAAAGTGTTTATTGATGACTAAAATAGTTTTACATGAAAACTTCACATGGACTATAACTTCAAGATAAGACACGAACAATGCTTATCAGAAACATTTCCTGAACAAGGTACGATAACTCAAAAGCAATAATAAGCCAAAAGAGCAATAAAAGCTAGTATGGTTATAAATAGCCAGCAAACTAAGTCATCATTTTGTATTCTGAGGACCATAACTTCGTAACCGACTGGGTTGATTTTCTGATAGATGAGCAGGAGAACCAAGGCTAATGTCATCAGCATACAGAGAACGCTCAAGGCAAACCTTTCTATGAAAACCATTACTTGCTCTGCATCCACTCCCATATTTGTAGGTAGTGAAAATGCCTGCAATAAAACATATCCTGAATGAGTGATATCTTGAGTGTCATTAAATTAGGCAAACTTTAAAACTTAATATTAATATGCTTCTAGATGAACTTATAAACAGTTTTAGTGGATTTTAAGGTACATATTCATATTTTTCTAGCTTTTGTGATTGATTGTTGAAGTGGTTGGTTCACAGACAGCTTGGTTCAAAGATATAGATATTCAAAACATTTTTTGTCTGTTTACAAAACAGACAAAAAATGTTTATATTTTGATGTTTCCGTTTCGGTATTCAATCAATTAAATGAGTTTTGATTATTTTATTAAAGTGTTATGTAATGTAGCAAAAATGCCAAACAAATGCTAAATGACAAACAAATCACGAGAATTTTAGAATAAATCGTATGCATAAATTTACTTGTTTTTAAATTATTGCCGATGGTTCAAGTGAAACTACTAAAATTGACCTTGAAATTAAACTCGACAGGTGAATAGAATAAGTGTCGCTTTTCTATCAATAATAAGATATACTGAGATGTTTCAAATGCAAAATCTAAATGATTTGATCGAAGTTAAAATGCTCAGATCAGGCAAAAGTACATGATGGTTATGGTTGTAAAGAGACTGAAAGAATAGAGACAAGTCTTGCTGCAGCTTAAACACAATAGCTGATAGCAACTATAGCGACTAGTCACATCATTTAAGTATTTTGCTTCCGAATGTTTTAACCTCAATAGAAATGTTGGTATTAGTCTTAAAATATCTTAGCAGCTACAGATCAGCTGTAGATCACCTCAAACATCAAAAACACTTGCAAATGATGGAAAATACAAATAATTTCTAACAAAACCTACAAATTTTAAGACGTTCATCTTTAAGGTGATTCGATTCTATATTTTATTTTTGATTATTTTTTAGATGTAATTTCAGGCAGTTTAGTTTTTAAAAAAGAAATAAAATTTATTAATACAATGATATGACCTTTGCTCCAAAAACCTAGTAAAAGAATGCACAAGCAAATGGAATTGCGATGAAGTGAATAATTGTAGACAGAGTTCCAGAACTTGTAGCCTAGTCACTGCTAAAAAACATTCCAATATACAAAGTAGAAAATTTTCTACTTAATCGTGACCAAGCCCTGGTGATGCATTCAGTTAGAAACTCTGCGCTTACCTGTGTTTTTTGTACAGTAATTCTACAATGCAAAGATATTGTTCACTCCACAATCTCTCTACAATGAGGGCCTTCCTGAGAGTCTGACATTCTATTTAAACCAAAACTGTTTCTTAGCTTTCAGTTCAGCTGTAGAGCTAATACTATAATTGTTCATTTACTCACTGCTATCACTTTAAAGCGCATCAATTATATCAGTACTTTTATCATATATTTCAGTTCTTCAGGGTCTTGGCCTTCGAATGAGCCTATATTCAATTCACAAAGAATAATAGAACTATGAAAAACAGGGTGTCAAAAGTATGTCCTGCAGAAAAAAAACTTGGTTGTGGTTCCAACAATGTGATGTCATAACTATCATTTAGCCTTAGGTCATCAATTCCTTTCGCTGCCATTGAAGCTGCGCTTTTCTGTGACTATCGGTGCTGTTAAACCCAGAAAGCGCCTATAATAAACTAGGATTCTAAACAATCAACAATGCCCAGGGATCGTGCTAACGCCCGACCAATGCAAACATATGTTCTGGGTTTCGAGTGATTGTTAGAGTTTACGTTTTTCATCCATTCGTTCATTTTACATTTAATCAGTTATAGTAATTATTATCATATTGTTTTATACGATTGCAATGTTTGTCCTATACAATAATGCAGTAGTAGTAGTATTATTATCTGAAGAATTTGTATCGCTTTCCAAGTTGCGTTCTAAACATGATTGTGCTTCGATAAATATACTGTCGTTGATAAAGGTAATCAAATCACATCGATTAAATTGTGACCTGCTGTTGTTAGGCCCTGGGACTATATGTCAATCACACTTTTGTGCGAGATCACGCAATGCTTAAAACTAATTAGCCTCAGTCGCGACCCTCAACATTTCAATAAAAAGAAAGAGCTAGTGCATAATATCATCGGGAAAACATAGTATGGTACTTGGAATCTGAGATACTTATCATAGAAATAATCTGTTCATGGAGAGCTAATGACACTGATTGCTTTGTCATCTTTATTGGTCCTCTGAAGTTGTCCTACCTTTGCTTGCCTCCCGAGTCATTATCGTACTTGATAAATAAGCGGTAAGAGTACACAACACCAAATATGAAAATTGTGACACCATAATTTGCTAGCCTATACCATTGGAAATTTCTGTGGTAAAGCTCTGGGGAAATCTTATAAACACCAACCAATGTTTATTTCACCATGTCAAACAATGGCTCATTTGAAAGCCAAGATATTGAATAACCTGAAGCAGTATGGATATAATTGATGTGCCTTAAACTTTGGCTGTTTATGAGCTAAAAGCTCATAAACAGGATATCCTAATATCTCATATTAGGATCACACTCTAAACAAGAAACCACTGTTTGAGGTAGATTTAGCTAAACACATTGGCTCGTGCAATTGCTTGTGTGTCTTAATTCTAATAGATTCAACTGAACCCTGTACTTATTATGTGGTTTATATATATTGAAAGAACAACACTTAAAGTGTTGTTCTTTCTTACAAAGTATAAAAATACATCTGCATTCATTTTCTTGAGTCTGTAAAACTTTTTATTCATTAAGATTTATCCAAAAATGTCTCATCTTTTGTATACAATTTAAACACTAGTGATTTCTTTAGAGCCGTGTGTGAGATGGTTTACTACTTTTGGTGTTTCTATGTATATAGCCATATACATGTATGGTCTATGTTTATATGTATATAACTCTTTATGGGCTATGTTTGTATGTACTTAACCCTATTTGGTCTATGTTTATATTTATACAGCCATATATGGTTTATGTTTATATGTATATAACCCACTATGGTTTATGTTTCTATGTATACAGCCATATATGGTTTATGTTTATATGTATATAACTATATATGGTCTTTGTTTATATGTATATAACCTTATATGGTCTATGTTTATATGTATACAGCCATATGTGGTTTATGTTTATATGTATATAACCCTATATAGTCTATGTTTATATGTATACAGCCATATGTGGTTTATGTTTATATGTATATAACCCTATATAGTCTATGTTTATATGTATATAACCATATATCGTCTTTGTTTATATGTATATAGCCTTATATGGTCTATGTTTATATGTATATAACCATATATGGTCTTTGTTTATATGTATACAACCTTATACGGTCTATGTTATATGTATATAACCTTATATGGTCTTTGTTTATATGTATTTAACCTTATATGGTCTAAAACAACATTCCCTTTTAAGTTTGGATAATTATAAAATATACACTCAATTGATTCCGATAGAATAAAAAGAGGACAATTAATTGTTGGATTAATTATACAACAATTACATAATTAATCAATCCTTGCTAATCCTTATTAATCCTTGCAAGCCCGAGATACTATTATAAGCCATAGTAAAGTTTAATCACTGGTTTATTTTATCCATTTGTTTTTATAAATGCAAGAGGGACAAATCCTAACTCAGTGGTCACAAAAGGGTCTGTTTGTTGCTATATCTTTTACAAAAAATAAAATAAAATAAATCTGAACTCAAAAGAGATAAGCCATGTAGTGTGGCTAAAAATAGCGTTAAAATATAGTAGATGTAAATACAAGGGGGACGAGTACTAACAAGCTTGAGTGTGTCATAAGCAAGTTAATCAAGAATGTGGTAAGATTATGACAATTAGATTTTATTTTTTGTTTTCGCTATTGGTGTAATATTAGTTTTATTTTTTGTGTTACTGAGTGCGTTCAACAGCACCAAAAAGTAATGTTTGTGAAAAACACTGAATGAAAAATAAATATGAGTTTCATGAGCAAACTGAAACAATGAGTTGATGGAACCCACTCAGAGTTTTGCTATTACATCATATGAAATATCCAAAAGTTGTAACATGTGTGCTTGATCATCATTCATCTATTGGTGACAATTAAAAACGAGCAACAATCGTCACACATCTGTCATTTATGGGAGGGTGAAAGATTATCAACCTTGTACTTGTTAACCAGCATGTGATATATAGGTCCAGATATTTACTCGAAATGAAGTACGAAGGAAAACGACCAGGATTTTTCTTTCGTCTGCTTGTAGTATTATCGCTGCTGATCTGTTTGGTGAGTTTGCTTTACAAAACTGACCGCTGGCAGCAAAGAGTCACCGAAGATGTTAGAACAAGATTTAACATAAATCAGTTTAGTCACTCGCCAACACGAATTGTCACAACAGCGAAGCGGTTAGAGGATGATGGAGAGCCTCGAAGCGGTGGCTTGGAGAGTTTGGAGCATAAAAACAGCCCTAGAAATATAGAAGAGACTACAGTCACTGCAGAAGTTCAAAGAACCAAACTCATTCTGTTTTACACGACACTTTATGGAAAAGAGATTGCAAATGATTACATCAACAGCGACTGGAAGATGTGCAAGTGGAAATGTAAACTAACTAAAAATCGAACAGACTACTCGGGAAGTGATGCAGTCATATTTCATTTATACAACCAAAGCCCAGAGTATGTCGGCCACGGTTATCGAGAGTTTATCATTAGTGATTTACCCAGAAGGCAAAGCACAGACCAGAAATGGGTTCTTCTAGGACGAGAGCCGAATGCTTTTTACTATCCAAATCAACTTAAACATCTGAATAACATGTTTAACTTGACCTTGACCTTTCAGTCCGATGCAGACGTCTCTATACCTTACGGGGTGTACCAGGAGCTTCCAGCTTCTGAGATGGGAAAGGTAAAAGTGTCTATGAATGATTTTCTAACGAAACAGCGTAATATTTCTTGGCTAGTGAGCAACTGCGTCACAAGCAGTCGACGAGAAGCTTACGTTAAAAAGATGCAGCAGTATCTGAAGGTCGATGAGTATGGTAAATGCGGTGGAATCAGCACAGGAAATCAGAAGGTCAGTAATAAGTTCTGTGCTGTGTTAAATGACTACTATAAATTTTATTTGGCTTTTGAAAACTCGGACTGCGATGATTACGTGACAGAAAAGTTCTGGAACAGTCTAATTGTCGGACTTATACCAGTAGTTAGAGGGCGGCGTGTGGATTATAAGAGGATCGCTCCACCGAACTCCTACATCCATGTTGATGAGTTTGATTCACTGGAAACTTTAGCTAAACACTTGGATATGGTGGCATCTAACTTCACCCTCTACAGCCAGTACCACGAATGGCGCACAAGATTCAGGGCTAGACTACTATCAGCTGCCGTGGTTTCTAATTGGATGTGTGCGCTGTGTGAAAAAGTACACGAGAAAAGGCAGCAATGCGTTGATGTATATGAAGTATTTAGTGAGGACACGAGATGTAACACGTTTGACAGGATGAGGGATAGAAGTAGAGAGCATATGAAAGATATAGAAAGTTATATACCTCTTTCTTAGCCAGGAAAACAAAATTCATCAATTCCGTTTCACTGTAAACTAGCTTCAATCTGCAGACTATACATTTAATTTGATGCAGAAAACAAGTAGATGACCATTTGTGACAAGCTGAGTAGGCTAATAATAGCCAAATATTTTTTTTAATAAAAAAAAGATATTGGCTAAAAGTGTTCCATCTAATTACTCCTTGTCGCTATTTTACCTGTAAGCTATGAACTGTCCTGAGTAATAGTGAGGCCTTGATATGTTGGAAACTTGGTTATTATTTTTAAATACTTCTTACTGTAAGAGTTGAAAAATAAAATATATAAATATATAATATAGTCAAAATACATTATATGCTTATTAGAAGTTGAAGGATGTTAGGGCATTGATTTAGCTCTGACAGTATTTTACTAATCCTGACTTCAAACACAAACTGGCTAAGATATTTGTGTTTCAAAATCTGCTCAAAGTTTTAAGAAATGAGAAGAGAGATTTAAATTGGTTTTAACTAAGATGAGATCCTGGCTCTTTATATTCAGGTTCGAGTAAGTTGTAGTTGAAGAAAATTGTATAGTTGTGTAAGTTTTGTAAACTGGAGTACCGGATAATTTTTATTACATATAAACTTAGTTTGACTACTGCCTTAACTTGACTACTTTGCTATCTACTGTAGATTTTTTATACTGAAATTTGAATGTTTTTTAGCAAAATAGATAAAATGTTAACAATTAAATGCTAACGATTAAATGTTTATCGATTAAATGCTAACGATTAAATATAAATGATTAAATGTTGATGATTAACTGTTAACGGTTACTTGTTAAGGATTAATTTTTAATGATTAATTGTTAACGATTGAATGTTAATGATTAACTGTTAACGATAAAATGTTAATGAATAAATAATAATGGCTAAATGATAATGATCATTGATCAAGTGCTAATGATTATATGTTAATGATTAAAGGTTAATAGTTAAATGTTAATGATCGGGTGTTAATGATTAAATGTTAATGATTAAATGGTAATGATTAAATGTTAATGGGTAATGTTAATGTTACTCCCTGTTTGTACAGCACAAAGGCCGGATTAAACTGTACCAGGAAGCTGGTACAAGCGCTCCTCCGGGAGAGAATGCTCGGGCTCGCAGACCAAGCTTTGTGGGAAGTGCAGAAGAGGTAGCAACTAGTTTTGAGCCCGAAACCCCTGCCGCGGAAACGTCAGTGAAGCCAACCAACCCTGACGTAAAGCAGCGACCTTCTAGGGTAAGAAAGAAGCCAATGCATCTACAAAATTATTGGCTCAACAAAATGCAAACAGACAATGATAAGCTATCAGCCATTCTGGGACAGAATTCTGCCTTAGGAGGGGACAGTGTAATAAAAAAAGTGGACGACAATTACGACACCGAGTTTCCACCATTGTCGTCGCAGAACAAAACCCTTAAAACGGAAATGATAGCCCTAAAAAGGGCTGAGGTGGTTGGTGAGACTACTGGCACTCAAAAATCGATTTTGACTGGTAGCCCGAGAGGGTCACTGTCGTCCCCGATAGGATCTACCGATGGGCGAATGGTCTTGGACCCGACTTCATGCTTGTAAAAGCGAATGAGCTGTCAATCAGTGTGCACCCGTAATTGTAGACGTCAGAATGCGCAAGAGTTGATGACGTCTTTTCTAAGCCTATAATCCGGCAGCTTCAAATTGCTAACTCAACGGATCTATACTACGTTCATCGCAATTCAGACAAATTTGAATAGTCATTTATAAGGCGCACGCTTAACACTTGTTCAATGTAGAGTGTATGTATGTGTGATACTAGCAATTTTTTTATGTTAACCAATTATTACCATATTGTTCTAAGATTTGCATGTTACTATACAGACACAAAAAAAATTATTAATACTCGTATTGCGTGATTAGTTAGTGACAAATGTTATCGTTTTTGTATTCGAAATATGTTATTGTGGAATTGGTTGACCTGATTACTGTGCAGCCAATCAATTTGTGGATTTTTCTTGGGATTGCTATATAACCTGCCAGTTTGATCATTGTTGTTGTGTTACTGCTTGGTACTGAGAGATATAACACCAATAAAGATACTGCGTTTTTTACAAACAAGCTCTGCTTGAGTTGAAAAGCAAATAGGTATAACATTCTTGTCACTGTTTCTGACTTTAGCATTGTGATATTAGCCAGCGTATCATAGCTGCATTCACTATAAGTGCTATTGACCGAACATCAAGAATTATTGCGCTTGGCTTGCTAGGGTGTAGTAGTTGAGAAAAGTCACCATCGAGTCTGTTTATCGGCTCACCATCGAGTCTGTTTATCGGCTCACCATCGAGTCTGTTTATCGGCTCACCATCGAGTCTGTTTATCGGCTCACCATCGAGTCTGTTTATCGGCTCACTCTCGAGTCTGTTTATCGGCTCACCATCGAGTCTGTTTATCGGCCCACCATCGAGTCTGTTTATCGGCTCACCATCGAGTCTGTTTATCGGCTCACCATCGAGTCTGTTTATCGGCTCACCATCGAGTCTGTTTATCGGCTCACCATCGAGTCTGTTTATCGGCTCACCATCGAGTCTGTTTATCGGCTCACTCTCGAGTCTGTTTATCGGCTCACCATCGAGTCTGTTTATCGGCTCACCATCGAGTCTGTTTATCGGCTCACCATCGAGTCTGTTTATCGGCTCACCCGCGAGTCTGTTTATCGGCTCACCCGCGAGTCTGTTTATCGGCTCACCCGCGAGTCTGTTTATCGGCTCACTCTCGAGTCTGCTTATCGGCTCACTCTCGAGTCTGTTTATCGGCTCACTCTCGAGTCTGTTTATCGGCTCACCCACAAGTCTGTTTATTGACTCATCAAGTTGTGTGAACTCGCTCTTGAGTTGGGAGTTGTCTATCCTTGTCGAGTAGAATTTACTTCACTGGTGGCAGCGGTGGGATTTTTCTGCTAGAGCAATCTAGACGAACCCAGAATGCCTACACGCACTCGACGACAGAGGTTAGAAAAGGAAAGGTTAGAGAAAGAGAGGCTAGAAATGGAACGGGGGTGTCGTGACCATGACAGTGGTGATGAGGAAGAAATAGGGCGGCCACACATGAAGTCAGCTGTCACACCACATCATCCAATTCCCGCACCCACATTTGATGGAACAGAAGATGTAGACACATTCATCACTAGCTATGAAGCCATTGCTAAACATAATAGATGGAGTGATGCTGAGAAGAAGCTACGTCTTCGGCTATCCCTAAAGTGCCCTGCTACAATGGGAACTAATGGCGACTCATGTGAGGAAGTGTACGATAAGCTACAATCGCAGTATGGACTCACTACAGATATGGCAAATACTCTTTTGCGGGGGTTGAAGTTAAAACCTAAAGAAAGCGTTCATAAATTTGGGGAAAAAGTAATGACATTGGTGAAAAAGGCGTACCCAAATTTAACGACTGATCAACAGGATCAACAAGCGAAACAGGAAGTTCTGTGTGCAGTGTCAACAATGCCACAATTGGCATGGACATTACGGTTGTCACCACCAAGTTCTCTCGCAGAGGCAGACGATATCATCCATAAATATCGCTCAATGACAACTGCCGATGTAGGGATCCACCGGTTAGCGACAGAGGACGTCCAAGACCTGAAGAAGCAAATAGAGCTGCAGGCTGAAGAGTTTCGCAACTCTCAAAAGGAAATGCTGGATAAATTTGCTTCCATGCAAATGGAACTAACCCAGAAATTGGTGGAATCACAAAGACAGTTGGCAACCTCCCAGCGTGAGCTGTTAAATGGACTGGCGGCTAACCGGAGGCCTCGAACCACCAAGGACATACGCTGCTACAATTGCCAGGGTTTAGGACATATTTCTCGTGACTGCAGACAAAAGAAGGCGGGAAACGAATCAGTTCAGCAGTCATAGGCCCCGGACAAGCTGAACCAAACCTAAGGGGTGACACACTAGTTAGTTTCTGTCAACCTTCCGAGGCCACATCGTATTATGTTCGGGCTCAGGTAGGAAAGACAAAATTTACGCTTCTTCTCGATAGTGGTTGTTCCCGATCCATAATTCCTAAAAGAGTCCTACAACAGCTACCCCCGTCTTCCTTCACCCACCCCCTACCTGTTGAAGGCCAGGGTGTGCTTGCAGATGGCCAACGAATTCCATTGGAAGGGACAACAAAAGTCACATTGAAGTTGGGCAATGAAGTGTTTGTAACGAACTTCATCATTGCCGAAATAGATAACCATATCCTGCTGGGTTTTGACTTCTTCAAGAACTTTAACTGCCAGATTGATTTCAAGAACAATCAGCTGGTCTGCCAAGGACAGAAGATCGATTGCTGCGCTGCCAACGGAGAGCCCTTGCAGGTCAAGGTCCAGGCCAAATACACTACATCCATTCCACCCCGTAGTGAGAAGCTCGTTCAAGCTAGGTTGAATCGCGTTTGGAGGCATGGGGCAGCGTGTATAGAGCACACTGGTGGGCTGCCAGGGCTAGTAGTGGCCTCATCCATACATCAACCGAAAAATCAAGATGTCTGTATACGCATAATGAACTATTCAGATGCGGAAATTGAGCTGAAGTCGGGACAGGTCATCGCAAGCTGTTCCATAGTTGGGGCGGTGGAAGATAACCCAAACATGGGGCCGACCAACGGAGCGCTTCCGGAAGACCTTGAGAATGCTTTTCAACAATGGTGCCATAGGTTGGACGATAACCAAGTAAAAAGGGCAATGGATTATTGCAGAAAAATCAGTCAATTTTCAGTACAGGCAAGTATGATCTTGGAAGGACAGCTGTTGTCCAGCATACCATTCCTTTGGTTAGAGATGCACGACCCATCAAACAAAGGCCTTATCGGCATGGCCCGATTCAAGAGGCAGAAATCGAAAAGCAAGTGCAAGAGCTCAAGGAACATGGCCTAGTCAAGGAGGGCCATGGCGCTTGGAGCTCCCCAGTTGTGTTGGTGAAAAAGAAAGACGGCAGCTGGCGCTTCTGTGTGGACTACCGTAAGCTGAACGAACTCACCACCAAGGATGCATACCCTCTCCCTAGAATTGATGATAGCTTGGATGCCTTGGGTGGTAGCAAGTGGTTCAGTACTCTAGATCTTGCCAGTGGCTATTGGCAAGTGGAGCTAGAAAGTTCTGCCAAGGAAGCTGCCGCTTTCACTACTAGATCCGGTCTTTGGGAGTGGCAAGTTCTTCCTTTTGGCCTTACCTCAGCACCATCTACATTCGAACGATTAATGGAAACAGTTCTACGGGGCTTGCATTGGCGCACACTGTTGATCTACCTAGATGACATAATTGTGTTCTCTGCCGATTTTGACACTCACCTAGAACGCTTAGAAGAGGTTTTTCGCAGACTCCAGGCTGCCGGATTAAAGCTGAAGCCATCTAAATGCACGCTTTTCGGGGAGAGGGTACATTACCTGGGGCATGTGGTGAGCGCTGATGGGGTGGAAACCGATGCGACCAAAATTGAAGCTGTTAGCGAATGGCCCTTGCCCAAGCATAAGTCTGATGTCAGGGCCTTTCTGGGCACTTGTGGGTATTACCGCAGGTTCATTGCAAATTATGCAGAGTTATCTCGACCACTCAGCCAGTTGTGTTCTACCCGAGCAGAATTTTGCTGGGACAACGAGTGTCAGCATGCCTTTCAGACTCTCAAGAATCATCTGACAACTGCGCCGGTGCTGGCCTATCCGGACAACTCGAAACCATTCATTCTAGATACGGACGCAAGCCAAGTGGCTTCTGGAGCGGTCCTGGCACAAGAACAAGGTGGTCAAGAGAGAGTAATTGCATACTATTCTAAGATGCACTCACCGGAAGAAGCGAACTATTGTGTGACGCGGCTGGAGCTACTGGCTATTGTGAAGGCCCTAAAACATTTCCGTCCGCAACTATATGGACGGAGATTTGAGATACGCACTGACCATGCCAGCTTGCCATGGTTACTGCGAGCTTCAACGCCGACAGGTCAGCTAGCCCGATGGTTCGAGGTACTCTCGGAATTCGAATTTACCTTGAAGCACCGCAAGGGGCTGAAACATAATAATGCAGACGGACTAAGTCGGCAGATCTGCCAAGATTGCAAGCAATGCCAACGCTACCTTGTTCCCGAAGCATCCCAAATGCAGCCAGTACGCATTGATGCAGTATCCACTCATCTAGCGGGACAGCAAATTGATTTGGCCAAGGCTCAGGAGTTGGATGAGCACATTGGCAATGTGTATCATGGGGTCCGGGAACAGAAACCCCCTTCAGACCGGTACCTGGGATGGCAGGCAGAAAAGCTAGTTAAATTATGGGAGCACCTAAAATTAGACGAATCTGGTGTGCTGCACGTAGAGTTGCCTTATCAAAGTAGACGAGTTTCAAGGGTGATATGTCCCCGTGTTAAACAAGCAGAGGTAACACAGACCGCGCACCAATCTGCCCATCTTGGTTTTAATAAGACCCTGGCCATAATCCGCCAAAATTGGTTTTGGCCTGGCATGACGAGTTATGTCAGGAATTGGGTGAATGGATGTGTTGCTTGTCAGAAAGCAAAACCAGCACGCCACCGACACTCTGATCCCCAAAACAAGCTGGGGGCCGGAAGACCCTGGCAGGTTATTGCGGTAGATTTATGTGGGCCCCTGCCAGAGACTACCGACGGTAACACCCAGATTTTAGTCCTCGCAGATCATTTCACCAGATGGTATGACGCCATTCCAATCCGTGATGGGCAGGCCTCAACAGTAGCTAAGGTTCTAGATGAGCGAGTGTTTAGCTACTTTGGGATCCCTGAAACAATACACACGGACCAAGGAGCACAGTTTGAGTCAGCTCTATTTAGGGCCTGCTGTGAATTATGGAACTGCAAGAAAACCCGTTGCGCTCCCTATCATCCCCAGGGAAATTCGATAGTGGAAAGATTGAACCGGACACTGGGAAATTCCTTGAGGGCTATGCTGGCCGAGTCAGAACACCAGGAATGGGATCGCCTAGTGCCCCAAATCATGCGGATCATACGGGCTACGCCACATCGAAGCACTGGAGAGACGCCCAACTCATTGATGCTAGGGCGAAATGTCCGACTGCCGCATGACCTCCTGGTCAACTACCCAACCGGGTTGGATTTTACAGAAGACGAGTATGCTGCACAACTACAAAAAGACATGCAGACCGCATACATAAAACTACGACAGCATCAAAAATGCAAACCTCGGACGGATGACAGTGAAGAAGAGCCAAAATTTGTCAAAGGTGATCAAATCTGGCTCAAATCATACTTTAAGACAAAAGGTAGAGGAACAAAACTTCAACCCAAGTATGTCGGGCCTTACCGCATTACAAA
Source organism: Watersipora subatra (assembly GCF_963576615.1). NCBI lineage: Eukaryota > Metazoa > Bryozoa > Gymnolaemata > Cheilostomatida > Watersiporidae > Watersipora > Watersipora subatra. The sequence continues at coordinate 22,291,164 of NC_088713.1, forward strand.
ATCTCTGCCCTATCAAACGTACGAAATGGAACGAAACGAAAAATTGTCTGTACAGCACAAAGGCCGGATTAAACTGTACCAGGAGGCTGGTACAAGCGCTCCTCCGGGAGAGAATGCTCGGGCTCGCAGACCAAGCTTTGTGGGAAGTGCAGAAGAGGTAGCAACTAGTTTTGAGCCCGAAACCCCTGCCGCGGAAACGTCAGTGAAGCCAACCAACCCTGACGTAAAGCAGCGACCTTCTAGGGTAAGAAAGAAGCCAATGCATCTACAAAATTATTGGCTCAACAAAATGCAAACAGACAATGATAAGCTATCAGCCATTCTGGGACAGAATTCTGCCTTAGGAGGGGACAGTGTAATAAAAAAAGTGGACGACAATTACGACACCGAGTTTCCACCATTGTCGTCGCAGAACAAAACCCTTAAAACGGAAATGATAGCCCTAAAAAGGGCTGAGGTGGTTGGTGAGACTACTGGCACTCAAAAATCGATTTTGACTGGTAGCCCGAGAGGGTCACTGTCGTCCCCGATAGGATCTACCGATGGGCGAATGGTCTTGGACCCGACTTCATGCTTGTAAAAGCGAATGAGCTGTCAATCAGTGTGCACCCGTAATTGTAGACGTCAGAATGCGCAAGAGTTGATGACGTCTTTTCTAAGCCTATAATCCGGCAGCTTCAAATTGCTAACTCAACGGATCTATATTACGTTCATCGCAATTCAGACAAATTTGAATAGTCATTTATAAGGCGCACGCTTAACACTTGTTCAATGTAGAGTGTATGTATGTGTGATACTAGCAATTTTTTTTATGTTAACCATTTATTACCATATTGTTCTAAGATTTGCATGTTGCTATACAGACACAAAAAAAATTATTAATACTCGTATTGCGTGATTAGTTAGTGACAAATGTTATCGTTTTTGTATTCGAAATATGTTATTGTGGAATTGGTTGACCTGATTACTGTGCAGCCAATCAATTTGTGGATTTTTCTTGGGATTGCTATATAACCTGCCAGTTTGATCATTGTTGTTGTGTTACTGCTTGGTACTGAGAGATATAACACCAATAAAGATACTGCGTTCTTTACAAACAAGCTCTGCTTGAGTTGAAAAGCAAATAGGTATAACATTCTTGTCACTGTTTCTGACTTTAGCATTGTGATATTAGCCAGCGTATCATAGCTGCATTCACTATAAGTGCTATTGACCGAACATCAAGAATTATTGCGCTTGGCTTGCTAGGGTGTAGTAGTTGAGAAAAGTCACCATCGAGTCTGTTTATCGGCTCACCATCGAGTCTGTTTATCGGCTCACCATCGAGTCTGTTTATCGGCTCACCATCGAGTCTGTTTATCGGCTCACCATCGAGTCTGTTTATCGGCTCACTCTCGAGTCTGTTTATCGGCTCACCATCGAGTCTGTTTATCGGCCCACCATCGAGTCTGTTTATCGGCTCACCATCGAGTCTGTTTATCGGCTCACCATCGAGTCTGTTTATTGGCTCACCATCGAGTCTGTTTATCGGCTCACCATCGAGTCTGTTTATCGGCTCACCATCGAGTCTGTTTATCGGCTCACTCTCTAGTCTGTTTATCGGCTCACCATCGAGTCTGTTTATCGTCTCACCATCGAGTCTGTTTATCGGCTCACCATCGAGTCTGTTTATCGGCTCACCCGCGAGTCTGTTTATCGGCTCACCCGCGAGTCTGTTTATCGGCTCACCCGCGAGTCTGTTTATCGGCTCACCCGCGAGTCTGTTTATCGGCTCACTCTCGAGTCTGCTTATCGGCTCACTCTCGAGTCTGTTTATCGGCTCACTCTCGAGTCTGTTTATCGGCTCACCCACAAGTCTGTTTATTGACTCATCAAGTTGTGTGAACTCGCTCTTGAGTTGGGAGTTGTCTATCCTTGTCGAGTAGAATTTACTTCAAGGCATTAAAAGAGACCATTGTGACCAGGAAAGGGATAAGTGTATGCTGTCAAAGTTGACAAAATACACATGAAGTCATGGTATCTGGTGGCTATCAGTTGTAAATCCTTGGTCCAGACTCACGCTTCAAGTTGGCTTTGAGACGGCTTTAGGTATACACTGGAGGCCAGATAATCCTATCCATAAAAACTTGTGGTTATGTAAAAAAGGCAAGATTTAGTCATAATATAAAGTGACCATCAGTGCCACACAATTTCTGAAGTGCTCGGCTAACTGAGCACGTTCAACAGAGCATCCCTGAGTGTAGAAAACGTGCTTTCTTAAAGGTTGATTTGCAAGAAAATTCACATTACAGTTATTTGGTATCAAAAGATTCACCATGTCTTACTCTGTTGTGTTGTAGGTGCAAAATATATGGGAATGTGATTACAAGCTCTTAAAAGCTAAAAAAGGAACAGTTAATCGCAGCCACACGAGACCGCCGTAGTTTGGATTCGCTTTCCAAAACGGCTCAAATGGGATGTAGCTGTTACAGGATGGTTTCTGTTTACACTTTCATGCAACCTCATTCGTCGAAATATTTTCATAAATATACTTCACGCATTCAAAAAAACCATGTCTATTGTTCTTACGCGTCTATTTTATCGTCATTGTAATGCTGTCACTTTTAGCACTGATATCTTATAACTTACCATAAAAATTCGTTAAAATTTTTAACCTTAGCTCGAAGGAGTACGTATCATTGTCTGATAATAATGATGAGCCTGTTGGTCACCTGTGATAATCGAAAAGTGCTGAAAAAATTATTGGCGAAGCTTTGGGTCACGGGATCATATTACGACTTGACGATTGAATAATGCCGAAACAAAACTGTAAAGTAGCGAGCATCTATATTTAATACGGGGACTTTGGTAAAACCCGAAATGTTTGTCATAAACTAGTGCTACGATATGTTTTATAGTGAGCTTTTTTATTGGCCTTTCAATTCACGTGAAAACATCACGTGACAAGGCGATAACCAAACTGTAATGAATACGTCAGATAAATAAACACATTCCAATCTACGGCGGCTTTTCGTGTTTGAGCTTTTAAGAGCTTTTAATCACATTTCCACATATTTGGCACCTGCAACACAACAGAGTAAGACTTGGTGAATCTTTTGATACCAAATAACTGTAATGTGAATTTTGTTGCAAGTCAACCTTGAAAGAGAGTTGTCCTTTTGGCTATTAACGCTACATTTTAGCGGGTTTTTTACACTTTAGCCAAAAAGACAACTCTCTTTTAGTACCCGTCTCATCTTGGTCAGATGAAAATTAGTTGTAGCTTTCAAGCCATAACAAATTTAGACCATAAAACCATCTCGTAAGCAACCATTTTTATTGGGATCTCTCAGCATAGCAAGACCTAAAGTTTGTAAAAAAAATCACATTTATGTACATCAATCAAATCATCACACTTTCGATGGAACAATCTTTAGCATAGTAAGATACATGTTAAAAGCACTAAGAAAAAATACCATGCAGAAGATTCAAACCCAGATATCCAGATTTGTCAGCAAACGCAATATTACTGCACCACCTCATCACCTTGCTGTATCATGGAATAATTATGCTTACAGTTACTGAATGTGTCGCTCATGGCGCATATAGCTGCTAGCAAACTAGTTATAGCAAAGCAGCATCACTGTCATGTTTCCGACATTTTCTAAACAAAAGCTTTTATTGCATATTCTGGCAATCATGACATTTTAGCCACTTTTTAGATGAACATCCTAACTCATGGTTTCAAAAAAACATTTGTCAGACCTGATCAGACTTTCACTCAAATGTAACGGATTATCTGAAATAAAGTAATGTTATACCATAGCTTGTGTTCTTTTAATGCAAGTTTGAGATGTGCAACTGTCAGTAAGGCTAAACAAAAAAATTCTTTCGTAGTACTAAGCATTGTTCACAGATGTCTGTTTTCAGATTCACGAACTCAGAGTGGTGCAAGACTAGTGAATTCTTACATTACCCCCTTACATTAACCAACACTTTGCTGTGCAAAGTTTCACGAGTTTCTATTAAATGGAGGACACGCTTCCGACTGTAATAATCCATGCTTACAAACGAATTGTTAAACTTTGTAACCATAGCAACAAGTATCACTTCCGTTTACTCTTCAAAAATATCATACATAGGAGTTGCTCTTTGTTTGAAGAAATTATCAACATGGGAGAAAATCTGTATGTAGCAATATTCTCTCAAGCTTACACAAATGTCAGGTCACAACTGAGTCAATGTATTTTTTGCCCCCACAAGGCGCATTAATAAGTCAAAGTTTTTCTAAAAAAATGGTGGTCATGCCCTTTAATATAGTGCACCCTGTGTGTTGACCAAGTTCTAAAAACTTGTGTACCCTTGGCAGCTGAGCTACAGTCACCGCCTGGCAAACCAACAATGAAACTTCCTGCTAAGTATACAGCAGAGATGTACTACTAATCACTATTAACTTGTTTAAGAAACCCTCAAAAATGGCATCATTAATGCAACATGCTTTTGGGACTCAGTAGTAACTTGGACAGTGGTGGCAAGTTAAACCCCCACCAGCGGATAAATTGTGGATGCATAGGCTAAGGTAAAGTCAGCTTCTGTTGTTAGAGCTTTTGAGAAAGTCGGCATCAATGTTGAACAGGACCTAGCAAGTGAATTCAATTCAGTGAGTAGATAACAATGAAGAGGATTCCGAGATGTTGCACAATAGCGCGGCTGTCTAATTTGTAAACCGAGGATGAAAACTGATAGTTTCATGAAAAGTGAGTATTTTATTCTGTAAAGTTGACTAAGCAGATTTTGTTGTTGTTGAAATAACAAAACTATAATAGAGATATATATTATAAATTGCATAATTAATATATATTTAATATCCAAATATATTATGTAATGTTAATTATATATTATAAAATATATTATATATATAATATATTATATATAATTAATCATATTATAATTTTATTATATAATATTTGTTATATTATGTATATATATAATTATATTATACAATATTATATATGTAAAATTAATTATGATATATAATGTTATATATATTATATAGCTTTATACAACGGATGTATAAAGCAAAGAAGTACAGATATCATCTTTATTCTTATACTTTACATATGTACAGATGTAAAGCACAGAATTGTGACTGTGCCCTATAGTGTAGAAAACGCGTAGTAGCTCACCTACGTATGTAAATTCTTTGTAGTCAAGCAGGAGAGAATTTACAAAATAGGTTTTTGTAATATTGGTTGCTATTTGTAAGCGTGGCTCTCGCAAAAATGGTAGGATTTTACCAACTGCTCAACAGTAGCCATTAGAACCTAATCGTACCGATTAGTCATACATGCTATAATTAAAATATAATATATATAATATTATAAAATGTTATTATATAATATATTAATAATAAGTTAATATTTTATAATAATATATACAATATATAATAAATATTGTATGTAATATTATAAAATATTACCTCTATATTATATAATATATTATATAGGCATATACAGTATATTATATAATATTAATTATACAATGTATTATATATGTATACTAATTATATCATATAGTACTGTATTACCGGTATACATACTGTGGTATTATTCATATATTATATAGCTTTCTACATTTATCAAGTACAGATATAGAACAATATAGAAAACACAGTAGTTGTTTAGTTACTTTAGCAAGTTTTTTGTAAACAAGCAGGGGAGACAATTTATAAAATAAGTACATTGTGATATTGGTTGATATTTATACTTTATAAGCAAAAATGGTAGACAACTTCTCAATAGTAGAAACTAAATACCCAGTCATACGAGCTAAAATTGAACCTTTCTCATACCGGTATATGGTATAATGGTTAGAATCTTCAAGTTTACACGGATATCTTTTTAAACTGCAAAACCTTGTGACTGCTACAGGAAATAGCATTGTATTATCTGGCATCCGAGATATTTTCTTCAAGTCACGCGCAATAATAAGCTTTTTGTGGTGACCATGCATTACTATTTATTTCAATAACTAACCGTGCAGTGATATGTAACGTGATAACTAAAAGTAAAATGTTGGACAAAACTAGAGAAGGAAGCTAGAGATGAATGCAGTCTAATTTTTGGGCTTTATGTAAATCTGCATAGCATACAAGAGTATTAAATCATGTGAAAGTATTAACTTTGCGATGATATAGTTGGTAAAACGACCGACCAATAATCAGCGACCTTCACTAAGTGACCAATCACAACAGATGTAAAAGAATAAGGTAACTAATCAAGCACCAGCAGTGAAATTTTCAGTAAAAAGTTGAAAAAATTAAAAAACGAATGCTAGTAAGAAATAGAAAACGTGACACTCCAACAAATGCAACTGGTCGCGGCTAATCTAAGGCACTGGCTCATAGCTCTCCGTGTCGTGGAAGGGGGTGACGATTACCCACGGAGTCACTGTTGCTAAACTCGGTGTCGCGTGATTTCTAAAACAAAATGACAGAGAGATAAGACAACTTCTTATGCAAAGAACTCTCATCCAGAGCAATGAGATTGTTTTATTTCAAAATATTCTTTCTTGAAAATAAAAAATGATAATGACCTTGTCTATAACAACCAGAGGTCAAAAAATTGTACTGTTTGTCTAACTGACCAACATAAAATTTGAAATCAAGACTATTAGATATTTGTACATACTTAATACATAAATTCTGCTTAAATTATTTTGACTAGTACAAGACAAATTTGAAAATGCAAATTTTCGACATTGTATTAGTCGAAATGCATTATTTCGACTAATACAGCAAACAGACCTTCTTAAACATGAAGGTGTTAATAGAAGTTTGTATTCAAGCATCCAAAATTACAAATAAATCATCTTTGTACTATACACAAGTATCTTGTTATTTAGGCAGCGAGGGTCAGCAAATAATCTCTAAGATGTTAACAAGGAATCTCCTCAAAAACACAGCCATCCAATTAAAGAATGAGACAATATTGGTTCTATTCTCATTCAAAGTATTTCAGTCAATCTAAAAATGTTTTTCTCAAGGTTGGCTAATAGTAGAAACAGTAGTGATTGCATACGCCCCCTCGAGGAATTACAGAGAACTACTGGTAATGGCAGCCAATAAAAGCAAGAGAAGACAATTCTAACAGTAGGCTGAGGATGTTCATGAAGCGGCAGGAAGCTTCCTAAGAAAACAGAAGATATGAACAGAAACTGCCTCGAAAGAACAGAGTCTTGAATACAAAGTTTCACCAGAAAGATAGACAGGGAGTGCAGAACCAAGCGCAACTAACAGAGAGGGACGGATACATTAATCATACAAAATATATCGTGTTTTTCTTGTAGATCTTGGCAAGAAGTAACCCTATATGGTTACTGATTAACATTGCTAACCAGTTTTATCTTTATCCAAAAATTTACACATAAATTTGGATGTTGGAAAAAGAACTCCATCACACATGACCTGCTCGAACATTTGGTTTAGCAGTCAGGCCCGTTACATCAGCGCCCCTCAATCAGCTTGCTGCAGCGGTGACCTGACCACCAGGATATTTCCAGATAAAAATAAACAAGACTTGATTGCAGTTAAAACGCTCACATCAGGTAAAAGTTCAATTTTGACATCTAGAGTTGCAAAAAGACCAACAGAATAGAGAGGCGTTATGCTGAAACTTGAACATAACAGCTGATATCAACTGTAGCAATAATAGCAATTAGTGATGTCATTTTGTATGTATTTTTCTTTCCAGCGTTTTAACAGAGTTCATGTTCTGCTGATTTTAATCTTGAAATATCCTGGCTATCAGATCATAAAATCTGTTAGAATAGACTCAAAATGGGAACTATGTTTATCATAACGTTTACTATAATAAGAGCCATGTCCATCTGTAGGTAGCCATGCCAAGAGCATTATTACAAAAAAACTTTGCGCTGCAAGGGAATCAAACCCGGGTACTCAGATTCCCAGTCAAGCACACTACCGTCAGTGACACTCACTCACATTTCTACATCCAACTATAATTACACAGATTCTTATGCCACATGTAGTACATAGTACTTAGAGAGTACTAGTAGATAGAAAGATACTAGTTTGAGGGCATCATTCACTAGTGTTACATGCTACGAAGTTTTGTCGTATTTTTATCTTCGTAGCATGTAAATTGTTCAAAATGTCGAATCTTTCAATTTTCGAAGCTATTCAAATGTCCGTTTCAAGGGGGATAATTTTGAAAACATCGTAGCAACAACGAAGTACTGCGTATCATGTAAACATCGATATTCGTATTATTGCGCAAATCTTTGTGATCGGAGGTTGGATTTTCACCAATTTCATTAGTTACGTTCTTACAGCATCTCTGTTTTTAATGCACGTGTTTTAAAAATATTATCTTCAAAATAAAAAATATTAACTCCGAAATTTAAAGAAATATTTCTTACACGCTTTGACATTGGCGTTAGACGCATTTTAGGAATGCCAGCTGCAATATAATTTACGCGCCCCGTTGTAGATAAAAGCGCAACAGACTAATATAGAAAACGTGGAGTTGCACGACAATTTCTTCGTATCACGTAAACCCATCAAATACGAATAATTGGGAGTTGTGCGACCACTCCTGCGTATCATGTAAATTCGTCCTCATTCCTACGATCAAAACCACAACTTTGAAGCTCAAAAATTCGTAGCATGTAACACTAGTGATTGACACATATACCATTTGCCACTAAACAGGTTTTTGTATACATTTTTATAAAATTTATCATAATAAACTGGGTTTTACCAACTTCAATCAAAAACATCGGCGCCTCAATCAAACCTTCATAGTAGAAGTTTAGTATTTGGCTATGACAAACTTTAACAGAAGTTAATCAACGTAAGAAACTAATTTTTGCAGAGAAAGCTTCTACATTACATAAAATTGTTAGAGTTGTGCACCCTTGGTTGACAGCAGAAAATGAGCGCCTGATAAAGAAAGAACAGAGCTGAGAGACCTAAGAGAAACACACGCACAACACAGACCTTCAAAATCAAACAACTAGTCAATGAGAAGCAAGCAAGCAGTGGTGTGCATATTTATGTACTAGACTAAACATTGCATGACTCAGCACAACTGGAGTTAGCTATGCGTACCACAGCCCAGCTTACCTCAGAAGTTGTGTCACCCTGCGTATATACAACCGATGCTGCTACATCAACACATTACCATGTTAACTGTCGCTATGGAGCACTTTTATTTAGAATTATATTGCAGTAACAGGACTTATGCATACTTATGCTAGCATCAGAATAAAAAAATTCAGATGCTTTAACGACTGCTAACACTTCAAAGCCTGTGCCTGATATAATTTGGGGAGTTGTTTTCTCACCTAAGAAAACTTGGCTGGGTAGTTTCACTTTGCTTTTCTGCACTTTCGGTTTGCATAGGATTAAGAAATTTTTGTCTCTTTATTCGTGTCTCTTGATTCTTAGATCAATTCTGAAGTTTCAAGACGATTAGATAATTAGTTGTTGAGATATCGCCGAAAGACCGATGGCTGCTGGCAGAACATTCGTTTTGAATGACACACTGAATGACAATTTTTGGTAATGAAGGATCTCTATTAGACAAAACTAGAAAGCATCTTCTCCTCAGCAACAACAGCTCTACACGGAAACTATTTGTTTTTCTAATCATAACAAATATATACACTCTATCAGACTCAGTGTACCGCTATTATTATGTTTTTTTCAGTTATCTCTGAAGCATCACTTTTTTGAAAGAGTGTGAAAAATCTATTTACTTTATGTGATTTCAGTTTGTTTACTGAATTCTGCAAGCTACAAACTTCAATATGATATTCAGTTTAAAATGCTTTTACAGTCGATGGAGAGTTGTTGATATGGTCTAAAATCAGGTGACCTGCTTGTATATGCAGGGTCAGGCTTCAATGTGCTAAAGATTTGCAGGAATCTACTAAAAAAAACACAAAATAAAAAAAGAACTTCTATCATCCAATTACAAACATCAGAAAGCTGGGTCCTACACTCCACAGACCACTATACTTCACATCTACCAGACATGGCAGATGACCAGACATGTTTCTATAAAAATGTAAGGAAAATTAAAGTACACACCTCAATTGAGCTCGCCTCTTGTTTAGCTTCAGTAATCGGCACAGAGTCTTCCGTGTCGGAGACGTACCCATCCTCCCCGATGTATTTGAGAGGCTCAACGAACAAGGGGTTAGCGGAAAGTGCTAGGACATTCCTTGGTGAGTACTTGTGAAGCCACTCCTTGCTACACAGAAACATACAAGCATAACAGACTTCATTTAAAGTACCTGTTACTACTTGTCTGCCCCAGTCTGTCTGCCCCAGTCTGTCTCCGTCTGCAAGTATCCGTCTGCTTGTAAGTCACTAACCTCTTTTTTGTCTTTGTTTCTGCATTTATCCGCCTGTGTCCACATTAATATGTCTGTCTGTGTGTCCACAGTAATATGTCTGTCTGTCCACATTAATATGTCTGTCTGTGTGTCTACATTAATATGTCTGTGTGTCTACATTAATATGTCGTCTGTCTGTGTGTCTTCATTAATATGTCTGTGTGTCTACATTAATATGTCTGTGTGTCTACATGAATATGTCTGTCTGTGTGTCTACAGTAATATGTCTGTCTGTGTGTCTACAGTAATATGTCTCTCTGTGTGTCTACATTAATATGTCTCTCTGTGTGTCTACATTAATATGACTGCGTGTCTACATTTTCAAGTGTATCTGTCTGTCTGTCTACAGTTGTCCACCTGTCTGTGTGTCCAAATTTATCTGTCTATATGTGTGTCTGCATTTATGTGTTTGTCTGTGCATCTGCATTTGCCTGTTTGCCCATAGCTATCTGCCTGTTTTGTATCTGCATTTACCTGTCTGTGTGCCTACAGTTAGCCGTTTGTCTGTGTGCCTGCATATACCTGTATGCATTATACTTATCCATCTGTGTGGTGTGTGTGTGCGCGTGTGTTGCGGGTATGTCTATATCTATCTGTCTGTCTACAGTGATTCGTCTGTCTGTGTGTCTGAATTTATTTATCTGTTTTTCTGTCTGCAACTATCCATATGTCTGTGTGTAAATTGAGCTACCTGACTGTCTACAGTTATCCGTCGGTGAATGTATTTGCATTGATCTGTCAGTCAGTCTAAACTTATCTGTCATCCGTGTGTCCATCTGTGTGTCTCTGTATGTCTGACTACCCAACTATTACCACTTATCCGCTTATCTATGTCGCTTAGAACTTTCCAACAACGAATAACCATCTGTCACATATTCTAGCAGATCTTGTATAAAGTTTGACACCCTATTCTCTATGAATGTCTCTATGAATGTCTCTATGAATGTCGATTGCTCGGCACATCAATATAACAAGTTTTTTAAAGAATTATTTGCCCCACTCTATAGCCAGTCTATTATCATGTGTGTGATTACCCAATAGGTAGCCAAACTCCAACATTACGCAAACAAATCATACACGGGTAACAAACAAGCTATCAAATAACTTTTACACCAATTACCGCAGTGCATACATACTTAGTATGAGCTCCAAACAAAATGGGAAGATACTCATCTACGGGTATCATTCGCGAGATTGGATCTTGAGCTAAAAACTTTGTCATACCTCGCCTTGTCAATGCATAGCTCAAGGTCCAATACGTGTAACTACAAGAGAAAAATATAGATTATAACAAAGACAACTTTCAAAAGCCCTAAGGCTATAGAGTCAATCCTTTACTTGTGAGCACCTGAACAAATGGCTCTCCAAGATGCATTAAAGGTTTTAGCAAACATTTGTTTTTACTTTAAAAGTAATTTCCACCGCAAAGTTCAAATTTTCTCAAAACAACAGTTTTTAGGTGAAGAACGTGGTACAGAGTGAAAACAAAATGTAAAAATAGCATAATACTGCTACAATGCATAAGCTAAGTTATTTTAAACTTAACATAGTGTAAGTTAGAGTAAGCAATGTAACTCTATTAACTGCTATACAGCGTAAACTACTCATTGTCTGGATAACTCTATGGCAATGTAAAGATAAAACCACTTTTTATTGATTTCTAATACTTATACTAGTGACCTGACAGTACGGTGAGCTGTGAGAGATCATCAGGTATGCCAATAAAGCACCAAGTAAATATATATGTAAAATTATTTTTGATGCATCAAAACACATTTGATTGGCAAAGATTGTTTGAATCGGACATTTCATGCTGAAAGTCATGAGTTCGAACCCTGCATGGTGTAATCTTTTTCCAAACTTCCAACTATGGCTTCAGACAGACGGACATGGCTCTTATATAGTACAAATTATTATACAACTTAATAATTTAATGTAGTAGTTTTACTTTTTCTACGATGTTATATATTTATTTGATTTTAATGTCATACATAATTACTTGCAGTATTTACGAAGGAGTTACAGGCGCTTAGATTGTGTAACGCATTGACAGAATCACTTAGCATTCTTATATGAATCTTTGTTTCAACATACAACAGTTACAAAATCACAGCAATTCACCAGCCACATTGCTATGACGAACCTATGTTTTAATGCTAATGCTTGATTGGCTAGTAGGCGGTATGTCATAAGAATATCCTACAAGTACATGTGGTGCCAATTCCTTACCAACAAACTTGAACTTTTAACATATTAACAAATGGTTAAAAATAAAATTTAGGCAAATAAATATAGGATGTTGAGAGAATCTTCTGAATTACAAAAATATCTCTACCAGAATGTTGTTAGCTGTAATCTATACAAATAAATTTTAATGTTTGTCTGTCTGTTGCTTGTGTGTCCAGTTATAGCGAGAAAATTTTAGGAACAAAAAATCTGGTTTGCACAAGTTTTGAACACTGAGCCTGCAGGTCTGCAGCTGACCCACTGAGCCTGCAGGTCTGCAGCTGACCCACTGAGCCTCCAGGTCTGCAGCTGAACACTGAGCCTCCAGGTCTGCAGCTGAACACTGAGCCTCCAGGTCTGCAGCTGAACACTGAGCCTCCAGGTCTGCAGCTGAACACTGAGCCTCCAGGTCTGCAGCTGAACACTGAGCCTCCAGGTCTGCAGCTGAACACTGAGCCTCCAGGTCTGCAGCTGAACACTGAGCCTCCAGGTCTGCAGCTGAACACTGAGCCTCCAGGTCTGCAGCTGAACACTGAGCCTCCAGGTCTGCAGCTGAACACTGAGCCTCCAGGTCTGCAGCTGAACACTGAGCCTCCAGGTCTGCAGCTGAACACTGAGCCTCCAGGTCTGCTTGTGATAAAATAATTGTGCACATAATTATGCAACACTTGCAAAAATACTAGCATAACTGACACATAACGTCATGACGCATCGTAACGCCAAGATTGCTTCGCGGCTCTTATTATAGTAAAGATTTAGACTAGCTTAAGTTACTCAAATTTATTGAGTAATTGTTTTATTACCCGTATGACGTCAGGCATTCATTTAGTATTTACTATAATAAAAATTAGGTTATAGATTAGGAAAAAAAGTAGTGCATGGGATTCAAACTCCTGACAATCAGCATGGTAGATCAATATTCTAACAAACGCACCAATCAACCACCTTCCGGTAATTTGGAATAAGTTTGGAGATACTTAATCTCGGTACTGTTGTCACAGAGCCATAGGGACCCTCCAGTCACCGTGGTCACTGGACCAAGCCTTCCTACCATCGGAGAAGGTTTGACCACTGGTTAGTAAACTCTGACAACTGAGCAAACAACAAAAAATCCGAGCTATAAATAAAGAGAAAAGTGGGCGGAGCCTAGCGGAAGACAATCGTATAAAATAAAGAAAACACCATCGTTCCAGCAGAGCAGCGCAAGCTCTCTGCATGACTGTCAATTGTTGTAAATACATTTGATTTCATGTATTTATATACATGTATATTTTGGCTGAAATATATTTAGTGACTAAACACCCATTATTTATATTTGCATTTTTTGACTGTCTTGAGGAGAAGTAAAGGGAACCGACATTTTCCTTTACATCACGTTATCGGCACCCAGGGAACTAGGGAACCAGACTGCCAGTGAGCTAGCACCGATAACAAGTCAGCCAAAAGCTATTTTTACTGAACATGACAGCGACATCGCAAACTTCATGAGCAGACGACTCACCCTGGGTAAACAAGATGCTGAGCATTACTAACAAAGTCTTCATCATTCTGCATAATCTTCCTACCAATGTACCTGCAACAGACAAGATAATCTTGTTATTTAATTATTTGCGATCGTGACATAAATATGTGCTACTAGCTAGTCAATAATAATGACAAACTTAGCAGTTTATAGAATCTGCCATCCGGGTAGAGATTTTTCTGCTAGCCTGAGAGTATTTTTCTATTGTTCGTGTTTTCACAACAAGGTCCAAAGATGTTTTTAATTAGCAAAGGTTTTTGGCATCATTTATGATGTTTGGTCACATATTAAAGGTTGACTTGCAAGAGAATTCACGTTACAGTTATTTGGTACCCAAAGGTTTATCATGTCTTACTCTGCTGTGTTGGAGGTTCAAAATATGTGAAAATGTGGTTACAAGCCCTTGAAAGCTAAAAAATGAACAGTTAATCACAGCCATCACAAAAACGGCCTAAGGTTGGAATCCCTCTCAAAATGGCTCAAATGTGACATAGTTGAACACGATGTACTTCTGTTTAAACTTTCATGCAACCTCATTCGTCGAAATATTTTTACAAATAAACTTCACGCATTCAATAAAACCATGTCTATTGTCCTTACACGCCTATTTCATTATCATCGTAATGCTGTCACTTTGAGCACTGGTATCTCAAAACCTAGCCTGAAAATTCATTTAATTTTTTAACCTTAGCTCGAAGGGGTGCATTTCATCTTCTAATAAACGCGAGGAACCCGTTGGTCATCTGTGATGGTCGAAAAATGCTGCAGAAATTTTTCGCGCTATTTGGCAGAAAGTATGGGTCACATGGTCACATTATGACTAGATGATTAGACCAAACTAAAACGAAACTGTAGCGAGCTTCTATAGTAGCATCTAAGTAGCGAGCATCTATATTTGATAAGGGCTTTCCGGTAGGACCCGAAGTGTTTGTCATAAACTAGTGCTATGAGACGTTTTATATTGAGCCTTTTATTGGCCTTTAAATTCACGTGAGAACATCACTTGTCGAAACAATAACCACACCGAGTTCAGTACGTCATCGAAATAAAGTGATTCCAACCTACAGTCATTTTTTTATCTATTTATTTTTGAGCTTTTAAAAGCTTGCAATCACATTTCCACATATTTTGCACCTACAACACAACAGAGTAACACATGGTGAATCTTATGATACCAAATAACTGTAATGTGAATTTTGTTGCAAGTCAACCTTTAATAAAAAATCAAATAATCAACAAGATGAAATGATTTAACTGTGTGTCGACCTCTCAAAAATCGGATACGATGTCTGCTTTGTTTGCTGCCAGCAGAGGCTGAGTGTGTTTTTAAAACCGCTGCTGCACAAACATGTTACTGTGAACATGTCTGAGCCCAGCAGCGGGGTCCTTGATGACTGGAGACATGCCCAGTTACAGAAAGTAATTTAAGGGTGGATGTAATTTCTGTCACCGTTGATGGCCATAGCTGACACACAGCAGATAGCGGATATGCATCAGATAGCTGTTATGCATCAGATAGCTGTTATGCATCAGATAGCTGTTATGCATCAGATAGCTGTTATGCATCAGATAGCTGTTATGCATCAGATAGCTGTTATGCATCAGATAGCTGTTATACATCAGATAGCTGTTATGCATCAGATAGCTGTTATGCATCAGATAGCTGTTATGCATCAGATAGCTGATATGAGTCAGATAGCTGACACGCACCAAAAGCATTCTAAAAAATGCTTTTTCTTCAGATTGTTAAAGTTAAATGATAAAAGTTATAAGAACAGAGTTTCTTTGAACCTCATAAAAATCCCACAACAAGCCTTTTAGTCAGGTACAAGGTTGGACTAAAATTGAATGCAAGTGTGAGACATGAACCTTTGATGATATTAATAGATAGAGACAGCTCATAAACTTGTTAGAGGTAAATACAGTAGTATAAAGGTCAGTCAATGGTTAGGGAACTCACAGGAGGTCCCAGCCGCCGATATGACTGTCAGCTTCTGCCATCATCTCATAGAAGAAACGAATAAAATTAATTCGAAATCTGACATCATCCTCGAAAATTAGAATCCTCTCATAACCCTTCTCCTCCATCTAGTAACAGAAGTAGGGAAAAACCTAAGGCTCTCGACTGGCAGAACGAGACACTGGGAATGACAGTTAGTATAAGTATGATGGTGTTAATATTATATAATATGATTGTGTTAATATTATATAATACGATGGTGTTAATATTATGTAATATGATGGTATTAGTATTATATAATATGATGGTGTTTATATTGTATAATATGATGGTGTTAATATTCCCACGACCAAATGAGCGGAGCGAAGTTTGAGAGTTTTTATGATAAATGCATGTGCACACAACTTACGAAAATTATTCATCAACAACGTCGCAAAGCCTCATTTCGAAATCTCATCAACAAATTTAACCAGTGTTTTGTAGAGTCGTTTAAGTATAATAACGACGAAGTATAATAAGTATAATAATAGCGTCGACAGTATCTTAAAACTTACCCATCTAAACGGATTATACACAAATAGACAGATTTATTTGGCCGAAAATCGTTATTAAAACTTGCTAAGCCTTACTTTTATCAAAATTAAAACCGGAAATTGAAACGCCGAGCGACAGAGAATAGAAAGATTAAGTCGTGCGCATTTCACGAAAAAATAACGTGCACATTTCACCAGTCTATAGCATTGTCGAATTGCCGAAGGTTTCTGAAATCAATGTAGGGGTACTGAAATCGTTTCATTTTTTGCCGATTTCAAAGAAACTGACATTTTAGACACTTTTGAATACGTTGGTATTTTAACTGATGTCCAACGCAGTGAAAGTAAAGGAAATGACGATGATATTTTTTCTAACGATTCTTATGAGATAATTACAATATTTATAAGTTTGGATGACTACAGAACAATGACTACGTAGTACAGATTTTCTAAAAATCTATATAAATATCATAACTTCTTGATATTGTTAGCTATGACATTTTGAAATGTAAACAAAATTGTGCATCGGTTTTTTATTATTACTATATTAATAATATTGGTTATTTATATCGGTGCATTTTACTTCTAATATTGGCCAATATTGCATTTCTCCTATTGCAGAAGGAGAGATATAAACGTATAATCTTTTCCTTTCATTATTACTATTTGTTGTATATAATAACACCCACACCCAGTACATTACAGCTACCATTGTAGTTATCCTATTGCACTGCAGTGCCATTTGACTGCTAATATTGAATTTCTCAACCATCAGTACCCTTTCTTTTTTCCAATATCACTTTGGTCATGGGCTGAATGACAGTGGAATTTCTAGTATATAATATGATGGTGTTAATATTATATAATATGGTGTTAATATTATATAATATGGTGTTAATATTATATAATATGATGGTGTTAATATTATATAAAATGATGGTAATGTTATATAATATGACGGTGTTAATATTATACAATATGATGGTTTTAATATTATATAATATGGTGTTACTATTATATAATATGACGGTGTTAATATTATATAATATGATGGTTTTAATATTATATAACACAATGTTAATATTACATAATATGATGGTGCTAATATTATATAAAATGATGTTAATATTATATAATGTGATGGCGTTTATATTATAAAACATGATGGCCATAATATTATATAATATGGTGTTAATATACGAAGCAGATCTCAAAATGAGTATTTGCCCCTTCTATAAATACTAATAAGCTGGCAGTCCAATGCTCTATGAGAGATCATCAAGGGTAATAAATATGGGCACAATTATTCTTAAATGTAAAGAGCTAGCGAAGTGGTGCAGATAACATTGCACTTGGCCAAGAAACCGTTCATCTGGGTTCAATTCCTGTGTGGTGGAATTGTTTTTTGTAGCATTCTTAGCATGGCTTTGAATGGATACGGCTCTTATTATAGTAAATATTTAATACTTTAGTTTGCTCGCATCATTACATGTATTTTACTGTTCATAGAATGTAAAATCCCTATAATATAAACATTTCCGGAACGGATTATTTACGTTGAAGGAGCGTCTATTGTATTAGTTTTTTTTTACAAATATGTAACACTTTTGCTTGCTCGTTAGTAATTATTTCCTCTGCCAAAAACTACACCATTTTTTTCATAAGATAATTGCCATTGAATAAGTATGCTGCATGTTTATATTTACGACTAGTAAATCGACTAACAACAAATAGCCTATGAAACTACAGAAGTCCCTGGCGACACCGTGTCTCGCCCTTCATGGCCTCAGTGCATTAAAGAGTTTTTAACAGCTACAGGGCTCTACTGTACGCTGCATTAAAAGAGGAATTGATGTCAACATAAAATTGACGATTGTTTCAACTTAACGAAAAACGATCTATAGCCTACAAGTTTTTTTAACGAGTTTTTAGCAGTGTTTGTTCTCGAAACAAACACTGCTAGACTAGCTTGTCATTTATCTACATACACTCAGTGTCACTGCACGGCATACAGGTGTCGACAGGTGCTCACCTCTTTCCAGATGAAATAGTGACTGAGGAAACAACCGATTTCTCCCATTTTCATTGGTCTTTTGTGATATGGGTCAAGATACCCATCCAGTTGCTTCACACCCAGTTCATCTAGATAGCTGCTGTTCAGCTGCCTGCAAAAAATTTAATACTCGATTTCACCTGTCAGAGATAATTTGCTATACTATCTAGTTCACCTGTCCTAAGCTGTCACCAAGCATCTAGAATGGCACAGCCCAGTGTGGTAATTTTTAGATAAAGTGTTGTGCTTTCAAGATTTGGAAAAACCTATGATAAAAACTGTTTAGAACCTTGCAGCCTTTAATTTTCTGGCTTAGTACGATGCAAAGACCATCCTAAAGCTATCCTATGGTAAACAGCCGCATAATTTAATAACACAAAATCTAATATAAGCTTCATACAGTCAACACACACTACTAACTAGCACCTGCTAGAGCTGTCAGAACTTTACGAGTTGTAGTGCTTTAAACATCCAATAAGCAGATATGTGCTGTAATAGACAAGGCATCAACGGATAGATACTGAACAAGCAGAGGCAAGGGAAACTTTTAGATAAATAGTGATGTAAGTGCTCGTAACCATGACAAGACATTCTAGTGAGTAGTATTACAGATTTGTTTAACTTGAAGGGAAAAATGGATGAATAAATGAAACAACTCCTGTGTTCATACCTGCCTTCAACTGCTGGAAAGAGCTTATATTCTATACCAAGGTGAAACAACTCTTGTGTTCATTAATGCCATCGACGGCAGAGAAGTATTTCTCAGCCGTTGATGGCAGGTATTCCATACCAAGGTGAAACAACTCCTGTGTTCACACCTGCCATCAACTGCTAGTAAGTACTTATATTGTATATCAAAATGAAACAACTCCTGTGTTCATACCTGCCATCAACAGCTGGGAAGTACTTATATATTATACCAAGGGGAAACCACTCCTGTGTTCATGCCTGCCATCAGCTGCTAGGAAGTACTTATATTCTAACCAAGGTGAAACAACTCCTGTGTTCATACCTGCCATCAATGGCTGGGAAGTACTTATATTCTATACCAAGGTGAAACAACTCCTGTGTTCGTACCTGCTATCAATGGCTGGGAAGTACTTATATTCTATACCAAGGTGAAACAACTCCTGTGTTCATACCTGCCATCAATGGCTGGGAAGTACTTATATTCTATACCAAGGTGAAACAACTCCTGTGTTCGTACCTGCTATCAATGGCTGGTAAGTACTTATATTGTATACCAAAATGAAACAACTCTTGTGTTCATACCTGCCATTAACGGCTGGGAAGTGCTTATGTTCTATACCAAGGTGAAACAACTCCTGCATTCATACCTGCCATCAACGGCCGGGAAGTACTTATATTCTATACCAAGTTCAGCAAGTGCCAACTCCATCATGGTCCTCCTATCAGGCCTCCTCTCAAGGTTTATCATATACACCTAATGGAACAGACACGAGGAAACCTCAAACCGTGTTACTGTCTGGTAGTACAAAATAATAAACACAACTTTCATTCAAGATCAACTACCTGCATGTACAGTAAATCCTCTTGTATAAACCCAAAACACCCCAAACTTTAAAGGTTGTTTGTTGAGTTACAGATATACAATACGTAAGCCGCACCTGCCTTATTATTCCATTCATCTAACATATTTACTTTAACCTAGCCACTTGAGCCGTTAGTCAAGTCTATTGTCTCTGTCTGTCGTAACACGCACGTGTTGGCTAATGTGGTGGCAATTGACCAATGAGTGTTCTCAGCTTTGACGGAAGAGTGTTGAGCATTCAGCGAACCGCAGTAAACAAGTACCAAATAAGTGAGCACATTTTTTAACACAATTCATCGAGAAGAGGAAAATACGACGCCGCATTTAAATTGAAAGTTGAGAACGTAGCTTTGGAAACTACCAACCGAAATGCTTGCTTCAGTTTTTGGGATCAACGAAAACCAACGAGAAATGCTGCTTCTGAAAATGCTTGCATCAAAAATGCAACGTGAAGCAGCATTCTTTTTGAGGAAAGTTCGAAAAGCATTCCTCCTACACTTAAAATTTTGGATTAGGTGCAGGAGATGTCGCATGACAGTTACCATGACTACTGACCTCATTACGTTAGTATGAGTACCAGATATTTCTAAGCGTTATATTAATGAATAAATTATTTTTGCATTTGCGCATTCTAAAAGACATCTTATCTTATCTGAACGAGGTAAGAAGTTCACATATAATTTTCAGACTGTGTCTGTAAGTCGCAGCCTAAAGTTTTAAACTAAATTCTACATTTTAAACTAAAATTTATAGGTGCAGCTTATACACCAGGATTTATGGTAATCCTGATGAATTTGTTGATAAGAAGTGATACTTAGGTCTTCCATTGACAGGTTTGACCACTCTCTATCTACCACTGGTAGGTAGAGAGTGATCAGTAAATTGACCAATAGAGCTGACCTCTATCTACTAGCAGTCACTCTCTGGCCACCACCAGCCCCTATATGCTACGAGCTGAGCTGATAAGAGGCATATATTACTATTGCATAAAGACCCACATAGAATACCATCTAATAGACTTCTCACCTCATCAAAGTTTAGCTTGTTGCTATACTTGGGAGGGGGACGGGGTAAGAATTCACTTGGCTTCAACAGCATGTCACTGTCTACAATCAAGGTACGAACTTCGCTAACACCTTCATCTGACCTCATGTTTGTTAAGTACAATGCAAACATGGAATACCCTTAATCAAACTTCATCAAACTCACTAACAAACGACATTGTTTTACAGTAAGTCAGCTGTAAGTGCTCGTACTGTTGATGAGCTAACTGTGTTTTTAGATATTTGGCGTCTAACAGACTCAGATCGTATCTCCAATCTGTCTGACCATCCATTACATTCTTAATCCACCAGAAATCCACTACACTGTATTCCAGACACCAACACCTTGCTAATGCACTATAATGAATAGTGTTATGTATAGTGTTATAGTATTATATAAAAAGAGCTTCCAATATAAAAAAATTTACTTTAATATTCTTCATCATCCTTTATTAATTTATATATATATATAAAATTATATATATATATACATAAAATTCCTTTATATATAAAATTTAAATTAACAAAGAATAATATGTGTAATTTATTACATAATTTATACATAATACATAATTTATATAAATTATATACCAACTGATGGTATATAAATTATATAATATACAATTTATAGTTTTCTTATATTATTTTTATTTTGCCTTATGGTATAACTTTTATATTATTTTTATTTGTTTCATTTTGACCACATAATAAAATTTAAGTATAATTTGCTTTGAACGGCACTGATTTTGTTATATAATTTATATAATAAAACTTCATATAATATAATCAATACATAATATATCATTTATATAATATATAAATTATATTTCTTTTATATTATGTTCATTTATTTTGTTTCATGGTATAATTTGCTTTGAATGGCATTGACCGGTGATAATTAGGTTCGTATCTATCTAAAATTTCGAAGAATATTTACTTCTGGTGCCAGCTGCATATAATAACTACATTGAACATTCCAAATGACTTCTGATACAAAATCCTTCCAAGTTTAAACCATCAACTGTTAGCAATGCAACAATCGAGACCAAATACTCACGAATATGATGGAGTCTAATGAAGAGCCCGTAATCTGCTACGAGCTGTAAGAACTGAGGCCCCTGATCAACAGGAGGAATCAGGTATCCATAGTAACGAGTGTTGGTTATATACATGGGCACATCTGCAACAAGCAGGAAGTTCATTGATCTGTATGCAACTGATGATTAGAGCAAACAAAAAAGCTGAAAACTTTAGGACCAGAGATGGAAGTTCATGGAGTGTATTCAAACAGTTTATTGCCAAGGTGAAAAGCGGGCCCTATAAAGTCTCGGCTGTTGGTGAGTATTTTGAAGAGTTGGTTTTTGCTAATAAAATGCGTACCTTCTGAAGGAGCACATTCTACTGCACAGCAGTTTATAAATCTAAAACTTTAGAAATTTGACAAAAAATCATAAATTTTGCGTATAATCTGATGTTTCATCAGGGTCTTAGTTAGCAATAATTCTACATATAAAATCTAGCCTTAGTTTTTTGAGAACAGCGCAGAGGAAACTTAAACACACTAGATTTGCAACTTAATAGCTCTGGCAGAGGCCACAAGTACATTGTACTACTGTAGCATTTGTCTGCGCTTTGGCAACAGAATCAATGCTGAGTTAGTTAAATGAGGAATATTACTTAGTTGGTAGCGTCCCTCGCTGCTAAGCCGAATATAGAGTTCAATTCCCATGTGATGCATTGTTTTTTCTCAACCCCAAACCAATGCAGCAGACAAATGAATTTAGTAGACACATTTTACAATGCAGTTGTCTGGTCAAATCACATACGCGCATGTACGCACACATATCTCCAGCTCAGACACTCTTTTTAGATTTACTTTTAATTACAAACAGCTAAGTACATGTATGCCTGGACTCGGAGGTTTCAGTGGTGTAGATTCCTTTCTAAAAGAGCTGATCTCTCATAGAGTAACCAAACAACATTATAATATGAATATGTAAACAACAATATGACCAAAGAAAGAGCATTTGTGCGCCTTAAACTAACCATTATTCCTTGCAGAGAAAGCAAACTGTATGATGTCATCAGCTGCTGAATGGTAATTGGGAGGAGGCGGGTGGTACTTAAGATGCCTCGACCTTCTATACCGCAAGTCTACCAAAAATATGCTACAAAAACCAAATAATTTCAGCTCAATTATTTTAAAAATTTAAACAGCTAAGCAAGTTGTCTTCTCAAAAGATGACAACTCCAAAAAAGATTCAGCAGTAAGCAGTTGAGACTTTCAGAGAACGTATTGCTAATAGGATAGAGGAGAATTAGTTGAAGGAAAAAGCCAATTAAAAATCAACAAACAGTACATTTGAATAACCCAAGAATCTATTTGTCCCTGTGATGTAGTGTCCGTTCTAAGCTAACACCGTATAGCCAAAACCATGGAAGAACCGGACACCAGTAAACTGGGGCACCTGCAACTACTGCATGAAACCAGGGGAGTAGATTAAGCACGGAAATATACCATAACTGCCAATTGTAGACCGGAGATACACTATCTAGCGTTTGAGAATCATAGATGACCTGTAAATATCACCTGTAGGCTAGTAAAACATGGCAACTATTATCTGTAGACCATGAGAAGCTATCTCTACCGCCCGTAAACCATAGAGATTTATCCCTCTTACCTGTGGACCATAGGCACTTCAAAGGTTCCCATTTTGTTTCTGTCCAGTATATCTATGTAATCATCAGAGCGCTTGTAGAAGCCCTATATGACATCAACCAAAATTCATAACGAACTTAGGCAATTTATATTGCATTACGATTTTATTAAACAATGTATAAAGAGAACACGACTCTTTTTGTACCTTGCAACACTGTCTCTAATATTTCATGGGCTCAATGTATAGCAGAGTTTCAACAGCCACGGGGATCTACCGTACGTGACACGGAGGGAGAGAATATTTTAACATAAATTCAACACTGTTTCAACTAACAAAAACTGGATTCTTGAAAAGAGCACAACTGGACTAGCTTGTCACATCTACCTACATTCAGTGTCACTGCAAGGCATACATGTGTCAACAGGTGCTCATCTCTTTCCAGGTAAAATAGTGACTGAGGAAACGACTTGTACTAGTATCAAAGATGCTGATTAGCAGTTCAGTTTCATGATAGACTTCAAACACGGGAAATCTAAATCGCAATCTAAATCTTTAGGAAAATATTTAGAGCAGAATTGATGTGGAGGAACATGTTATTTCAGGCATGCATGACAGACAAAAGGATTACCCACGTACCAAAAAATATCAATTTGAGTGCACCGTTATTTGAACGCCAACTCTAACAGAATGCCAATTCTAACAGAACGCCATCTCTAACAGAACGCCACCTCTAACAGAACGCCACCTCTAATAGAACACCCCCTCTGATAGAATGCCACCTCTAATAGAACACCATTATAGGAGAAGGGTTGAAAAATACAGCGCTATGGCATTCAAATAGAGGTTTTACGGTATATATATATATACCGTAAAACCTAATAAGTCGATATATATATATATATATATATATATCGACTTATATATCAATGATTATGAAAATGTACTTACGTCTTGGCTGACAGCTCCCCAAAAGTTAGTGTAGAGAGATGTCGAGTTCATCATAGGTGCGACAATGGGCCTGAAATGATAAAAATATAGGCGATGTAAGATCTGAGTCATCTCCCCTTGTTTCTGCACCCCTGACAGAGAGCAGCATAATATTAACAACCTGATAAATCTTAACTGTAATAAAAGCTTTTGGACACATTTGTGAGTTGTTCACACTAGACATACACTAGATGTATACTAGATGATCAATAGACATACACTAGATGAACAATAGACGTACAGTGGATGGCCAATATACGTACACTAGACGTACACTAAACGTGCACTAGATACACAATAGATGCGCATTAGATGTACACTAGATGACCAATAGACGTATACTAGAAGGTCAATAGACGTACACTAGATGTACACTAAACATGCACTAGATATACACTAGACTTACACTAGACGTACACTAAACGTACACAATTCACAAGTTATTCCAAACTTTAGACGATTTACATGCTAGGTTTCTCAAAAGGCTTAAACTACAAAAAGTACCTGTAACCAGCTTTTAACTTGGTTTGATTGTGAACTCTGCACTTCATGTGAGCATATCAACCCAATCAACAGTTGGATGTGCTCAAATGTGCCTAAAAACCTTTGAAGAAAGTTATTCTCAACATATGTATACCTTTTTATCGGCACTAGTTAGTAACATTGCAGTCATGTGAGAGATCATCATGTGTAGTAAGTATCTGCACAATTATTCCAAAGCGCAACAAGGTGGCTGAGCGGCGCTGATGGTAGTGTGCCTGTCTGCTAAGCCAAATGTGATGAGTTCAAAACCTGTGCGATGTAACCATTCTTTACATATAAAATCTGTTTATTTGAAGCCACGCTTCGAGTTTAGAAAAAAATTGCATCATCTGGCAATAAATTCCGTGACATGCAGCTTGGCTTCCTGGCACGCTATCACCTGCCCTGATCATTCAAATTCAATTATTTAAAATGTGCTAGTCTGTGCTACCTGGTGTCGCCCGGGTATTAAAAATCAGCTATAAACAATGAGAAGTAATGAGAGTTGCCTGCCACTTGCTATTAGCCTGGCACATTGACAATGAAAAATTTTAGTAAGCTAACTAATGACAATCATCTATTTAAGCAATCACCTAGCGTGATACGCAAAGCCATTGGGTATGTGCTCTCATATAGCGACTTATATTAGTGAGCGAACAACTCAATCTCTGTGACCTAATGGGTAGGTTGTTGGACTAGTGAACAGCAGAGTCCGAGATCAAATCTTCTTCGGTACGAACGCGTTACTCCAAGATTTTAAAAAGCTATAGCCGGAATGCAGACATACGACATAAAACACACATACTTTGAGAAATATTAAGAAGATTACTGTGCATACATGTATTATCTGTGCTTTATGGGCATACCTGATGATCACCCGCAGCTACCACATGACTACCGAACATCACACCAGACTGCTGGAGTACTACTCTGTCTGAAGGCAGAGTTAGAGTTTGAGATATAGGATTGCAATGAACGAGAGTCAAACTCATGACATTCTGCTCAGCAGACCTACACTTTAACACCTGCACTACTCAAATGACCTTCTATACTTTAAAATTATTTATTAACTGTTATTAATACTTATTCTCTGTGCTTTATCACTGCACAGTAGACTGTCAGGGTAATAGTATCGTTATATGAAACATTGATTCAACCATTTTGATGTAAAGTAGGTGGCAGATAACAAATGTAGGATGATGAAATAGGCTTATTTTAGTTCGAGATCCTCAAATAATTTCATTAAGGTGATAATACATAATATACTAGAAAGGTATATATTATATTATTAATCATATAATTATATATAATATATGTAATCTGTACTTGTTTGGAGAAACACACATTTTGGAGAAATACACATTTTGGAGAAACACATATTACATATATAATATATGTAATATATTATATACATGTATATACATAAAGCATATTAATATATTAACTACTAATTAATTTATAATAAATACTATATACATATATTATAGTTATATAGTATTTATTATATATTAATATATAATAAATACTATATACATAATATATATGATATATACATTATGTACATGTATATAATATATATGATGCATATATTCTATGTAGAAAAATGCTATTTCAAGATTAGGCAAGATTTTGCTGTTTTGTAGTATTTCAACATGTTTATCAACACAAATGGCAACTAGCAGTTTTACACTTTGCTTACTTCAGAAATACTAAAATGATAACACAACGCAGCAGGGCTAATAACCTAACAATTGTACTACAATAAGAGTCGTATCCATCGCAACGTGAAGAGTGTTAGGAAAAAGGATTGCACCGCACTGGAATAAAACCCGGCTATCCAGATTCACAGCCAAGCCCACTACCAACTGCATCACACAAACACCTTGCTGCGCTACTGTATAATTATGTGTATAGCTATTACGAATGATGATCTCTCATGGCTCATGGGACTGCCAAGGTACTAACTAGTCTTTCATAATAAATGACCATGTAGAGGTTGATCTCCTTGTCAAATATGAATCCAGAAATAATAGAGTTGTCTCCACAACGTAGAAATAAATCCAATGACTTGGGCCTATGATGGGTTTAAACGACTGTCTATTTATAATTTATTTCACAAACACATCTCACAATCGGCTCATAGACCTATCAACTATACTTATATATAGGTTATAGTTATATATAATATATATATATTATATAACATTTATATTATATACATGTATATAATATAGTTAATATTTATAGTAAGTTAATATATTAGTATAGTTAATAGGTCTATGGTTCTGCTGCTGCTGTTGAACAAGCCACCTCACAATATACTGTGGTTATAATAAATAAATTAGAAGTTGTCTGCACGCGATAGTTTTCTGAGAATACCCACGACAGTATCTCCTATCCATATTCTTCAAAATCTTAGTTTGAACAGAAAAATATATGTCTCTTTATAAATCAGCGGGGTTCATAAGGAACTAGCGATAAGCCCGGTGATGCCAGGGAATTTATTTCATATTTAATCAGATAGCTCTCTAGGAGTGTTTAAAAGGCCAGTTCCCAGGAACCAGACAGAGTCTTGAAGCCAAATATTTCAGCGACCTGGCCAAAAACAAGAGCCCATGCATGTGAGGTTTAGATGAAACTGGCATAACATGTGTGAACACATAGCGTTGCTGTGGACAAAAAGGAATTCATTAATATGGATATTATAGTTTTGTTGTAATTCTTGTTTTTGCTTTCCTAAAATTCATTTTGGAGAAATACATTTTTCAGTGATTTTTTCACATTTTCTATTTTTCACCTTTAGTCTGCGGTTTGCGAGGAAGAAATCATAGAATAGATAAGAGGAAGAAAGATCAATGCGTAACTATAGTAACACTGCAAGCAGCGCAATCTCACCTCATGACGTGTTATAGGAAACTGCCAGGAATTATACTAAAATTGAGATAGAAACATGTAATACGCAACCAAGTGTCAAACAGGAACATAAACTTTTAAACAAAAACATTGCAGTTCGTTGGATTTGAACCCACAACACATATTTATTGTTAGTTGCAAGCACCTAAAGGCTGGTTTACACCATATTGCCGTATTTCGGCATCGATGCCACAATAATTTGGTGATCGTCGATGATAATAATGTTCACACTATCACAAACGCGTTTGCATCAGCAAATACTCCGCGACGCAGTGTTCTCGTTTTTCTTGTTAAATTTTCACAAAGAAACCTCTTTGTTTCCGCGTGCTTGAATCAAATACTAGTCCCGCAGCAACTTTTATAAACAAAAGTATACAGATCATGCTATTTGCAACCGTAAATTTCTGTCGCCGAAATGGTTTACATTAAAAAGGTTGTCGTCAATGCTCACAAAATATCGGGACAGATGCAAACTTTCCTGACATGTCAGCGTTGCTTCGTCGATACCTTCGGTTTACGGTTCACATAATCGACGATGAACGTCGAAAGGAAACCGCCGACATACAGCAATATAGTGGGAACCAGCCTCAAGTGTGCTACTGTTGCTGGGTTCTATAGAGATAAAAATGAAGTAAAACACCCAGATGAGAGCATACAACGGTGCACAAAATAAACTGGAACCCTTTTTACATTGAACAGTTTCTCAAACTTATTTATAATTTGTTCTTTCCATCTTTATTTCTAGTAAATAAACATAAATTATACACCAATAGATTGAAATTATTGTCAAGAATAGAGAAAATTCCATTAAATAAAGTTTAGGATGCACCCATATTAGATTAGAAGCAGTTTCTTGAACCAATCCAATAAAAATCATTAGAATACATATCACCAGGTTCAACAAAATGATTTATTTTTTCTATAATTGAGATATATAAATTTTTGTTTTCCAAATTTAGTTTTTAGGCAGCTATATGACTTCAAATAATCAAATGAAAATGTATGTGATGTAATTATATTTGTACAGGTTGTTACCTTCAACCATTAAAAAATGAAATTTTCAGAATGAATCCTGCATGTTCTTCGAAAACATAATTTACAGCCCTTTGGTTTCCATATTTGAAATCAATATAAAAAAATGATAATTAATTTAATATATAATTTATGGCTATTGATTAAATTTACAATGAGTAATAATGTTGTATATGAGAATTTTATTTTTCCAACAAATGGGTGCAGTTTATTTCATACACTTTTGTATGTTTTAACCCTTTCCTCCGTGTTTATCTTTATAGAACCCTGCAACAGTAGCATGCCTAGATACTCCCGGCTAACAATGAGTATATGCTATGGGTTCAAATCCAGTGGACTGCAAAACTTTTATCTAAAAGCTTATACCGCTATGTATCGGATATAGTGTAAAAGTCAAAAAGAAACTCACTTATTGAGATCTATCAGATCGGAGAGCATATTCTTGTTATATATAAACTGGTCAGTGTCCACCATCTGCAAAGAGAGAAGGGAATTGAATTAGCCTCAGAACTAAAGCCAAGCCCTGCCCGAGTTAATTCCACTAATAACTGGCTTATCTTAACCTAAAACAAATGTTATGTTATTTTCTGTTCAATGTCCTTTTTGTAAATTGACGTAAAACTACATAATTACAGAATTTTTTCAAAACTTCAACACATTCCTTCCCCTTTCCTGACAGCTACAATAATAATTGTGCTACCAGTATAGGCATCATGCTTGTGGAATTTAAATCAGCATGGAGACCAGCTCTTGAACTTATGCTTGTAACACACAGGTGGCTGCTCGAATCCGCTGACACAATATATATATATATATTGTATGGAAATTGTGAAAAATTGAAGCAATTAATTGGAGATAGACAGGCCAAAATATTTACTACAATAAGAACCATGTCCATCCATCCATAGCCAAGGTTGATGCTGGAAAAAAGGATTGCATCGCACTGGATTTGAACTCGTGAACTTCAACATGGTATACCAACTAACAACTATAACTAACAAGTACACAAACCAGCTGCCCCTGGCATTCCAGACTAATGGTACATAAATGTATTACACCTGACAATTTCTCATGGTGCATCAGACCGCCAAAGAGCTAGTAGTTGTAATATAATTGTATAATTATAATAAAATACTATAATTATATGATGTATGATGTTCTAGTAGTGACTCACACAATTACTGCAAATCTCAGAAAAATATTGTTTCTAGTTTTAATATGAAGTTCATAGATAGCCAGACACTGCGCCAAACAAAAAAAATCCAAGAAAAGTATAAAAAATAAAATGTATGCTATGTTATACTCCTGGAATAACTTAGTACAATAGATGCCTGTAATCCTACAACCTAAATAATCTGTTCCAAGAATGTTTACTTTCTAGGGTTTTTATGTTACACGAACCATGAGATACATGTTAACTGCTTCATCCATTCCTAGATCTTCCCACGAGAAAAGGTGTGAAAAGGTAATAACATCTTAGGCGCAACACATAGAGTCTTGCAATGCATTGGCATGTATATATGAACCAACAAAAATACAACAAATTGATATTACAAAGAGAAAAAAATATATATAAAAGATTACCAAGATTGGTTGTTTTCTCTCTCTACTGCCAACAAGAGAGCAAACAATATTTTTAATGCTAACTATGGAGCTTTTGTTAATCAAATCAAATTTGAGAACCTGTACTGACTTGACGCTTTACATTACAATACGGAATTGCTCACATAATCCAATGCAAAAACTTGACATATATTCTTTACACTAAGTAGAATTTACGCCAGACGAGGTATACATTATAGGAGTGTCTACTGTAGCTGTATCCAGGTGTGTATGAAACGTTAATGAACATGTCTACAACATCTACTAACATCTGCCGACATTTGCCGACATCTGCCACCATCTACCAACATCTACCAAAAATCTGCCAACACCTGTCAATATCTACCAAATATCTACCAACATCTGCCAACATCTACAAAACATCTACCAACATCTTCCAACATTTACCAACATCTACCAACATCTGCCAACATCTACCAACTGCATGGAATACACTAGAAACATGTATGGAATATCTTCAGATCCATCTGATACTTTTCAATAAAATGAACATATGAACTGCTTGCAGCTCACCTAACTGCTAACTATATGCCTATGAGCTGTTAGATCAATGGTTCGTAAGCCTGTTGGGGGGGTTAGACAATATTGTCAGAAACATGTTGCTTTTTTAAATAGACTAATAATCTGGCAGTCCTGTGCACTGTGAGAGATTGTTATGTGTAATAACTATGCGCCCAATTATTCTTAGATGATGAAAGGTTGAGTGACACGGATGGTAGCAAGCATTTCTGGGAATCCTGGTTCCATTCCCATGAGGTGTAATATTTTTTCCTAATACTCTTAGCGTGGCTTCAGACAGACAGACAGACATGGCTCTTACTACTAGAAAGACTGCCATAACTTGTACATGTATTGCTCCTGCATTATAATAAACAGAGCAAAGAAGTCTGCATCATTTATTCAGCTAATAAGAACATGGCACCTGCTATGGACTGTCAATGCAGGAGTCTTTACGATTTTATTATGAGCTTGCAGACAGTAAGCTGTACAAGTTTGGTAGTGGAATGTGACCCACATGCCTGACTGTGTTCTTCTATATACATGTTGCTGTTTCACAACTGGCCACAAAATGCACATGTAAGTTACATAGCTGAGAGCTGGTATAGAAGACAGGAACTTGTGTTCTACCTAATAACAAACAACTGTAAATATTACCAGTAAATAATCGGACCAACTGCGTCGTGCCATGTCAAGTCCTTCTTGTCTCATTGCTATCATATGATCATACCTGTCCTCGCTCCAGTACCCAAGGTCATGGCCACTCTCATCTCCATACCCTTGACAATGAGAAGTCAAACGCATAGCTGTAACCATGTAGAGTTTTAGCTCTGAAGCTGTTAAAAATCATTGTTAATCATTCCTCTATGAATGATTAACAATGATAAATGATGAAGGCTGAGCAAGTGTAAATAACTTCTCAGGCTATGAAGAGGTCTCAGACTATGCAAAGGGGCAATCATAGTCAGCCTTTGTCACAAATTTGCAAAGTGGCAACGAAAAATCTTAGATTCATGATGGAAAAAGCCTATAAGAATAATAGTACAAGGTGTATTAAAGGAAACTGCCAGTTCCCTTTACTCTCCCCTAGACAGTCAGGCAATAACACTGAGTGTTAAACTCCAATGAAATATATATATATATAATTTATTAAAAACTACAGATTAAAATCATTACTACTAATAGTTTCATGCAATCGCGTTGCAATCTTCAGGTAGAATGACTAAAATATATAATGTACAAGCTATAAAATGACTTATAAAGCTGAGGGCTCAATACTATTGTATATATATATATATATATATATATATATATATATATATATATATAGTATACATCAAAGCTGTAGTCAAATTATGTTATTGAGCTAATTAGGTGTTTTCTAGCATGCCGGCATGTGGATATCAGCTCACTTCTAGTGTTAAGGCTGGCTAACTTCGGTTCGAATATGATGAAGTACTTTTCCCATAGACAGTATAGTATCTTTGTTGTATACTATATATCTATACATATGTTTACTATATATATATATATATATATATATATATATATATATATATATATATATATATATAGCATCATCAGATGCATTAGCATCTGATGATTACTGCATGCAGTATGAAACTTTTAGTCATAAACTGTTGCTAAAATCTTTTTCCGTCTTTGCACTTATATATATATTAAACATATATATAGATATATATATATATATATATTAAACATATATATAGATATATATATATATATTAAACATATATATAGATATATAGTATACAGCAAAGATACTATACTGTCTATGGGAAAAGTGCTTCATCATATTCGAACCGAAGTATATGCTCCCTCACTTTGGTTTGGTTGAGCACTCTGTGAGAGGTGCGGCACTATTAGCCTTTGTGCAAAGCTCATAACTTTTGTGATTTGAGCACTCTGGTGCCAGCACATTGACTTTCTTAAAGTCTGTGAGGCAACCTAGTTGTTTCATGGCAAGAAGTCAACTCTCATTGGTAATGGGATTTGTGTCCCTTGCCAAAGCTCTGAGCTGCACTGATGAGGCTTCAATAGCCGAAGCAGTACTGTCTGTAGCATGAGTATATATATGTATATATATATAGTCAATTGCCACAAACCGGGATACGGCATCTGTTCCAAAGTTGTGATTGTATGATGAAATGCACCAGTCTCTTACACTGTCTATAAGATAAATGCCTTGTCAGAGTTTTTTGTAACGTTTGTGTTTAATAAATCTAGCAAGGTTTTCAAACCAACCGATACCTTTCCTTATTTTCGCCGATGCTGGGTGTTCTGTCTCTCATTCCTTGGGGTTTTTTTTATTTTTGAAATTTGTTTCCATAGTAAACATATTTTTGCTATATATATACATATATATATATATATATAGCAAAAATACGTTTACTATGGAAACAAATTTCGAAAATAAAAAAAACTCAAGGAATGAGAGACAGAACACACAGCATCGGCGAAAATAAGGAAAGGTATCGGTTGGTTTGAAAACCTTGCTAGATTTATTAAACACAAACGTTACAAAAAACTCTGACAAGGCATCTATCTTATAGACAGTGTAAGAGACTGGTGCATTTCATCATACAATCACAACTTTGGAACAGATGCCGTATCCCGGTTTGTGGCAATTGACAAAAGCAAAGATTCAATATAGACTCACTGCCTTCCAATCCAATAGTAAGGTTGACATGATGATAAAGTTCTCTGACTGCCTCGGTCCATGCAGTCAGTAGTTCTGCTGTCTCATCCTCATTATGGTCGGTACTAATCCTGCAAACCATATAAACTCTAAAGTGCAAGTGGGACAAAATGTTGGAATAACTTGGTATAAAGAAGACAGCATTCCCCAGTTCATTTAAATTAGAGAAGGTGTTTTGGTTCTTAGCAATAAAATGCTTGTAAGTTAAACCATGAAGTTGAACTCACTCTACTAGTTATGACACTTAGTCTATATCTATACTAGCTGAATGCCCGGCTTTACACGGGATATAATAACAGCTTATAAACAGTGGCAGGTAATGTAGTTGCCACTGTCTAACTTGAGTAATCTAGTATCCCAATTGTTTAACTTACTAACAGGAACTGTGAGAACAAGCCTTAGTGACGTTGCGTGTAACACAGTGATGCTATGCATATTCTAACCCAGATAATGACTCATATCACCCAATGAGTCCATTGCATCCCTTGTAGCTTAATGGGTGAACTTGTTGACTTGTGAACGGGAGGTCCTGAGATCAAATCTTCTGTGTTACAGATTGTTCATTGCTAGATTTTAATCAGCTATAGCTGGACAGACCGAATGATGAGAAACTATGAGATTTATAGAGATGGATTAATATTTAGTAAATCCCACTTTGCTATTGTCCGTCTGTGAGTCTGTGTAAATACTATCCTCATTTCTGACCGATTTCATCCAAAATTCACACACATATGCTGTGTGCTTTCCTTTCCGCCAGGTTACTATAAATATTTGGCTTCAAAGCTCAATCTGATTCCTCAGAACCAGTCTCTTAAACACCCACCTGACAGGCAAAATGCAAGAAATCCCGGGTATTGTCAGGCTAGTCTAGCAATAAAAACCATAATGAAACAATTAGAAACTCATGCATCATAGCAGCTAGACCAATTGCTAACATACACACTCTAGGACACTTATGTATTCGCGGCATCTAACTTTCCGCGGAGTCATCCTCTCGCAAAAATTTAATGAGCGAAACTAAACTATCATAATCACCAGCGAAAACTCGAAGTTAAATAGCTTTGTTCATTGATATCCACAATAAAATCTTCATATTAGAAATGCAGGCAATTTTTGTCTGTGGTTGGATCAATGGGAAATGTCTGGTAAACTCATTATAGCTAATACACCGACTGAGCAGCATGGCAAAGCAAATTAAGATTATATCAGTTTAGTCACCGAATTTGTAACTGATGAGGATGAAAGTCTGGTAGGTTAAGTCATAAAATTGAAGAATTATTATTGTAGCGATGAATTTTATTACCAACCAAAAACAATATCAACCCTCATCAGGTCCAACCACATTATCTCTTTCACTGCCAACCATGTACAAATTCGCTACCGGCCTAGTGTCAGCCATTTTGCCGAAATTGCCGATATTGCTTCATGATATGTATACAGTATTTTTTCAAGTTCTACATTAATTATCTGTATAATCACAAAAATCTAAATTGGCTATTATGTCATCAACAACTAATT
This sequence comes from Watersipora subatra, assembly GCF_963576615.1. Taxonomy (NCBI): domain Eukaryota; kingdom Metazoa; phylum Bryozoa; class Gymnolaemata; order Cheilostomatida; family Watersiporidae; genus Watersipora; species Watersipora subatra. The sequence continues at coordinate 22,326,926 of NC_088713.1, forward strand.
ACCTGTTTTATGACTCGCGGGATAGTTAATGAACTCACAGAAAAATGTTCGTTTTTAGATTAGAAATTCTCAAACAAAAGTTTAAAATTGCTTCGTTGTTTTAGGCTGATTTTATAGAGAAATCTTCGGACAACACAGTCAATTTCATAAAACTCTTAAAGACCGTGGGCTATTTGGTCAACAAATAATAAAATCAGGTTACCACACAATTGCTGAGAAAGTCCAAAAAGGTGTTTATGGCAGTGGCCCCTAAAAAACGCATAAATGCGTTTATGGCAGCGTAAGGGTTATACAGTTTTGGTTGTGAAGTTGGTTGTTACCTATCTATTTTCTTCTTCTTGGGATTCGAGTGTGAAAGTCACGGCGGGAGGGACCTAGACGTCATTGATAGTCTAAGAAACAAATGGCAGCAAGTGATCAAATTGAATTGTCGATCTCACCCACACATTTCAACCTGTGGTTTACAAATACGAACTAGTCCCAAATTGAATTTTTTCTTATTAGCGAACTGGACCTGAGGAATGTAATCGGTCTTTCCCGCTGCATTTATTTTCACATCACTATATTTTCGCACTCATCAGAGCCACGAAATTAAGTTGCAGCGAAATTTTACTCTGTGTGCTACTCACGAAACTAAATACTAGCAAAATATAAGTGTCCTAGGGTAGCTTAAAGACGCACTTACACAAAATTCTAGTCGATTTTATCGGAAAATATTAGTATTTTTCTATCATTTGCGATTGTTTTTGATGTTTGAGGTGATCTGACGGCCAGGATACTTCAAGATTAAAATCGGCAAAACTTGATCGCAGTTAAAACGCTCAAATCAAATGAAAGTTTGATTATGCTGTTATATAGTTGCAAAAAGACCAACAGAATAGAGACGCATAATGCTGCAGCCTAAACACAACAGCCAATACCAACTATATTATATAGCATTAATAGCAATTAGCGACCTCATTTTGCATGTATTTTTTCCTGAGCATTTTAAACGCAATTAAGTTTTATCGATTTTAATCTTGAAACATCCGGACAATCAAATGACCTCAAACATCAAAAACGATCGCAAATGATAGAAAAACACCCATACTTTCTGATAAAATCTACTGAAATCTTGTGAAGTTTATTTTGAACAACAATTTCTTCAGCCCATTTATGGTAATTGAGTGACGGACAACAAAACAATCTTCATCGCTAGATTGGTTTCTCTGTTTCCAAAAGTGACAACTCATCTGCTTGACTAGTTGAGAAAGGGTAACAGTATATGAACTAACCTATGATACACAACACTATTACATTGTATAAGTCGATTCATAAGGCAACCAAGCGTGAGATGAGACAACGAAACTGAGAAAAGGTATAGCGATGTCAATGAGCTGACAGCTCATACGGCAGCTGTCTGTAAGGATTAGTACTCCTTTAAGACTGGTTCACATTATATCGTCATATGTCGATGCTAATTGCACAATAATTAGGTGGTTGTCTGTGATAACAATATTCACACTATCACAAACCCATCTGTGTTTACATCAGCGAATAGTTCACAGCATAAAATTCTCATTATCCAATGTCGTCACGGAAACGATCAAATAAGAGTCCTGCAGCAACTACCATGAAACAAAATATAGATTAAGCAATATGTGACAGCCAACCATGGTGCAAATTGCATATGTTTTCGCGGATGCTTGGCACACTATCAGGAAAGTTTGACAGCTGCAAGCTTTCCTGATAGTTGTGTACAAACAAATACATTGTACGGGATTCGAACTCAGACGAGCATTCCAGCCAAGTGCACATTAAACAGGCTGGTTTTGGCAAACTACAGCGAATGTTTGACAGCTGCGATATTTCCCAAAATATTAGCAATGCCTCGACAATTCCATCCGTTTACGATGCAATTAGCTGACGTAAAAACATTGAGCCGGCGACTACGGCAACATAAACTGAACCAGCCTATAGTATATGCTTCTAATGCAGGATGGGAAATGGTGCACTGTCATGTAAAATGGCAATAATATTATATATTTCTTAGCCTTTAGTTTAGTGGAAAGATTTTCTAAGAAGACAACTCCGAAGAAACCGAGTTTAGTTATAATAAAAAACAAAAAAATTGAATTTTTTAAAATATTTACAAGCTATGTATTTGATGATGGCAGATGAGCAACAGCATGCCTTGCTAACAGCTTTGATTTTTGTGTTTAAAACATCGCAATATAATTAATAAAAATTATGTCTTGTTATCCCATATCACAACAAAGTGATAATATTGCACGCAAATAACCTACATAATAACCGCTACATATTGCTGTAACTAAACATAGGAAATGACAAAAAGTGTGCTGAAATAGTTGGGTCAGATACTCAGATGCATAAAATTGATGATTGTAAAAAGCAAAACCAAACACTGTTTTATAGAACATGAAAATAGGACGCGAAAATGATCAAATATTTTTAGGCTATAAATCGATAGACCGAGTTTACACTTAGTTTACAATTACCATCAAAAAATAATGTAACAAAAGAAAAAATTAATTTTCATAAATACCAAGTAAAGTTATTATGAAACTACTAAAGTAAATAGATAAAAAAGCATTTACAATACACCATATTTACTACTGCTACTTAGACAAAAGTGAACTTGCTGACAGATCTTGTATAAAAATAGTTGTATAGTAAACATACGAAGAGGAGCTGTCATTTTGTTAGTTTGCTTTCTTATTCAAATGGGGGACAAGAGAAAATGGTAATTTATTATAAGGAATCTACCAAAAAATTATTCATATGTCATCCAAGTACAGTCATACTTCGACTTACGAGCTTAATACGTTCCGAGACTGAGCTCGTATGTCAATTTACTCGCATGTTGGTGCAATTTATTTATATATAGAACAATTAAATATATATTAACTGGTTTCTATACTCTAAAAATGCAAATAAAACACTCAAAACAAGATATTGTAACAGAAAAAACATGTTGGTTATTGTCCTAACTTACCACATGCTTTCAAAAAGCAACAAATATAAAAACAATGCAAGGAAATGTGATTAATTAAAATGTAAAATTAAATACATACAGTAGCAGCTAACGCTAGCATTTGCCAGGGAGGGAGATATAAGTGTTATTCTTCATTACAACAGTTGAATTTAATAAATGTGGATTTTATCAGTCTTAAAAAACAAACTTAAAAGCAAACCTAAAAGCAAACTTTCATTTTTCGTAATTATAATTTCTTCGGCGTTCATAGTTGGAAGTTTCTCGCTGGTTAGCTAATTTTTCCTTTGTTTCGCTTTCATGACTAGCAGGCCGTTTTAAGATAAACCTATCTAAGGACATTTTGCCTTTGTCGCCCTTTCAACGTGTTGCGATTAGGACGAACACTGGTGTCATCACAAAGGGTTAATGCACGACCACTAGCCAACTTGTCCAAAAGTCTATTTTTATAATTTTTATAAATAGCACTGGCCTTTTCACATAGGCTTTTTTGCCTTTTAACCACCGGCCTTTTCGCCTTTATTGAAACGTCGTTTTAGTTACGCTGTCACTGGCCAATTGTTTATCTTTTATCCAATGCCTGAGCAGTCTCTCCATCAGCGGTCGTGAAGATCGCTGCGTCGTTTAAAAACTATGGTTAGTCCTTTTGCAAACTAAATGCCCTGAATATAACCCTTCGGTTTGATAATTGTAGATGTATTTCTGTCATACTGCTGAGCTAGATCAATCATGCATACACCTTTCGCATATTTTACAATAATTTTCCGTTTAATATCAATTGTTATCATTTGCTTTTTCTTTCCATTATCTTTCATTTTACTGGCAAACTTTCAGTCTACGCACCATACTTTTAATTCACATAATTCTGCACTGAATATTGCGCACAGAAAACACGGTACAAAAGTATAACCTGAGTAGTTGAAAAATACAGAGTGACGCTGTTTTCATAAAACACCTCCGGCGTACTTTGCAACTGACTCACGTGCTCGTATCTCAAACATTGCTCGTATGTTAGTGCTAAAACTTGCTTAAAAGCTGGCTCGTATCTCAAGTTTCTCGTACGTTGGAGCACTCGTAGGTTGAATTATTATTGTACTAAAATTGGAAATTCATTGATAGATGCTCAATTTTCAAGCGAATCGATATAGAGAGAATGAATAGGATCAGCGTGAAAACTCTATGAATCACAGAGTTTCAACCAACTTCTAAAATTTATTTTCGTTAAAAATTGCATTTTTTAATTATGAATGTATAAAAAATTGTGACACATTGAAACAACATCCCCTTTAGGGGGATAAAATAGGTTTCATGGTCTATTGAGCACAGTAGTATGTTTTAGAGGTTATATGTGTCAGCATGCAATGCAAGTATATTTTTGTTTTACGCTAAACATTATTTGAAGGTAAAAATTCTGTGATTTGATTCTTTTTGGATATATCAAGATCATTCATCGCAGTTAATTGAAAAAAGGCTGTAAAGATGAAAAAGCATATAAAAACCTCAGCCTGTTCATAGGAACCAATTTAAAACAGCTACCTATACTTGTATCAAAACGAAAAGCTGACGTGAGGCCTACATACTTTTTCTAAATATTATAATGCAACTGAAAAATGTTTTGAAACGCGAATAATGGATAACGATCACAATGGAAAAAATAACTATGGTAGTAATAATAACGTGAATATGAAGGTCTTGAATAAAAAATATGTTGATGTATACAAAAATTATAGCGAAAACTTTTTTAATTAATGATGTAACTAACATTAATTGTTTTATACAGTTGTAAAATGAGTATGTTTATGGTTTGATATGGTCTAGGCTTCATCTTTCAGGTGTCAATTTTTCTAATAGTTTAATGTATCCATATCTTACAATGTTCATTGTTCTATTTGTTTATGGTTCTTAATCAAATTGTTTGTGACAGCAATTAAATTTTCTTGCTTAATGTAATTATTGGTCTATATCATGTGGCTCAAAATCATAAACTGACAACTGATATATCTTGAATTTATCATTGTGAGAGGCCCACTTTGCAATAATTCCTTTAGGATTATCCGTTCAGTCATGGGATAATCAAGGGACTGAGGAAATCCCTTCAGCTAATTGTTTATCCTTTTTGTCCAATCTTTGGCTTGGGATTTATCTTGCAAAGTTTTATAACTGCTTGCAAAACATATAATTGAATAGTCTCTACAGTTAAGTGTCAAGCTGGATGTGTGTGTTCTCCATAGGTGATACTAGTTTTAGCAGACCTCAGCTTCCTGAGGTCTGCTAAAACTAGGAGACCTCAGAATAAGCATACAATACGTACAAGCAGCGACACACCAAAATATATCAAAAGATCCAATAATTAGAAAACGTTAAAAGCAAATTAGAAACTTCAAAATGGAGGAATCGATCATAGAAACTGCGTCAGCACCAGATGGAGAACATGCAAAAAGGATGTCGAAGCGATTAAACCTACCAACCACCATCATAAAAAACCACCAGAGAAACATTAGAGATGAATGAAATGAGTACAAATATACAGATCTGTCATTCAGGGAACTTTCAAACCTGACCTAGATACCAGGAGTAAGTCATGGGCTCCACACTACATGTCAACATCACGTGCACCAGCTGAAGACTTTCTCTAACAAGATATCTTCACATGTCTGGTATAAAGCATTGAACCTTAATACTCAACCTACTTCTACAGGCTAGCCATCCCCCATGCCCGACATCAATAAAAGTGAAAAGCTCCAATGACTCTATCTATCAATTTCTCTCTCTTCCCGAGGACTTTATTGGATGCTCTCTTCTCTGCCTGCTGAGGGTCCTCTCTCCCTCGCCTATGGAGCCTCATTCTCAACAGCTTAACACAATAGTACAATAGCTTAACACCTTCATTAATACCTGAGCCAGTAACAATCAAAATAGTTGCCACAAACTAAGCAAAAGTGCACAAACTAAACATAGTTAAAATAGAATAAAATGACAAAGCAAGTTCAACATTGATGTTGTGTGTGGATTCGGATTAGTTATGCATAACATAATTTCTCCACATCCACCCATAACACTAAGCCAACTGCTTATTGTCAACTTTAGTACTATTATTTTTACGGATACGTGTGAAAGCCAAACCATAGTTTTGCATGAATAAGGACAACTACAATAATGATCCAACAAAATAATTAGCAAGTGTTATGCTCACCATATCGAAATTCGGTTTTTAGGATAACTAAGCTGTTCGATGGCACCTAAAAACCATGGCAAATTTGCGTGCGCGTTGCGAGCAAGCACTGCTATTGTGACTGTCGGGTCGAGCCTGCTGTCGGGTAAACTATTTTGGCAAAAACTTGGTAAGATTAAAACAACAAGTAACAATAGTCGTGTGGACAGATGCTGCATTATGTTTAATTTGCAGAGCCGATCAGAGTGAGGCAGTGTGCCAGCTCAGATTCATCCTTGACCGACAGTAATAGATCTATCTTCTTCTTTTTTTTCAAACGAATTTTATAGGCCGAATAGCTCGATAGCTTTTTCCAATTGGTCTGACATTTTACCCTCAGCTCCTATAATATATAGTTTTCAAATCAGATACCGCGCCTCACAATGTTGAAGGTTCCGTGGCGTTTGAATTAAACCATATCCGGTTGAAAATCACGTTACAAAAGAATTCATTCGCGTGGGACAATTCAGACGTTTTCGTAATATATTCCGTTTTGAAACAGTTCCTGATAAGTTGTTTTGTAGTAAAAGCATCATTGAAACCTAACGATTAATGTTACACAAATAGAACTATTAGCTACCTCTCAGACTATAGTACACTCTAAATCACTAGGTTCAAATGAAGTGCCTCAGGGGAAAAAAGTGTGCTACAGCGTTATTACTTTTTATAGTTTGTAGCTGTCTAGTGATTATGCAGTTTCTGGTAATAATTTTATGTCACGTATGTTTGTAGGTAAAAAGCTGTCGTTAAGCATATTGGAAGTTGCACATTTTGAAGGGACCTTCACACGAAGTTCAAACAGTCAGTGTTTGCATCGACAACAACAAAAATTTTATCTATTAATTTAGTCTTGAATAACAAATTGTCAATGAACAAACTTTTCTAAAAAGTACTATTGGCCCTAAGTCTTAGTTTAACATTTATGGCCAAATGTTTTAAAATGTTCTATATTGACGCCATGCTTCGTTAATCTTGCATATCTGTAAAATCTAACAGCTATACGCTGTTAACTTATTAACCTTGAGCGCCAATTGTTGATCCAATACTTCAAAAGATTATACAATGTAAAATATTTGTTCCAAAAATCGCTCAAAACAACCCGAAGTACAATTTTACCATATTTTTGCATTTACTGGTCTAGAATGGGTTTTTTATATATATTAGGTATTACCTCGTATTACCTCGTAGGATTCTTCACGCTGAACCACCTAGGGATGTAAGGGGCGTGCCTCAATTAGACCCAAATGGATTTTTTCTTTGTAGAACAATGTTCCAGTAATTGGTTTCATAATTAGAATCTCTGAATTAATGGTACATAGAGGTCTGCAATTTAAGGTCTCGTATTGTCTTTGGTAAAAAGCTATTGTGGAAGAGTGACCTGTTTGTTTGTAGAGTGATTGGAACTCCGTGTCTTTGAGATCTAGTTAGTATAAAGTTTGTTGGTATGGTAATGAGCTTGTCATAAGATTCTGTGAGTGCAGGATGTATATCTTCTTTGCTTAGTACTCTCATAAGTAGCCTCATTCTTTGTTGTTGTCTTCTTTGTTGTAGTGGGATCACTCCTAGCTTGTCCATAGCCTCGCTTATGCCTCTTGTACCTTTCAGGTTTGCAATAAACCTGATAGCTTGGTTCTGTACAAGCTCTAAGTCTTTGATCTCACCTTTATTGCTAGGGTCCCAAGCTGCAGCTGCATATTCTAGATGGGGTAGACATAATGACCTATAAGCTATGAGTTTGGCCTTTTGCGGAGCCCGGGTATCCATTAACGGTAGACGTTATATGCCAGTAAGCAAAATGTAGGGTTCAAGAGATGCTCTTCTAGAAACATCGATGTCAGAATTGTGGTTAAATACTCATATTTTAACTTTACAATAATTATGTAGGGATACAACACAGAGCTCAATTTAGTAGTTCAATATTCTTAACAAGTAAAATTGTTAAAAATATGTCACACTGAAACTACTGAGCAAATACAAAATATTCTTAGGTTTAAAATTTTTTTACTTAGGCTTTGCTTCATCTCTGCTTTGTCCACTCAGACAGCTCTCATAATTCTTTAGCTGGACCGAATGTATTACTTATCTCAATTTGCCGCCAATCATTAAGCCCATGGAAGATCACATTACGGAAGCTATCCAACTCGGCATATAATCTTTCAGGTTAATGACACCCAATAATAAATATGATCTACAATGTATGGCATATATTATATGATCTACAATAATGAAGCATTTCTTACTAGAATTTATTTTGCCATTCTATTTGTGAAAACCTCAAGGTTATACCTGTAAACTTTAACTATGGATGTTGGTATTGATTCTATTTTGCCAGGTTTTTTGTTGCTGTTTTAGTGGAACAGCATGTTACGACGTTGTTAACGTTAACATACTCAAACATACTCATAACATGCTGATATGTAACATAACTTGTAACATACTGATATGCTACACTTGATGTTGTGTAACATATCAGCATGTGTTTGTAAGGTGCCGTGCTATGTGTGTTAGTAGTTGTTTCTTTACATGTTTGTCTTAAATATCTTTTGGCTATCTGTTTTCAGTATTGCTTCGTTTACACCCGCTTGTCCACTAAATAAAGCATTAATGAAATCACTGCAGTTATAGCACGTCTCTTGGTTTTGTGAGGTCACTTGGACTATTCTTGTTTTTGTTTTTTGATGTATTTGGCCAACAAAATATTCTGTGATAAATAGGGCTTAAATTTATGGAATGAGGTGTTTTGATTTAATGCTAAAATGAAAGGCCTTTGCGAATTGAAAGCTAATTTAAAAAGTTACTTGTCATTTGTATATAGCTGATTGCTTTAAGCTTTTTTATTTGTTTTTCTGGCCAAGTTCATTGTTTACCACAGCTTTTCATCGTTTACAACTTTTGTACGTTTCTCGTCATTAGACCCAAGGCTTTAGAAAGCATATACTATGTGAAAACAGCTATTGCTTTATGTTGTATCTAGTGGATGACATGTCTGATGCATTATTTGGTTAGATTATTTTTGCAGTAGTCGAATATTTAGTCCGACTAATTTTGCTAATAAGTGATGCTGGTAACTCAGATCAAATGCAAATGAACATAACTCAAAGTAATGCGCTTGAATGGCAAGAGAACACAACTCAAGCATCATCATAATACAACTATAGATCTTACCTCACTGAAAGGTTTCGATGTCTAGAAAATTGTTGCAGTTTAATACCTAAAATGCAATTATTAAGTAGTTAGTAAACTACATTTCTTAAACAATTCAGGTTGTGGAATTATCACTCTATGTAAAGTTGTTTTGTGCCATCTTCTGCTTAAAGCTCTAACTGTATACAGAACATAATTGATTGTCCACAGGTATTCTAACAGTTTAATGGAAACTTCATGCAAACATTGTGCGCCATGATTTCCTTGCCTTTGACTGCTATCAAGTTATTCAATCATAATCGTATGACTAATCTATGAAAGATCTTTCTCAAAACTGTTTTTGTTTTGCGGACGCATTTACTGATCTATGTGGATGTGTAGGAATAAATTACATGTACTTTTGTCATATAATTATAATTCATATATTCGTATAGAAAATAGTGGTTACTGGTATAAAGATTGCTTGTAAAAGTATTTCTTCGGAAAGCCTCGGTTTAGTCTTTTGGAACCAAACTTTTCTTCAGAAAGGTTTGGTGTAGACATTGGAATTTAGTTTTGACAACAAGGAATTATTAATAGTCATCATAGCAAATTGTTTATACGGTCGTATAAGAAAATAGTTATAATACAAAAATAGAAATAGTTATAAAAAATAAAAATAATTGATGAAAAGATTGCTTGTGAAATTATTTCTTTGGAAAGACTTGGTTTAGACTGCGCTTTGATTGGCTCTCACAAACGGCCAGTGCCGTGTTTTTACCAGTTCTTTTTTACGTTCTTTTATTGTTAGTTTGGTTATTCATCATTGTCTATCCTCACCAGGCGTGATGCCGAAGAAGTCAAAAAAGAAGGCTGATGCTGGTGAAGTTGGGGACTCCTCGTCGCCCTCCTCCAAGATTGACAAGAAGCTGTCTAAGAAGATGGCCCTGCTGTCCATGGCTCTCAGCGATGAAGAGGGAGATTTAGAAACGAGTAAAAATGGTTAGTGGAATTTCTATTCAATGATTAGTCGATTCACGGTACGGGTCGATGGAATAACTATTCAATGATTGGTCAATTTTGGTGTGGTCAGTGGAATAACTATCTTATGATTGGTTGATTTTGGTAAGGTTAGTGCAATATCTATTCGATGATATGATTGGTCAGTTCATAGATGATTAGCGGAATAACTATTTTATGATTAGTCAATTCTAGTAGAGGTAATGCAATATTTATTCCAATTTTGGTTATTTCTGGTATTGTTAGTCGAATAACTGTTCGATGATAGGTCAATTCTGGCTGTTATTGCAATATCTATTCATTGATTGGTCAATTCTGGTATAGCCAGTGGAATAATTATTCAATGATTGGTCGATTATGGTAGGGTTAGCGCAATATATTTGCAATAGTTTGTCATTTCTGGTATAGGGAATTACTATTTGATGATTGGTCAATTCTGGTACAATGATTGCAATATATGTTCAATGATTGGCTAATTCTCGTACAGCTATTTCAATGTCTATTTAATGGCTGTGCTATTGTGGAACAGTTAGTGCACTATTTTTTTTAATAATTGGACTGTACTTGTCTGTCAGCTAACGTCTGTTGTGAAAGATTTGTTGACTTCAAACGCCAAAATCCGTGTATCGTGCATACCACAGCATGGAACTATTTTCTCGTTTCATTAGTTAACTACATTTTCACGAATAAAAAGAGAGGTAAATTATCATTGGTTTATTATAATGTATAATGTTTATATAATTATAAATAGTATTGTGGTTTTTTCGCTTTTGGTTTTTCCCTAGTGCAATGCAGTTTAAATCTAAGTTTAGACTTATGCCGATGAAATGACTAGCTGCAAAATTTTTATGGAACAAACCAGAAAGAAAAAGATTTTTGTTAGTTGGTCGAATCGCTAGTTAGTTTTAGTTTTTGTTAGTTGGTTGGCACGCATAAGATTTATGAAATCTGCTTAATCGGTTCATCTGAAACCTGGCAGTCTAGTGTGTCATTACTAGTGTTGGGCCGGTATATAATTTAGTGCCGGATAGGATATCCTTGCACTTTTTTATCGGTTTTCCCGGTGTCGGTATCCTCGGTATTTACCATCTTCGGTATCCTTTGCTAACTAAAAAAGTTCGGTATTGTCAGTATTGTAGTTCGGTATATGGTTTTCAGTGTGTTAACTTCAGCTTACCTACTGCCAATTTTTATATAACACAGGTGGGGATAAATAAAATATAAAACGTATAAATATATCAAACGTAACAAATATCAAACGGGGGGAATTATCAAATATAAAACGTAATATACGTTTTTTTTTAAATACAAAACGTATATTACGTTTTACATTTTATCAATGTAAGACGTAATATAATACTAGATACCTATAGGTAAGCGTGGTAATGATCGTGGAATAAATTGTTATAATATAAATCGCATTGTGTTGTATTTTCAGAACGTCTGAGAAAAAAATTGTGATTGCCAATGTGGGCCGAGGGACTCTATCTGATTAGCGTGTTGGTCAAATATGCGTTTTTGCTATTAACCCTAACATTAACTGACGGGCGATTTTTCTCATTCATTTTTCTCATTTCTTTCTCATTCAGTTACATAGCCAATGTACGCGAGACGTCAAATGAGCTCTTTCATAAGCGGCTAATTGTGCGGGAGATTCTCCCGCGCGCACGTCGCTGGTAATGTTGTGGCCTGTCAAATACAAAAATATATCCGGATAACCGATAGGCTATTTACCAATAGGCTTTCACGGATAAATACCGATCATATCAAACCGGCCGCGGATAACTTGCTGTCACTGAAAAAGCTTGGTTTTCCGGATACCGATAAGCCCTCGGTGTCACCACGAGCGGATAACTCCTTACTGGCCCAACACTAGTCATTACAGATCATCATGTGTAATAACTATTCGTGCAGGTATTCTGACAATCCAGTTGGCAGTCAATTGGTGCCGTTGTTAGTGGGCCAGTCTGCCGTGGTAAAAGTCACTAGTTCGAATACTGTAAAATGCAATGTTTTCCTCCAACTATGGCTTTGTATGGATATTATTATTATAGTAAATACTCTTATTATAGTAAAGACTAGCCGAGTTCCCGGCGTTGCACGGATATTAAAAACAGCTTATAAACAGCGGCAGATAATGTAGTTGCCATTGGCTAACTTGAGTAAGCTAGTATCTGTATTGCTCAACTTATTAACAAGAACCGTGAGAGCAAGCCTTAGTGACGTTGCCGTTGACGCAGAGTTGCTATGCATGTTTGAACCTAGATAATGACTCGTATTGCCCATTGAATCCATTGCATTGGGTTAGCTTGTCACCTTGTGAATAGGAGTAAAATAAATTTTCGAAAAATAAAATCTAGCCTACTGCCATACAGATTTTTCATTGCTAGATACTAGCTGGATAGCTGGACATACACCGCACAAAGACGTCAAACGGCGACAAACTTTGAGATTTATATGAATTAAGATTATTGTCTTTCCTATTGACCCTGATACAATTGCAATCCTACAGAGAGCAACAACATCAGAGACATTCTTACACACTCCATCATGCTCCCATTTAGTTTCTTAGTTAGATTTTGAATATAATTGAATATGTTGTTGTAATGTTTGTGTATGTGTCTATATTTTGTTTCATCGATTAGTAGGAATATAACATTAAGCAAAATAAAGATATAATTATAATATTGATTAAGTTAAACAAAATAAATGAAAGCTTAGCTCTTACTTGTTAAGGCATTATGAAGCCCACATGAGCAGTAGCACTGCAGCTAGTCGATACTACATGTAGCTGGGAAATAGTAATGGTGAAGATTGTCTTATAGTAATATTGAAAGCTGTATTTTAATATAGTAATTCATGGTTCTCACTGATGTCCAACAGCGTGAGTGGCAGTACACTAGTCTTCAAGACAATGTTGCTTATCAGACCATCTCTGCTGACCTGCCCCTGTCTCCTTCCCCATGCCTTATATTGTAGTAACCATGTTCAAATGTTGTATAATTCCATGTGCTTATCTCATCGTGTGTAACATCCACTTTCTCTAGATCTTCAGTCACTAAAGAAAGCTCCTAAGGTGGAGTATGATGAGGAGGAAGTGGATGAGGATTATAACCCATATCTTGACCCTGAGGAGAGAGAAGTGGAAAATGACAGTGTTGTTGAAATGGTTTGTTTTCAATCAGTTATTGAGCGGGATGGTAAAGGTTTTTCTCTAAAATAGCTTGACCTTGTTTTGCTAATTTGGGAGGACTAAAGGGTGGATAGACAAGACACACGTAGGTCAATAGTCAAAGATCATCAAAGTATCACATTTGTATCAACGGTCAAAGTGAGCCAACCTGACCTTATCTTGTTTTCTTACTATAAAAAATTATCTGAAAAGTTTTATGAACCATCTCTCTTTATCCTCATGGCTTTCATCTATGAATTGCTAGAGAGATTATCTTTGTCAATTTATAAGTAGCCATCTGCGATTGTCGATCTTAGTCGCAATTAGCTTGCCTTGAAAATGAATAAAATTAAATGAGGTTGTCTTGCTTGCCTATTTCAGCCAATCACATTTGCACCAGTTGTATCTCTGCCTCAGAAATTTTAAAAGGGCGTTCGCAATTATGATACTTGACTGACTTTGATGAGTTCAACGGAGATTGAGTGAACGGCTCTGTGATTGACTAGATCATGTCGCACAATCGACCAGTAGCTTGCTGTCGATGTATTGGACACCCCTCTAGTTTTACTTTTACTAGGGAATGTTTAAACTAACTTCTCTTACATACTCTTTATTGGTTTTTGTCTTTGATTTTTAATTTTCAAAAACAAAATTTTTCTAGAGATTTCCAACCTTAAAGGTTGATTTGCAACAAAATTCACATTACAGTTATTTGGCATCAAAAGATTCACCATGGCTTACTCTTGCTGTGTTGTAGGCGCGAAATATAGGCGCAAAACATTTATTTATAGGCGCAAAATATGATTACAAGCTCGTGAAAGCTGAAAAGTGAACAGTTAATCGCAGCCGTCACAAAAACGATGGTTGAACACTATTGCTTCTGTTTACACTTTTATGCAGTCTCATTCGTCGAAATAATTTCACAAATATACTTCACGAATTCAATAAAACCATGTCTATTGTCCTCACGCGTCTTTTTCATCATCATTGTAATGCTGTCACTTTGAGCACTGATATCTCGAAACCTGCCGTAAAAATTCGTTCTATTTCTTAATCTTAGCTCGAAGGAGTACATATCATTCTCTGATAAACATGACGAGCCTGTTGGTCACCTGTGATAGTCGACAAATGCTGCAGAAATTGTTCGCGCTATTTGGCAGGAAGTATGGGTCACTGGATCAGATTACGACTAGATGATTAGACCAAGCTGAAACAAAGGTGTAAAGTAGCGAGCATCTATATTTGATAGTGGCTTTCCTGGAGAACCCGAAGTCTTTGTCATAAACTAATGCTACGAGATGTTTTATATTAAGCCTTTTATTGGCATTTAATTTCACGTGATAACATCACGTATCAAAGCAATAACCACAACTTTTGAGTACGTCGTTTTCGTGATGGCTGCGATTAACTGTTCGTTTTTGAGCTTTTAAGAGCTTGTAATCACATTTCCACATATTTTGCACCTACAACACAGCAGAGTAAGACATGGTGAATATTATGATACCAATTAACTGTAAGTTGCAAGTCAACCCTTAAAAGTTAGAAATTTGAGTGTCAAGTCAAATGTTTGCACAAATTATCCGTCATACATGTATGTTTGAAAGTTTATAGACGTTTGACTGAATTATGGAGATGAGCTCACTTGGCACTGTTCAAGCTGTTATATGGTAGCTTTGATTCCTTCCGCTACAGAAAGAAGAAGAGGCAGAGCCAACAGCTAAGCTCACCCGCAAAGAGCTAAAGAAAATGAAGAAACAGAAGCTATTTGAGGAGCAGCTGGATGCTCTGAAGGCTGAAGACCAGTTTACCCTTTCACAGGCAGAAAAGTCGAGCAAATCTTCTAATCTCCTCGACAACGCCCTTGACATTAAGGTTAGACTGATTGTTCCTCAATCTCATTTAACTATGTATGCTCATCTGCAAGCCATCCATCAACCAGGGGCTCAGTTTGAGTTTGTAGAAAGGTGGCGACACGGCAGTAGCCAATCAGAGTTCAGTTTCACTAATTTATCACTGGTGGTTTATTCTGCAACTGTAAGACTCTAGTATAACCCTATCAGTGCTCAAACCAAACAAGTTACTTTATTTTGGTTAATATTAATAAAATTAATAATATTATTATTAATGTATATTAATATAATTAATATATATTATATATGTATTATTATTAAAAATATAATAATATAGTTAATATATACCAATTACAAGTTACTTTATTTTGGTTAATATTAATAAAATTAATAATATTATTAGTAATGTATATTAATATAATTAATATATATTATATATGTATTATTATTAAAAATATAATAATATAGTTAATATATACCAATAATATTTTGGCTAACTATTGAGTTTTTAATATTATTTTGGTAAACTATTGGATTTTATTACTTTTATAACATGAATAATTGTTCACTCTGTTCTTTCATCACAATTATTATTAAGAAAAGGCTGTTTGTAGTTTTCTGTGGTATTGTTAGAAGTTGACAAGTTCTTGGGATGCAGTGACAAACCTTTCAGTAAACTTTCAACTACGTTTGATGAAGAAGTGACAATTTTGTTGATGATTTCAAGGGGTTGTCGATTATTGTTTGGCGACATTAACTGCCAGGTGGGACATTAACTGCCAGGTGGTTGTCAATAGCTGACAAACGGCAGTAAAGTGCTTTTAGACGGTTGTTAATGTTTGCCAGATGATTCGCCAATGATGTAGTGGATTGGTGACAGCTGTCATATGTGTCAAGTGAAATATGTATATGATGGCTGCATATCCGTCACATAATTCTCTGACAGACAGGGAATGTTGCAGGTAGAGAACTTTTCAATAAGCGCTCGTGGAAAAGACTTGTTTGTGAATGCGTCTCTCACCATAGCCAACCAAAGGAGGTATGGTCTCGTTGGGCCCAATGGGCATGGGAAGACAACTCTACTCAACCATATGGCCCAGCGTAAACTGAATATTCCGCCTAACATTGATATCTTGCTCTGTGAACAAGGTGAGTTTTTGTTAACTGTTTTTCGTCAGAACAGCAAGTCGTAAGAATAAGCTTGTCTTATCACAACTCATAAATTTGTTCCTTTTTATAAAGTTTAAATGTGTTTGGATTTAAAAAGATTGTTGCATAAACTACGGCTCTGTTATCTCGGTTGGTCTGAGTTCAATGGCAAGGGAATCACTGGAGACATTCCCAGTTGAAGAGAGCAATTTAAAGGTTGACTTGCAACAAAATTCACATTACAGTTATTTGGTATCAAAAGATTCACCATGTCTTTACAGTTATTTGATATTAAAAGATTCACCATGTCTTACTCTGCTGTGTTGTAGGTGTAAATATGGGGAGATGTGATTACAAGCTCTTAAAAGCACAAAAACGAAAAGCCGCTGTAGATTGGAATCTGTTTATTTCTCTGACATAGTCATTACAGTTGGTTATTGTCTTGTCACGTGCTGTTCTCATGTGAATTGAAAGGCCAATAAAGAGCTCAATATTAAACTTATCGTAGCACTAGTTTGTGACAAACACTTCGGGTTTTACCGAAGACCCCGTATCAAATATAGATGTTCGCTACTTTACAGTTTTGTTTCGGCTTGATCTAATCGTCAAATCGTAATTTGATCATGTGACCCAATACTTCGTAAATAATTTCTGCGGCACTTTTTGATTATCACAGGTAACCAACAGGCTCGTCATGATTATCAGACAATGATATGTACTCCTTCGAGTTAAGGTCCAAAAATTAAACGAATTATTACAGTAAATTATAAGGTATCAGTGCTAAAAGTGACAGCATTACAATGACAATAAAATAAATGCGTAAGAACAATAGACACGGTTTTGTTGAATGCGTGAAGTATATTTGTGAAGATGTTTCGACGAGTGAGGTTGCATGAAAGTGTAAACAGAAACCATCTTGTGACAACTATGTCCCATTAAGCCGTTTTGGAAAGAGAATCCAAACTACGGCGGTCTCGTGTGGCTGCGATTAACTGTTCGTTTTTGAGCTTTTAAGAGCTTGTAATCACATTTCTGCATATTTTGCACCTACAACACAACAGAGTAAGACATGGTGAATCTTTTGATACAAAATAACTGTAATGTGAATTTTGTTGCAAGTCATCCTTTAAGTCTGTATGTCTTTCAGTATGTCCAGCTATGGCTATTTAAATCTTAAGATTAATGTCACATCGTTTGGGATTTGAACTCACAAAGATTGCAACCTCAGGTTATTTAATCCAGTTGTCTAACCACTAGTCTACGAAGGCTTTTACTATTGACAGCTTTTACTATTTACTGTATACATAGTTGTTCCGATTTCACACGCTAAATATCGTATTAATTAAAACTCTATTAACTCTATGAAACACGATGCGTTTTCGTGAACTTCTATTCCGCTTTTTTGTAAGGTTCAATTTCTAAATCAGCAAAGGTACTATCTCGAGTAGGAATAGCCTCTACATTCTCTCTCCGTTCAGTCAGACAAAGACAGTCCGATATCTCATTTTTACATTTTACCAGCATCGAGAGGTACCAGTATCGTCATATTCAAAGTTTTGATGGATAATTTCTGCTGGAACAGTAACATTGTTTATACACACACACATATGTACGAATTATTATTATTATTAATTCAACATATTCTATTATTCAGGGTTTTTATTTTTATTTTTTTCAGTTTGTATTAATTGTATCATTACCAAGACATTTTTATTGTAATCGTAGCAAAACAGACTCAATTTAGCTATTACTTCCTAATTATTTCACATTTACATTTAAACATTTTTATGGTTTTATTTTGTTTCTTAATTTATTTGACGTTTGCGCGTCACAACAATTTTGTCTCACATTGTACCTATACTGTTTGTAGAGGTAAAGGCAGACGATACACCCGCTATACTCGCTGTCCTAAATGCTGACAAGAAGCGTCTGGAGCTGCTAGAGCTAGAGAAGAAGTTGTCCGCTGACTTTGAAAACGGGCAGGCTGACGCGGGCACCCGTCTTAAGGAGGTGAGGAGTATTCTTCAACTGTTCCTGAGGCTGAGAGAATGAATGATACAGGCACTTTTGGGGGCATTTTAATATCTATGTGTGAAATCATAGGCATAAAATATGTATAGATACATCTTTGCTTACTAATAGATCTGATTGCATAGATTGACAGCTCTTGTTTTCATAGAAGATAACTAAACTACTGTAACCATGTACCATCGTTAACTTGATTAGCTTTATTGCGTTTTGCTGCTTATCTGAGCTCATCTGGGAATCTCCTACCTCCCGACAGTGTGTATTTGATCTCTTGTTCAAGATGGAGTTGCCTTCTCCTTAAAACCTGGGATTGTTTCATGACGATTAATTATAAACTTGCACTAGATTCTAGTAGTTCTTATCAGAGAATATCAGTATCTTCTATCATTTGTGATTGTTTATGATGTTGAAGGGGAGCTAACTCCCAGGATATTTCAAGATTAAAATCTTCATAACTTGATCACAATTAAAACACTCAGATTCAAGAAAGGGTTATTATGGCATCTATAGTTGCTAAGAGACAGAATAGAGCCAACATTAACATAATAGGTGATATTAATAAAGAGAGAGACCGGTCAGCTGAGCAACTAGTGATGTTATTTCAGCATGTATTTTCCTCCTTGACATTTTAACCATGATCAAGTTTACTTGATTTTAACCTTGAAGCATCCTGGTAGTCAAATTTCTTCAAACGTTAAAAAAATCGCAAATGATAGAAAAATACTGCTAATTTTTCATAAAAACCACATTAGTTTATATATAACTAAAAATATTTTTGACACTTATGCTTTTTCTAGCTATAAAGCTAACCAATTGCTATAATTGCTGAAGGGGGCTGTATGTCATTGGTCATAGCAGCCAATATCAAGAATTTGTGATATATATCTAAATTTCTGTATTTAAAAAATTATGCTGAATTTAAAAAGCTAAATAGATTTTAGCTGGTTGTCATAGAAAAAGATGCATATCTATAAGAAAATGTAGGCCTATTACTTAATTTTGCAGATATTAAAAATGGCTTGGCAGTACTGCGATATTCGGCACAGCCGCAGTATCATCGACAAAATCTTTAGAATAAATAATAACAGTAACATATTGTACACCATCGGTCACTATATACTTCGATCTTGTTATTTCGAATGATTTTTCTTATAACTAAATCTTATAATTATTTTTATAAAATTGAATAATTATTCTTGCAATTAAATATGGTAATAATCTTATAAGAATTGTTAGAAAAATATCATCGTCATTTCCTTTACTTTCACTGCTTTAGACATCAGTTGGAATACCAAAGTACTCATTATAAGTGTTCAAAATGTCAAGAGTCTGGTAGAATCGGCAAAAAAGAAACGATTACTATTCAGTACTTCTACGTTAATTACAGTAACCTTCGGCAATTGGACAATGCCATAGACTGGTGAAATGTGCACGTTTTTCTCGTGAAATGCGAACGACTTAATGGTTCTACTCTCTGTCGCACAGCCTTATCGGCGTTTCGTTGGCCGGTCTTAATTTTGATTAAAAAATGCTTGTCAAGTTTTAATAGCGATTTTAGGCCAAATTAATCTGTCTATTTATGTATAATCTGATCATATGGGTTAGTTTTAGGATATTGCGTCAAGTTTTCATCGACTAGCTAACATATCTAAATAGGTTTATATGTGTTTTGTATCATTATTATACTTGAACGACTCTACACAAAAATGGTTAAATTTTTTGTTGGGATTTCGGTACAAGGGTTTGGTAACGACTGTTGATGGATAATTTTTCGGGAGTTGTGTGCACATATGCATTTGTCATAAAGCTCCCAAACAATCGCTTCGCTCGTGTTTGGTCGTGGGAATATATATATAAAGATATATTTAATTTTTGTTAAATTTATAATTATATTTATATATAAAGATATATTTGTATTTAAATATTTCTTTGTATATAAATACATATATGAATGTATTTATGTATAAATATATATGTATTTAAATTTATGTTAAAATATATAAATATATTTGTAAATAAATATATATCTATAAATATATATGTAAATAAATGTTCTATCATTTGGTTTTATCTCGAGTTCATTAAAAAGATTGAGGTTGACAAACAATTTCTCCTTGTGTGTACTATAAGGTGTTATATGATTTGTGTTAAAATATTGTGAATTAAAATAGAGACCACAACTACATCTGATGGCTTTTTGTTAGGTATACGAGGAAATGAAAGCTATCGGAGTAGATTCAGCGGAACCTAAGGCTAGGCGTATCTTAGCCGGTCTCGGTTTCACCAAGGAGATGCAGGAGAGACCAACCAAACACTTCTCTGGTGGCTGGAGGATGAGAGTTTCTCTCGCCAGGTCTGTCCTCTAGGACTATAGAAGTCAGAATATTGGTCTATTGTGGTGCGTGCTTGGGAAGGTTATCACCTCATAATTATATCGTAGGATAACTATTTATTTATTTGTTGATTTATACTTTTATAATATCTAATACCATGGCAATGTGGGAGGCTGTGAGAAATTGTAAAGTGTAATAACCAATTGCACAATTATTCCATAGTGTAGAAAGCTGTCAATTGGCACAGGTGGAGGAATGACAATCCATGAACTTAAAAGCTATGAGTTCAAATCCTCTTTAAAGCAATCTTTTTTTTTAACCTCGAAGTGTAGCTTTGGACAAATAGATGGACACGGCTTTTAAAAATTACTTTTTGCTAAAAAATTATTTTGCAAATGTTACAGAGTTATGTTATATATATATATTTTTACTTTTTATTAGAATTATGGCCAACGGAGTAATATATATATATATATATGTTAATTTATTGGCAATCATTTCAAATAGAAATGTTTTTTTTTTCAAGTTATGCCATACAACAATAATAAAAGTAAAAAAAGGGCAACAGTTAGCCAATAAAATCGAATAAATAGTTTGACAAATAGTGTTTAAAATGCCTTTTTCTGCTGATAGAACGGATATTAGGTGGAAGATTGTTGAAGCAGCTGATTGAAGAATGACAAACACGACAGCATTTCAGCACAATTTCCGAACTTCTTTGATTAATTATTGCGGAACTGCCACCATGATAAAGTGTTGAACTCACTAAAATACCCTATATTTGATGATGGTTTTGAAAAGCACACAGAATTATGTAAAACACAGTCATTAAGCAACTAAAACTGATTTGTTTTTGAAAAAGACAAAATAGTTGCCTTAGATTGCATCACCAACAATTGTTACATGCAAGATTCAAAATAAAATACTTTGAAATCCACATTAAAATGTTGTATAGAATAAAATTTACACTTTTCTCAGAGCCTTGTTCCTTGAGCCAACCCTCTTGCTGCTCGATGAACCGACCAATCACCTCGATCTGAATGCTGTCATATGGCTAGACAATTACCTGCAGAATTGGAAAAAGACCCTCCTGATCGTTTCCCACGACCAGTCTTTCCTTGACAACGTCTGCACTGACATTATTCACCTGGACATGCAAAAACTTTTTTTCTACAAGGGCAACTATGGTGGGTACCTGCATTATATTAGGAACTTAGGCTATATTCATGTTTCTCAGGGATAATTTTTGTTAAACAGTTCTTATGGTTGGTAGAATTTGCTTAATTGATGTCGCGTGATCGGCGTAGTTCGCTTCATCGATGGATTTGTATGGATGTATGTGGATCGCTTCACGATATATGTGGTTTTTTAGTATTATTATTGGGATATATTTGGTTGTTTAGCATTATTATTAGAATATATTTGGTTGTGTAGCATTATTATTAGGATATATGTAGTTGTTTAGCATTATTATTGGGATATATTTGGTTGTGTAGCACTTATTATTAGGATATAGGTGGCTGTTTAACATTATTATTATTAGGATATATGTGGTTGTGTAGTATTATTAGGATATATATGGTTGTGTAGCATTATTATTGGGATGTATGTGGTTGTTCAGCTATGTTATTAGGGTATATGTGGTTGTGTAACAATATTATTCGGATATATTTGGTTGTTTAGCATTATTATCATTATGATGTATTTGTTGGTTAAGCGTTATTATTAGGATACATGTGGTTGTGTACCATTATTATTAGGATATATGTGACTGTGTAGCATTACTATTAGGATAAATGTGGTTGTTTAGCATTATTGTTAGGATGTATGTGATTGTGTAGCATTATTATTAGGATATATTTGGTTGTGTAGCATTACTATTAGGATAAATGTGCTTGTTTAGCATTATTGTTAGGATGTATGTGGTTGTGTAGCATTATTATTAGGACATGTGGTTGTGTAGCATTACTATTAGGATAAATGTGATTGTTTAGCATTATTATTAGGATATATGTGGTTGTGTAGCATTATTATTAGGATGTATGTGATTTTGTAGCATAATTATTAGGATATATGTGGTTGTGTAGCATTATTATTAGGATATATGTGATTGTGTAGCATTATTATTAGGATATATGTGGTTGTATAGCATTGTTATTAGGGCATGTGTGATTGTGTAGCACTATTATTAGGATATATGTGGTTGTGTAGCATTATTATTAGGATACATGTGGTTGTATAGCATTATTATTAGGGCATGTGTGATTGTGTAGCACTATTATTAGGATATATGTGGTTGTCTAGCATTATTATTAGGATATATGTGGTTGTGTAGCATTATTATTAAGATATATGTGATTGTGTAGCATTACTATTAGGATAAATGTGGTTGTGTAGCATTACTATTAGGATAAATGTGATTGTTTAGCATTATTATTAGGATATATGTGGTTGTGTAGCATTATTATTAGGATATATGTGATTGTGTAGCATTATTATTAGGATATATGTGGTTGTCTAGCATTATTATTAGGATATATGTGGTTGTGTAGCATTATTATTAAGATATATGTGATTGTGTAGCATTACTATTAGGATAAATGTGGTTGTGTAGCATTACTATTAGGATAAATGTGATTGTTTAGCATTATTATTAGGATATATGTGGTTGTGTAGCATTATTATTAGGATATATGTGATTGTGTAGCATTATTATTAGGATATATGTGGTTGTATAGCATTATTATTAGGACATGTGTGGTTGTGTAGCACTATTATTAGGATATATGTGATTGTGTAGCATTATTATTAAGATATATGTGATTGTGTAACATTACTATTAGGATAACTGTGGTTGTTTAGCATCATTGTTAGAATGTATGAGGTTGTGTAGCATTGTTATTAGGATATATTTGGTTGTTTAGCGTTATTATTAGGGTATATTTGGTTGTGTATCATTATTATTAGGATATATGTGGTTGTTCAGCATTATTATTAGGATATATGTGGTTGTTTAACATTATTTTTAGGACATATTTGGTTGTTTAGCATTATTACTATGATATATTTGGTCGTTTAGCATTGTTATTAGGATATATTCAGTTGTTTAACATTATTATTGGCATATGTGTGGTTGTTTAACATTATTATTAGGATATATGTGGTTTAGCATTATTATTAGGACATATTTGGTTGTTTAGCATAATTATTAGAATATATTTGGTTGCGTAGCACTATTATTAGGATATATGTGGTTCAGTGGTTGTTTAGCATTATTATTAGGATATATTTGGTTGTGTAGCGTCATTCAAGAAGATGTTCAAACAGAAGCGGAAGGAGCAGATAAAGGATTATGAAAAGCAGGAGAAAAGACTGAGAGAAATGAAGGCGGGTGGGAAATCTTCAAAGGATGCTGTAAGTTGTCTTTCCGCTGTTTGCCTGAGGTTTTTATTTCCGTTAGGAAGAGGGTTGAAAGTACTGCCACCGATGCGATAGATCTTAGGGAATTCGGTTCCATTCCACAGTAGACCTCGTGAGATGCTCTCTTTAGACTGTTAACTTTTCTATAACTGGAACTACTTTACTAGACTTACTGTCACTGGCAGCGGAGTCCTGCCGCTGATCTGTCCTGGTGATTCTATAAGGCTACATTCAAGTTGCTATGTTTATCATACAGGGTTGACTTGGAGTTGTCCTCCACTTGCCATATCTTAGTGTTGCGCGAAAGGCATTTTTATTACTCTATCAATGGTTTATGCGTGAATCCAACGTTGCGCATACACCCTACGCTTTTGTCATAAGGCATGTGTTGACTGTTGTACTTTAAAAACCATAAAACATTTCTAAGATTCTACATTGCATCACCATACATAGGCATATACAGGGACCCTAATTGGCTCGGCTGACATATCTTTATGAACTTCAATCAAGGCTGAAACTTCCGGAGTGTTCTTTAAGTTGTGAGGAATACGCAAGGTGTAAACACAAGATATACAGATCATTCGTCTCTCAAACTTCAGTTTGGTGTCCAATAAGCGTTATTCGTTTGTTTACAAAATTATCGCGCATGCGCAACGCATGAGCGCTTCCGGGGTTATTACCGTAGTAATAACTGCAACTGCATGTGACTCGCGCGCTACAGCAGTGTAACGAAGTTTCGTAATAGTTTTTCGCCGTTTTTATCAATAAATTAGTTTAACATTGCTTGTAGCTGTGCTTGCAATTGTTAGTTCAATCATTACACTGTCACTTCCAACTCGTCACTGGATCTGCAGGTTAGTTACTTAAATAATCATTGGCTACTTGTGATTTATAATCATTGGTCATTCACATTGCTCTAAGATATTGGCAAAAACAAGTCAACACGAACATGACGGCAGCATTTATTTGATAATGTGAATCTATTGATTGATAAGCTGTAGAGGCTGGAAGACTGACATTGATTTGACTCAGTAGAGTATTAGTACATAGCCCATTAAACCCAGCTAAGTTTAGTAAGTTGCTCACAGATTCAGATTGCTGTTTCAGTTTGTGATTCGATTAAATGCTTGGTCATGACATTAGTTAAAGATTTTTGATATGATGATTCATTATATGAAAGTCATCATTATCATGATTATTTTCTGTATAACTAAACACGAACCTTTATCTAGTTATGGGCCCTCTACCTATTTAACAAAGTATTAGAACTTATTATGTTATTGTTAGTGGTACTAGCTAACTGCCTCCCATATAGTATGATTATATTTTAACTTCAGAGTACACTGCCTGTCATGTCAAAGGAAAAGAAGGTGCATGCTGGAACATACTGCGTAGTCCCTGGATGTTACAATGCTTCAAAAAAAGACCCACACCTCAAGTTTCACAGATTTCCCTGGAACCAAGAGCGTTGTAAAAAATGGATAATATCTATAGGAAGGAAAGACAATCACTCTAACAACCTATTCAAACCAAACAACAATCACAGAGTATGTAGTGCACACTTTGTTGATGGTACAAAATCAGAGGCTCATCCAATACCAACAATATTTCCTCTGAAGCAAAAGCCTACAAAAACCAGAGTACCAAACAAATTGAGTCAAGTAAAGGAGGCAGCAAGAACTGCAGAAGAAAAAGCCAAATTCACTGCACCTGAGCCAATATCTTTTGAGGAAGTCTTTACTAATGAATCAGTTAGGTCAACAACCCAAATAGATTGCGAGACATCCTATAAACCTGGACCAGATCACACTTACAGCAAGCCTCCCACCAGAAAACCTGTGTGGTCTCCCGTTACACCTAAACTTCATCAAGGCCACAATGCTAGTTCAACAGCTAACCAACTGTTCCTTACAATGAGAGAGTTGTCAAAGACTAGGCATCAACTCAGAGACTCCACCAGAACCAAGTTGGACATTCATATTATTAAGCCTGACCCTGAGCTAGTCAAACTCTATACTGGATTAACTTGCTATTCTAAGTTCCAGACCTTGTTTGAGTTCCTGCGTCCAGACATTGAAAGCCCTCTGCCTCTACAAACACCATACACTAGCAGGCCCACACTTCAGTTTCAGCGGATATCACCAGAGAACTGCCTGCTGCTCACTCTAGTGAAGTTGAAGCTCAATCTGCTTCAGGATGATATTGCCTTTAGGTGAGTGGACATTGGTATTTCTGAAAAAATTGCTGTTTTCAGTGAGTAGAGTAAAAATTAAAACATTTTCATTGAGTAGAGTAAAAATTAAAACAGCTTTGTCAAATGGTAAGTTTTATTGTTTAGACCTATTCGTTAACAACCCAATGTATATGCCTTTTATATTATAGGTTTGGTATTGACCAGTCATACGTCAGCACTGTCATCACAGTGTTCACAGACCTGATGTACAGACGCTTCCGTGAGGTGCCTATTTGGCCAACCCAAAAGGATGTCAGAGAGAGCATGCCTGAAGCTTTCAAGACAGAATATTCTCGTACTAGGGTGATAATCGACTGCACAGAGCTGTTCATCCAAAGGCCCACCTCAACCACAGTGCAGCAACTGACATACTCTACATACAAGTCACATAACACAGCTAAAGCATTGATTGGAATAACACCTAATAGATTCATTTCATTTCTACCTGATATCCAGCCTGGCCGCCTTTCAGACAAAGAAGTTGTTAGTAGAAGTGGTCTGATAGATTTACTTGATAGTGATGACATGGTCATGGCTGATAGGGGTTTCCTGATAGATGAATTACTTAAAGAAAACCAAGTATTGAACATTCCCCCATTCCTCAAATCTCGTCCACAATTTGATAAAGAAGAGGTGGATGAGACCAGGAGCATTGCCAGTGTCAGAATCCATGTTGAACGTGTCATAGGTCGTGTCAGACGGTACTCTATTTTAAATGCTGTTCATCCAAACAACTCCCTAGTGCATTTGAACAAGATATGGATTATATGTTGTTATTTAACAAACCTTGCCTACCCTGAATTCGATTGACTTTGTGACCTCTTGCCATTACCTAGACTCCTACTTGTATGTGGTAATTTTCAGGCTGGGTGAAACATCACCCTAATTAATACTTTACTGATATCCATTGAGAATTTGTGTCCTAATAAAACTTGATACATCGTGGTTTAAGGAATGAATGGAAAGGTCATGAGTTGCAGTATTTTTGTGTAAACTATATTTGTAAATAAAAATTATTATTATAATATATTATTATACATCTATATATAAATACTTTTTTTGGCACAATGATTGATTGTGAAGCAAGATTGTACTGCAGTAAGTATTAAATATGGAGTCCACCTGGTCACAGTTTTAAACATATTATGCTATTTAAAAATATAAAATTGAAAAATGGATTAGATTGTCTACAATAACTCAGTAATGTAGCTGTCATAGAAAGCTTTGCATTTAGCCACAAGTTTGTCAACAAGGTTGCAGTCAAAGCTGATAGATTCCAAATGACTGTCTATAAAGCTACCATCACTGGAACACAAATATACAAGAAAGTCACACTTATCAACTTCCCAACAAGCCATCTGAATTTGTGTCTGATAAAAGTACTTGTGATTTTGCCTTAGCTTGATGTTGTTTTTCGCATCCAAAGTTAAAAACCATGATTTTCTTTGTTTGACTAGATCTATTATTTTAGCACCTTTCTGATCTTTACTACCGAGTAATGGACATTTTATTTCCAAACATTTCGCCACTGGCTGTGAAATTAAACCATCAACACTAGCACCTAACCACTTGTGAACACTGTGTTTCATCAAACCCCGCTCCTCAACCTTAAAACCTGTCAATAATTTATAGTGCGATATTGCCAACTTCTCATGTGTTTTACCATGTTTTATAGCTGGTATGTGCTGTAAATCTTGTATGTTCTGTTGCATTATGGTGTCTATAGTGGCTTGTCTTGATGTTGTCTCTCTTAACGCATAAATTTGTCCAACCAAACTTGCTGTAATCAGGCCTCTTCTTGCCTCCATCCACAACTTGTTGTTTCCCTGTCCTCTGGTCTGTCTCTCCAATTCAAATCTGTCTCTACAACAACAGCTCTACCCTGAACACACAATGATGACACTACAGCAAGACAGAAAGCAAGTACATGTATTATTTGGTGGATCTAATCTTTTCTATCAGTAACTATGTATGTAGGTAAATTTAAGACCTACTGTTCAATCATCACTTTCTCCGTAGAAGGCTCTTCTTTCTCCGTCTCTATATTGTGCGCGATGTGTATCACACTGTCAGGAGTTGGTGTCATCTCATTATCACTATCTGTGGAACTTCCACCATCATGTTCTGATCTAAATGGTATGAAAAAGTATGGTCATCTTGATGCTCTTATTTAACGCATTCTATATATTCTATCATTAAAGTAACTGGTGCCAAGTGAGGATGACACTCAATTTCATGATCAGAAAACTTACCTGGGTGGCAAAGACATGTAATATAATGTAAACACAGATAATATGGACTGACATGGATACTTACACCTCACTTTCTTTGTATTTATAGTGTCTCATTATTGAACCTTCCACAATCTTAGTCCAGAATTGATGGCCACCAGTCAGTCCCTTTAGTCTTTTACTAGTCATCGGCTCGGCATCCTCGTGTAAGCATGAATACTGCAACTTTTTCTTAGCCCGCTGCGCCTGTCGTGTTGCTGCAGCGGGATCGTCTGGATCATAGTCCACCGTCAGAGGTGCTAAGTCTGAAAAAGAGGCAACAGCAGCAGCAGAAACTGGTTTTGCATTAACTCGACCCCATTGCCTAGGCTGGGAAGTACAAGCAAGATCTTCAGGTATTACCTTTAACCCAGACATTAGATGATCAACAAGAGAATATAATAAAGCCATAGCATGTTTACATTTCCCTTTGCCGGCAGCACAAGTACAATCACTGACTAACACCTGAACTTTGTCAAGTTTCACCGATGCTAAATATCGCTGTTTTTTCATGCTTGGTGATACCCTCCCTTTACAATAAAAGAAATCAGCATCTTTAGCAACAAGCATATTTTCTACTTTGTCATGCTTAAAAAGATTGTAGCCTTGTTTAAGGTGTTTATCGCTGGCTTTGTATTTGAGCAAAGTATTGTGAGTATACGATGGCCATTCACTGAAAGAGTCAGTCCAAGTAAGTGATAGCAATGAATCGTTTAAAGAACTTAATGAATGTGGAAGTGTAGCAACCTCATCTTCTTTACTACCAGCCACAACACTGGTACAGTAACATTTGAGAGAATGTCTGTGACATCTGTCTATCAGTTGGTTCCTCTTTCCAGTTATAGCAAGCTTGTGGTCAGAACAATGTCTCTTCAACTTAACAACTGTCCACTTCTTATCACTGAACGGGTTACTCACAGTGTTGCTGTCATCTAATAAAATAATCATGATGAAAACAACCCAACAAAACATTTTTTAAATTTACTGATGCTACTACTTGTTATAGTAATGACTCTTAATAATTTTATTATTTATATGATTTACTAAATATTTATTAATTAAAAACTAATCTTAATTAATAATAAATAATAGCGAGGATCAATGAACCAAGTATAATAAAAAGGGCTTTGATACGTTGTCATGATGCTTAGATCTAACAAAATATCAATAAGATAGGCTTATATCAACGGAGTAACTAAACTAACTTAGCTGGCTAGGCTAGCCAGTTCAATTACTTCTTCAATGTCAATGTGATTATCACCCATTATTTCGATATAAATCACTCACCTGCCATCATAGAGCTAAATAAAAGCTATTTCATCATGATCTTAGCATACACAAAACCTGCTAAACTACTTATTTAGAAGAATAACAAAACATAAAACTAGCATAAATTACACTGTATCGCTACATTATCGTGCTAATCGCGGGTGATTACTAACAACCCCGGAAGCGCTCATGCGTAACGCATGCGCGATAATTTGGTAAACAAAAGAATAACGCTTATTGGTTTCACCTAAGATTGTCTCTCCAACTAAGGTGACAATAGAGCTTTACCAAATAACTGTGGAGAGATGCTTTCCACTGTAACAGATAAACGGTAACCACTAGCATAAAATAGAACTGCTTACGAAACATTTTAAATACTGATTTTGTAAATTAAATCTGTTCAAACCATTTTTGCTATAGTATTGTTCCGGAGGCAGCCTGATGGTTTAAAACTCCTGGCCTCCAAACACAGGTTAGGGTTCAATTCCTAAAAAGGCCACTGACAGTGACAGGAATGTCATCAAACCTTAATTTACTCTCTACCATGGGCATGTCTCCAGTCATTGAGGTTTCCTTGTCACTAGACTCAGACATGTCCAGTCAAGATCACAGAGGCAATATTTGTACAACAATACTTTTATAATTATGTACTGCCTCTGCTAGCAGTAAGCTAAGCCGACTTCATATCCGATCTTTGAGGGATTGCTTACCCTAACATGAATACTGTTTTATTTGACATGAAACAAAGGAATCGTTGAAACAAGTGTATCTAAAATTGAACTGATCGAGATCGCGGAAATTATGTCATACAAATAATAGAAACGTTCATAATATGTGGTAAAATGTATGCTCTGTTTGGTTGTTTTATGGTATAAACTAGAATGCAGCTGTCATGATCAGTTTATCTAAATTTAAATATAAAAGGTGTCATTGGTTCAGACTCCCTTTTGTGACTCTGAGATACAAGAGTGCAGCTGAGCTGGTCATAGTTAGCAGGGTAAAGTCAGCTGCTGCCAGGGTCCCTGCGTTACATTTATGACCCATACAGTAGCAGTGCAATGATCCATCAATCATCCAGCATTCTTCCTTGCCTGTGTATCCGATGGCAGTAGATAGGTCCTCTTCCTTCAGGCACCTCCTCAGTCCTGTCAAAAAGTTGTCATTTTGTTAACTAGCTGCTATCACTGTTTCCATGAAGCGGTTAATTTGCAATTTTGTGTGATCCACAAGATAGAACCAACAAAAGTCCATAAGTCAAGCGAGTTTCATTACTCTCAAATTTTTTAATTCTTGCGAAAAATAGAAATGACGCCGGTGAATGGTGCTCAAGGAAATGATGTGCAAAAATCAGTCATTCCTGTTCCGAAAGTATGAGACAGAAGTGTGTAGAATGGTGGTGTAGAATTCTGTATCTTTTTATTAAATGGCTCGAGTTAATCCACATCATGCGAACATCCCACTGAAATGCTCACTGCGCGGTAACTTGCATGTGCACACAATTCCAAATTTTCATATTCATCACAATAGAAACACAGTGTATCTTGCAAGCTTATCAGATATGTTATCATTAGAATGGGGCAATCCAATGGTGTTCCAAAGCCTCTCATAACTCTATGTTAGTTTTAACTATTGTAGTAACCATAGGGTAAGAGATAATGATTGTTAATGGAAATATTTCATCTTCATAAAATAGATCTCTTTCCATTGAAAATGTATTTTAAATGGAAAATACCTCTGGCTCAGAGGTAGGAACTCCATATGGTACATAATGTTCCGTTTTATTGCAGATCATAACTGCTAGATAGGTATTTGATTGATAACATCGGTAACATTGATACTTTTCACAAATTGTAAATCGAATTTAAAGCAGTTTTAACTACCAAACTCACCGCTAGCCGCTGCTAAGCCCTCTTTGTATGGCTTCACACTCTTATAGCACGCTGCACAGTCATTCATCAAGTAATTTTTGTTGAGTTTGACCTTTGTTTTGCAGCCTTCAACCTGGTTCCACTCACAGGAGTAACAGGAAATAGGTTGGTTTAATCCTCTCACTGCTGTCAGTGTGGCTAGTAGCACTACTAGCAGTCTTGTCATGTTGTCCTGATTGGAATGTAATAAAATGGATTAGCCTAATTACCTGTTCACCCAGTTTAACTATCACTGTTTTTATCGTCATGATGACGCGGATTCGAAATTGTGCGCACTTGGAACTACCTTGTGATGAGTGTTACAATGAACATGCAGATTAACATCAGTGCTTTATTAAACAAGATAAAGAGTTCTACACCAGAGGGTCATAGCAGCCACTCATATCTCATTCAGCAGCCAGCTCTCAAATAGGAATGAAATGAATGAAATATGGAAAATGTTTAACATGGAATTGCTTACACAGCGATTTCTCTTGCATCGTCCGCATTTGCCGTTTCTATCTTTTGCAAGCATGAAACATTTGATAGAAATTGGTGTGTAAAAAAGTTCAATTATGGCAGATAGCATGTGTCTCTGCAGCAGCTCTGTGTTTGCTTAGTAACTTCGCAGTTTGAAATGTTGTAAATAAACACTGCTATTTCGTGTTCTGTTGAATCATCAACTGAACACGTGGTCTACAGTGGACAAGGTCTGCTGCAAACTACTTTCAACTTTATCAGAGTTGTGACATTGAGAAGACATTGTAGTGGTCATGAAAAGTTTCAAAATAATTGACAAACATTATTTAGTTATTGAGCCAGAATTTTAATTTTGTAATGATATTAAAACTGAAATACATGTACATTCAGTAAAAATTACAAAAAGGTTGTTATATTTGAGCAAAATTTCCAAATAACAAAATTTTATTTATCAAGGGAATTATTAAATTTATTGCGTACAATAAATGTTGTTTTTATTGTAATTGATGCTAAACCTCAAGCAAGCCTAAACTGGTTATGAATTGATGTACACACTGATGCCCAGATTTGAAATGAGTTACCTCTGCAGTAAATGTCTGCCTGAATATCTATATACTCTAGTTGAATTCTCAGTGCAGTAGTAAGCATGTCACAGTCATGGAGTATAATAGCAATGCGTACTTTTGCTACTGCACAGTTCGTAGTATGTGCAGTACAACCATCTTTAATGCGCGGTAACAGTATTGGTGCAGTGAAGGGTTTGCCTACTGCGCAGTGTTTAGTGCAGTAAGCAGTTGGAAAGTTGCTGGTATGTATTCTGCAGTGCTAGGTGCAGTTGGAACTTTCGCTTCATTTTGCACAACTCATTTTTGTAAAAACCCATCGCAGAATAAAGCATTGAGGATCACAGCCTACAAATATTAACTATTAACAGATCTTAGGCTACAGTTTTAAACAATGCGTCGGGAGTCATGAGCCTACCCTCCGTCAGTGAGCAGTCTATGAAACACTGTCCATGACACAAATTAGACTGGTAATTGGTTGGTACATTAGATGATCAGTAAAAACACAGCCATGGACTGACATCACACCAACAAGAATCAATGAAAATCAGATCAGCACAATACAGTAGGAGCAAAATGTAAATAATCCGTTGGTGACAGTGACTGTTTATTTGTAGCAGTAATAATAATGATGATGTCATAAGCTATGGTAGTGATAACTCATCTGCCTCTGAGCATGCTCAACTTTAACTCACAGTAGGAAGAGGCAAGTGTCTGAACTCATCCTCTAACACATTTGTTGCTTTTTCATGGCATCAGTCGGCATGAACTTGTATGCTGATTAGTTTGTTATCAAAATACTGTTTGTAGACCATGTGTCTCAAAGATTATGATAACCCATGCGCTCCATTGCCAATTATTAGGTTTTGCCGAATATTTAATTATGTCCTGGTAGGAGTATTAATTTAGTAGCGATAAGACCTCAAATATATACCCTTTGTACCCAATATATACTCAAGGCTTTTTCATATATACTCTTGAAAACCATCTGAGGAGAAACTATACGTTCATGCAGTCAAATATTATTAGTATATATTTGATGCCATTGAGAGCAATTCCCTCAAACTACACATTCCTATCGCTTCTCTCTGGTAAGAGTTACATCACTGTCTACTCACAGGCACTGTTACATCTATGGAATACTTCTACTGCTAGTAGAATAACCAGTTTATGCTAGTTACTTACCTTTTGGCTACAACTTCACAGTCACTAACCTCTGCTCCTCAATGACTACGCGTAACCTCTACAATGTATTGTGCGTGTTATTGATTTTCTCTCGACAACAAGGGAAGCTGGTCATAGAGAATCAATAGGCAATGTTATGTTTACTTTCATAACACACAATAATCACTCTTTGGTAGAAAAGGTTGAGGTTGTGTCTTTTGTTGGCTTTATCATCTTGAGACACACAATGGTAACCCAATTATGTGTCTGGTCGCTTTAACATTGGTTTGCGCTGCTGCGGTTCTGGAGATTTCTTCAAAAGCCAGCAATACAAGCTATCGTGTGATTCGCTGTTGGAGTGCTTTTCTCATACTAGTAGAATTGCTTATAAAAACAAATAAAGGCAAGGAACGATTGTTGTTTCCTTTTGCAATCGTCAGGTGATTTGCGTTAAATTTAAGGCAAGTCAACTGACATTTGTTTTGTTTAGTTGGGCAATACAATGTCAGTTTAGGCCTATTAAGGCACCCCAACTAGGAAGACCCTCTATAGTGGCCACCGGTAGATGCTAAGGCTAGGATTTCATTGTTTCAGGAAAAGAAGGCTAAGGAAGCTCTCACAAGGAAGCAGGAAAAGAACAGAACTAAACAGCAGAAAAATACAGAGGAGTCGTCCAAACCTACTGAACTTTTACAAAAACCAAGAGAGTATGTCGTTAAATTCACTTTTCCTGAGCCGCCTCCTCTCAACCCTCCCGTTATTGGACTTTACGGTGAGTTCTAAGGCTTTGTTGACCGATTTTAGTGTAAATTTTAACCCCGTTATTAATCTTTGCTGATTATAGTCAGGAAAGCATCAGGAATATACATAAAATATTGTGGTGGCTACCATGCCAATATTTTAATTTGTCTCCCCTGTGATATGTTTATCTAATTTTCATTAGT
Organism: Watersipora subatra; assembly: GCF_963576615.1. NCBI lineage: Eukaryota > Metazoa > Bryozoa > Gymnolaemata > Cheilostomatida > Watersiporidae > Watersipora > Watersipora subatra. Next base: position 22,362,054 of record NC_088713.1, read on the forward strand.
ATCTTAACAAATTTTTCTGATGTCCTGGTAGTATGGATTATATATTATTAGCAGGTTTTGTATTTCATTTTGTACCTTGTTTGTTGTTGTTCAGCACAGGACTATGAACACTACATTCTGTCGTATTATTATTTGGCACTTATTTTTGCAGCATTATTTCACATAAGTTCATAAGTACTCTAGGCTCCACATTAAAGTTTGACAACCTATGTATGACATGTGGAATATGTGTCACATGGTGTGGCATTTATTGAATGTAGGTTACTTGCATAAGATATTCTTCAGAAATATTCAGTGTCTGAAATTGTACATTGACACTGATTCAAACACTGATTCAGTACTGAGCTGTGGTTTACCACCGTTAGTTTGTTGCTCACCAATTGGCTGAATCACAAGAGTCAGCAAATTCTTTCATATATCTGTAGATGCTGACTTTGCCTACTCTGGCCAACCAGCCCTCTTTAAAAAGGTCAACTTTGGTGTTGACATGGAATCAAGAATCGCTATTGTAGGACCCAATGGAGTCGGAAAATCGACTCTGGTTAAACTGCTTGTTGGTGATCTCACACCGGTAGGTCTCTCAGGATTAGTTATGACATTATTGGTGTTTTAATACAGGGTACCGTTGGAGAACAGGGAATTGTCTGCAGCTGCAAACTTTTGTTTGCTTGTAACAAACGCTAATTTCGTACAAATGTTAAAGGAACTTGCTACAAATTAAATGCTCACCTCATTCCATATTGTGGTACGAAAATTAAGAAGTACTTGGTCTTCGATTAAGAAAAAGTGGTCAGTTTTCTTGTTTGCTGCACATTACAGATAGTCTTTGTAGTTATGTGCTTTAGAGTTATCTACTCTTTAACAAGAATCAAACTTCCCAATTTAAAATAGTTAGAATTTTAAAATGTAGTTGCGTGGTAACATTTGCAGACAAATGGAGAGATGAGGAAGAACCACAGAGTCCGAGTTGGTAAATATGACCAGCACTCTGCTGACCAACTTGATCTGGATACTAGCCCCGTTGAGTATCTTGGAGTAAGTCACCATGGTCTTGTAACATATGATAGGAGCGTCTCACGGGGTTCACAGGCTATTGTGATTAATGTTAAGGCATAGAGCCTATCTGGTGTTGAGAGATTAGTCTCTATGTAGTCTCAAAGTAGTTCAACCCATACTTTAAGGAGTATGGGTTGAAGCATGTGGGAAATAAAATAATAGACACGATACTATTATATATATATACGATACAATATATATAAATTAAAGTATATAATAAGATAAAATAATATATAATAAAATTAGATATTATTTATATATTTAATATCTATTATATATATAAATAACGTCTAATATTGTTTATATATGTAATTAATATATATATAATATTATATATCTAATGTTTATTGTGTATATTTATGTATGTTTTTTATATATAATATTTTTTTAGATATATAATATTATAAATAACATAATATGTATATTTATTTAGCAGAGCGAGTATCAGACATGCAGCTAACGCTCAGCAGAGCACATTGGATGACCTTGACATTTATACAATCACTATGGAATTGTGAGGTCTTATAATATAGTTTTTTTCTATGTTTTTGTTCTTAGGAATCATATGTTTGAAAGTATTTTAACTGAACGTTGTGTGTTATGTTCAGGGCAGACAGTAACAGTCTCGAATCTTACCTAACTTTTTTCAATTTACGCTAATATCCATTTTTATGTAGAAAACCGCAAAATGTGAGCTGTCTGTTTGTAATTTATTAGAACAAGTTCAACCTTGAGTACCAAAAGGCGAGGAAGATGCTCGGATCTTTCGGGCTCGCTAGTCACGCCCACACCATACTCAACAGAGATCTCTCGGGAGGTCAAAGGGCGAGGGTAGCTCTTGCTGATCTTTCATGCAGAGCACCTGATGTGCTTGTACTCGTATGTACATTCTTTTGATCTATTTAGGGATTCAATTGATCTCTTTCCTCAACTTTGTCATTTTCACTTATTTAGCTTATTATTTGGCCTATTTGATGCCCTTTTCACAATTTATATGTGTTTACTGTTCTCACAATCTTTGAATACTGTTTGTGGGTCTTTCTTTTACCTTCTCGTGTTCTTCTCACGATGTCTTCACTTGAGTCCTTTCTTACGTGTCTATTTCTTTTACTCCTTCATTATTTCTTTGCTAGACTTTTTGATTTTACCTCTAAATGTCATTTTAATGGACTCTACCTTTTCTTTTTCTTGTTCATGATTTTATAGAATTCAAACATTCTTGTATTTGAGGAGTTGTCTTTCTTGCTTATGTATTTTACAGGATGAACCCACCAACAACCTAGATATTGAGTCTATTGATGCCCTGGCAGATGCTCTAAATGACTATGGTGGAGGTAATTTTCATCTCTGTATATTTTATGTAGTTGTCATTCCTTGCACGTTGGTTTGAAAAAACTTTTTAGATCTATCCATACTATTCAAGCTACTCCCAGCAATAAATAAATAGTTAAAGTATATATGTACATACATTCTATCATATTAAATTGCTGGTTCATTCCCTGACTAAACATGAAGTTTAAATAAAGTTTAAAATAAAGTATATTTTTATAGTTTGTTGTATTGTTTGTTATATAAATTAGAAAATTCTTTGTGACAGGAGTGGTAATTGTCTCCCACGATGAGCGACTCATTCGTACAGCCAACTGCAACCTTTGGGTCGTGGAAAACAAAAATATCTCAGAAGTGGATGGTGACTTTGATGACTATCGTCACGAAATTCTGGAGGCTCTTGGAGAGGAGGACATGCTCAAAAAAGAAAACAAATAACACGAATATATGATAAACTTTTGTAGTTGTCTGCTCATTATTATAATAAAAATACTGTTTTCAGCTGGCGTATGCAGTCTTTCAAAGACATTCATTGCTGAAGATATGTATTGCATTCAATTCATAGGAATATTAGCTAAAAAATAAGAAGTCGATTACTTGCCAGTCAGTGCCACATTTAGAGGAATACAAGAACCACAGTGATACAACCAATCATACATGATGTAACAACTGAATACAAGGGTCAGCTAATTAAACTGTAGGGTCACATAGCTAAGCATTTCAGCTGAAAAATGGGCTTCACTGTCGTTAAGTAACAGCCAGACGTTTGTAGAAAAACATTGTTAAAATAAACAACTCCTCATTTTGTAACCTAAGTTCTTGATGATTGAAAGAGGATAGAAGGCTATCACTATTAAAGTTCCATAATATTTGCTGTTTGGAACAGCTAAGACCCTAATTGCAGAACCTGTGATTTTTAGTAAAAGATCCAAGCTAAAGCAGATATTACTACCCAGTTGAGTGATTAGGGGTGAAAAAATAATGACTCCATTATGCCTGGCTAGTAAGCTAGATCTCAGTCTAATTCTGTATCTTTTTTCACCTGTTAATCATTTACTTTTTAATTTATTTGTAACAATAAGAGACCAGACTTATCACAGTTGATATCAGTGATCAAAAGACAAATACCGTAAAACCTCTCATCGAATGCCACCTCTAGTTCACGGTCGCAATTGGAGAAAGGTTACAAAATGCAGCCGAATGGCGTTCAAATAAAAGTTTTACAGTATATTATTTCAATATCAAGAACCTTCTACCTTCATTAAAAGTTACAGCATTTATAATAACACTCTCGTGTATTATGTTAGTTGTTACTGCAAGCAGATGACCGGCTCTTGTAACCAGGCTCGTATTCCCTGGGGTGGCTGAGCTGTCTCAACCTTGTAGTGATTTTTGACTGTCAAGTGCACAGGTGTCCTTTAGCGGGGATATTGCCGAAGCCGAGATTGGGCCGTAGTCTACACACACAAAATAACAACAAAGGTCCACGTAATTATGAGCAAAAACAAAAGTATCCACCCAAATATCTCACCAATCCGATGAGCAGCACACACAAAAACTAAACCAATCGACTGAGCCACCAATCATGTCAAAGTATTCTAAGTTTCAAGTCATGTCTTGCACAACTCACCTTATGGTTTGTCAAAACCTGTCCCAAAGTCCCTATTAATTTGAGACTGTCCAATATCTGTTTTAGAAATGGTCGCCGCTAGCCTAGCCTAACGTCCTGATTCAACATTTTAGTAACTATCAGGGCATTGCTAAAGGAGGGAATCAAAAAGTTCGGGAGCACTCAGCAAAGTCCCGATAGTTACTGAGATGTTGAATTAGGACGTTAGGTTAGGCCAGCGGCGACCATTTCTAAAACAGCAATTAGACAGTCTCGAATTAATAGGGACTTTGGGACAACTTTTGATAAACCATAAAGTGAGTTGTGTAAGACATGATTTGAAACTTGGAATATTTTGACATGATGGGTGGCTCAGTCGATTGGTTTAGTTTTTGTGTGTGCTGCTCATCGGATTGGTGAGATATTTGGGTGGATACTTTTGTTTTGGCTCAGAACTACGTGGATCTTTGTTGTTATTTTGTGTGCGTAGACTACGGCCCGGTCTCGGCTTCGGCAATATCTCCGCTAAAGGACACCTGTGGTCAAGTGCTAAGAATTGCAGTCAAAGCTCATTCACTTGGAATTTCCAACAACTAATTTTGTAGCAACTAGCATTCTATATTGTCTCCGTGGTAGTCTCGCTAAATGCGTGATCTTGTGAGACTTTGTTAAGACTTAGAAACTGAACTTTTCTGCTTATAATGGGGGTGTAAAAAGACCCCCCCCCCATCGAGCTTGCATTTTCCTTATCATAACATTACCGCATCAAAACATCGATGAGGGGCACTAGGGCAGGCTCGTCTAGATAATCTTCCAATACAACGCATATATAAAGATGTTGAAATAGATACAGAATCAGTTCTGAAAGATTTCTGCCATGGGCCTACTGACAGAACAAGAGCAATTGCAATAAAGAAGTAACAGCTTTTGTTCAGTCAATGTCCCTTACAAAAATCTGTAGTGTTATGAGTTTTATATCATTCGTTGAATAAAGACAAGGTTTCGCTCGCCATGAACCATAAACAATATATTTATGTAGATTTTGATGCTTACAATTGATTGCATTTATGCATACTTTGAGGGTTGTTGATGCTTATGAGGTCCAGAGCTTTGAGGCGCTGCCCTGAACCCTGTTGGGACCAACACCAACCCCCCTACCCCCAGGTGTTCATAACTAGTTGCCTACATTTGCAGCCACCCCAACTTGCAACCAGGGAATACAGGCCTGCTTCTTACTTATATAAATATTTATACTATCAACTATGAATAACGAATAGCATAAACAACAGGTACTTTGCTTTTGTAACATGTGAGCTGTATACTCAGTTGCCAAATTTAAGCAAATAGATAAATTCCAATAATATAATATCAGGAAGAATGAATATATGTTGGAATAATAAAATTCAAGTACTTTAACATTCTATGCAACCTCTTCACTGCCTTTACACCCTTCTTTCCTGAACAAATCAGATGCTGGTTTAAATCTATTAAAAAGTGCACTTACAGATACTTGAGGATTTTTAAACACCTGCCATATTATTTAGCAGGTTCAGTCATATTGTGTAATGTGTGGATAAGTAAGCTCTATGTTGATTGGTTAGTAACCTTAACTTGCTCCTGGTTTTGAACTTTTGGAATCTGTTTTCCTCTTCCACCAGCTGGCATTCTCAATCTACTACTATTTACTACAATCAATGAAACCTGTTGACATCTGTCACTTCTTATAGTTAAACACCACATAGAAGTTATTCTCGTTGTTAATAAAAACTCACAGTTGCCACCTCTTACTTTTTACTCTCTTTCAAACTAGGATAGAGTTCTGGCAGTTTTCTTTCTATCGTTTCATAGTATTGCATGTTCTTTTAGTATTGTCTCACTGGTGTAACATTTCCATGTATCCAGTCTAATCATTGGCAGCCTATGAACCAATCAGCACTTTAGACCTAACGGGGTCAGATATAGGGTCAGATATAGAAACTGAAGCAAATGTTCTGTAAATATCCTGACATCATGATATGACTGTAAACCAAGGCATCCTGATAAATCATCAATCACTACCAACAATTAAATTTTATCTGCCACAATATTATCATCTTGTTAGACAGAACCATTTGGTAATACCTGCTCTATGATATCAATAAATCAATCATTGGTTTTTTGATACTGTTAGAGGGTTACCAGCAGATGTATTTACAGTAAATAGATTAACAACCATTCAAAGGTCAACTAGTTGTTAAATATTACTACTGAATGGCCGGTGTTGCTTGGGTAGTAAAAAGGTCTTTGCGCAAAAAAATTTATTTTCATTTAAATTGAAAAAAAATTTTATTCTAAATTTAATACCTAATATCAAAAGAAAAGTGTTTTGTGCAGTTCAAATGAATTGAAAAAAATAAAACAACTGTAAAGGTGTTTAAATGTTAAATGATTTGCAAGTAATACTTAGATATAGTCTGCTACAATGAAGAATGACTTTATACTGATGCAATTAATACTAACTGAGAAAGCAAAATAACAATTGTGAATATGTTGAATCAATAATATCAGTGAGCAGTTTGTGTATAAAAATATTACTGTTTCAGGAGAAGCTCGGTGTATTATAAGTTTTGATAGGCAACTCTAGTACAAGCGTATAGCAGTGAAGCCCGCGAGAATACTTTGTCTTACCAAACGGGAAAAGTTTTCAGCGTTTAATGTTTTAGCGAATGCCCTAGGAATAACATAAATTTATGACGCTGTAAAATTTCAAGCTGAAATGACGCATATGTAAATAGCAAATTTAAAAGTGATGACTAATGGTAAAAAAGATTTTAAAGAAATTTCTAAAAGAAAACAAATGCAAAAGGTTGTATTTATAATAAAAGGATGCATATTTAGCATATGCAATAACGATAATGATAGATACGGTAAGAGTGTTGAGAATGTTAAAAATAATAAACCTTGTAGTTAGGCGCTTGTTGGAAGTCTTGCGATTTGAATGTTGCGGTTGAAACTTTGAGCTAGATTTTCATCGCTACAACCAGACACATGAATGACAGAAAACCAAAAACAATTTAACTAAAAACTTTGAGATTTATTTATATATATTTCTCAAAGTATGTCTGTCGTCTGTCTGTCATTCTCGCTATAGCTATTATTAGAACATCTGTAGCTGGACAACAATGCTGACGTAACATATTGGAGTACCATCATTAGAAGTCTAGCCTATTAAGCAGCTTACTGGAATTTTCTGTTGGCAATGTCCCTGGCAAATAGCTTGTCAGTTAAAGTTGTCTGACAAAGTTTTAAAACCTTTAAAGTTGTTTTAATTTATTTCAACTACACAAAACACTTCTCTCATGAAGTGTTTGAAGTAATTTGAAAGTTAGAATGGGAAATGCTGTTATATGTTAACTATAAATCAATTTTCTGTCCAAAGACTCTTTTATTACCCGGACAACGCCGGGTAGCACAGCTAGAATATATATATATTTGCTGTAACACGGTGTGTACATATGTGTGCGCGCTTGCATGTCAAATGAGCGTGTGTGTTCAATCGTCAAATCTTCCTGAACATGTGATTAATTTATACATAATATGAATATGATATTTGCTTGCTAATTTACTTTATTTAGGGTCCAGGCAACATCAAAGCTGTATGCTACCATTGCCTATAACTAAGCCAGAGACGATTTGAGATAGTTTCTTTCAGACTCCCTTAATAGTTTAAGTAATACCGCTGATGTTAGTTGGGTTTGTGTGTTACCATTGTCTATACATGTAGCCGAGCAAGAGACAATTTGATTTAGTTTCTTCCAGAGCCTTTAATAGTTTCTGTAATATCACTGATGTTAGCTGTTTGTGTATTACTATTGTATATTCATATAGCCTAGTCTATACAATATAACTCCACTCTGTTTATATCTTTAACTACGTGTATGTTACAATTTCCATAATTCATTTATATATTATTTCCATTTCCATAAAATTTCCATAACTCATTTCCACTTTATTTCCATTTCCATAATATTTCCATAGTTCATTTTCATATTTTTTCCATTTCCATAACATTTCCATATTTCTAAACTAAAATTTCCATATCCATGTCCATAAAATTATGGAAATATTTATGTTTATGGAAATTGATATGGAAAAGTAAACATTTCCACAATATGTTTAGTGGTCCCTGGTACCACCCAGCGTTGCCTGGATAATAAACATGTCTTTGGACAGAAAATTGATGTGTCCTTAACATATAACGACATTTACCATTCTAACTTTCAAACTACATATCACGAGATAAGTGTTTTCTGTAGTTGAAATAAACTAAGAGAGAAAATAAAACAACTGTAAAAGTTTTCAAACTTTGTCAAACAACTGTAACTTTCCAACTTTATATCATGAAGGAATGAGTTGGTGCAGAACAGGTTCTTTTTTTTGGAGGTATTAGACAATGTGTAACTTCTGAGAATACATGTATTTAACAGATTAATAAAAAAAATATGACAGAATATGGTAGTATTTTTGGTTGAAATTATATTACAACAATGTCTGCCAAAAATGGTTGAATGAAAAATTAATATTAATAATAAAGGTTGGAAACTAATTAAGTAATAATAGGTAACAGTGCTAGGACAATGAATAATGGTTAAACTTCAAACAGATTTTAAACTCATGTTTTAATAACATATTAAATTATGTTGAAAAATGCAAGTTGCAATAAAAAGGATAACGTAACAAACTTTAAAATCTTACATTATAATCTTCAAAAGTTACACAAAGTTTATAAATGTAATAAGAGAAGGTAAATTTACCTGTATATATATATATATACATATATATATATGTATTTATGTATAAATATGTAAATTTACCTGTTTATATATATATATATATATATATATATATATATATATATATATATATATATATATATATGTATGTATGTATTTCTCAAAATAGGTAAATGTATGTAAATATAAGAGAGAGAGGAATAACTGATTCTAAGGATTAGAGTTGCCCCGGTTTTAATATCGGAATCGGTATTGGTACCGATATGGGTGTAAAGTATCTGAATCAGTAACGGCCGATCTTTTCTTAAAAAATCTGAAACTTCAGATACTTTTTACAGATCAACTATTTAGCAGAAAACCGAATTTTAGCTTGCTAAACTAATGAAAAATCATCAGGTGCAAGTTCCTTACTTTTGTCTACCCTAGGACACTTATATTTCGCTAGTATTTAGTTTCGTGAGTAGCATACAGAGTAAAATTTCGCTGCAACTTAATTTCGCAGCTCTGATGAGTGCGAAAATATAGTGATGTAAAAATAAATGCAGTGGAACAAACATCATTTGATTCCTCAGGTCCAGTTCACCGGTACGAAATATTTTTCAATTTGGGACTACCGTACTATTCAGACTATAAACCGCACCTCAATATAAGCTGCATCTGCTTTATTTTCCAAAAAACGATAATAAAACAATACATAAGCCGCACCTTACTATAGGCCGCAGAACTAGGGACTGTGCTTTTTAACGTGGCAGCAACTTTGCCATTTAAAACGGAACAGTGCAGAACGGCACAGTTTCGTATTATCCGACGCTTTTTAACTTAGTGCCTAACGGGACAGTACCGTTAGACATTGTTTCGTATTTTCTTTCACCGCTAGAAGCGCACTAATTGGATATTCCCGTTAGTGCGCCCTAGCGGTAAAAGAAAAAGCCACAGTGATTAGCCACACCCTTGTAGGCCTACCTATAAGCCGCATGGCTCAAATCATCAAAAAAAAGTAGCGGCTAATAGTCCGAAAAGTACGGTAGTTTGTGTTTGTGAACCGCAGGTAGAAATGTGTAGGCGAGATCAATAATGCAATTTGATCGCTTGCTGCAGTTTGTCTCCTGGACTATCAATGACGTCAAGGTCCCTGCCGCAGTGACTGATGTGGTACCAATATTAGAATTCAAGTATTTATAGCACGCTGTGCCGCGGTGGCCATGGCCCCGGGTTGTTATTGCTTTTGGTTGGTAATAAAATTCATCACCACAATAATTATTATTCAATTCTATGACTTTCCCTACCAGACTGCCATCCTCATCAGTTACAAATTCAAAGACTAAACTAATATCATCATCTTCCTCATTTGTCTAGGCTTTTCCAATATCTTATTATCTTATTTTGTTTTGCCATGCTTCTCAGTCGGGGTATTAGCTATAATAAGTTTAGCAAAAATTGCCCATTGAGCCAACCACACACGAAAATTGCCTGCATTTCTAATATGACGATTTTATTGTGAATATCAATGAAGAAAGAAATTTATTTCGCGTTTTCGCTCATTCGTTATAATAGTTTAGTTTTGCTCGTGAAATTTTCGCGAGAGGATGTTGCCGCGAAAACGCGAAAGTTAGATGCTGCAAATACATAAGTGTCCTAGAATAATGAATTCCAGGCCTGTCAGACAATCTATTTAATGTCTATAGCCTAATAAACATCCACACAGCTGATGAATAATTTGGCTTTAGCCAGGACGCAATCAAAAAGTGTGGTATTTCCAAGTTACAGCAATATGATTTATTGCAGCCAATCACGAGCAAGTGAACATTGATGAGAAACAAGAATGCGGTGTGATGTTTCTATTTACTAGTATTACGAATGTAATTTGAGCAGTCGATGCATAAATTTATCTATTTCTCTCTCTCTCTCTCTCTCTCTCGATCCTGACGATATGATGTATCATTTGTATTGCATAAAATAACCTCAGTGGCTTATCAGTATTTAGCCTGTCCTCCATCATCTGTGGAAAGTGAGTCCTTGTTCACTACGACTGGCTACATTAATATTGATAGAAGATAAAGACGTCTCACTGAGAGAATTGATTTACTAACGGTAATTAAAAGAAACATTTATTTGCTCTAAACTTGTACAGGCACAGCAGTTTGTTCAGCAGTAGAAGAGAGACTTCATTATCACAGAGAAAGCTGAACCTCTAACAGCAATTACCATTATTAATAACATAATTCAAGAAACATGGACTGTTTTGTTACTAGATGCTACATACATGTACTTTGACAGTATGTTAATATATATACATGCATATCTTTTTTTCATAAATACAAACAAATAAATATATCAATCTTTATATTTTTTTTCATTATATTTATATTTGCCTAATAAAATTAACAAATGTCTATGCAATACAAAAGATCTGAATAGGTATTTGAATTGGATTATTTTTCAATAAGAATCGCTATATCGAATCGGTATCTGACTCAGCTGATGAAGTTAGAATCGGGGCATTTCTACTAACGCTAAATCTTACAGATAATTTTATATTAATCTTACAAATGATTGCTGCAAAATGTGAAAATAATTACGGATTACTAATTAGTTAGGTTTACAAGGAAATATGTGTAAGCTAATACACAAAGCGAGCACTGATATAAATTTTTTTGGAACACGTATTTATCGAACAAAACATTCAGCTGTTGAGGAAAGGAAACAGCACTTGTTACTATACTATATTGCTAATAAAATCAGTGATAATTAACAAAATGAATAACATTTACCAAAATAAAAACCACTGTAAAGTTTTTCAAACTTTTTTAGACAACTGTAACTTTCAAATTTAATATCATGAAAAGAAAGTTTTCAAACCGCTGTAAATTTAAAAAGTCATAACTTTCAGCGACGTATAGATTTTAGTAACATACAGCGAAACCTCGGTTCTCGAACATCATTTTATTACCTATATACATCAACAATATTACCTATATACAAAAATTAAACCAATAACTCGCCTAATATCTTTATCAACCACAGGCTCCGAACCATCGCTATGTTTGAAAGGCCATATTCATTCATTTTTTTAAATATAGTATTCATAATGAGCAATGTTATAAAAGGTTAAAATAATAAAAATAATTACCTGTTTAAGAATTCGAACTTATACTCCTGCCAAGCTGTCATCAATGATATACAGTCCCAACAAGGATAGGTGACGGGCCTCATGTAGGCGAGGCTTAATGATCGAGCTCAGTAGGGATGAACCCGAACACAGCATCCAAACAAGCAAGTATGCTGAATAAAGCCCCTTGTAAATTTACAAATATTATGAACAATATATAGTGGTTATTTCACTGATCTGTTGGTTTCATTTGTTGTCAAATAAATATAGTTGCCAAAGATTATCACTGTTATGATCAGTCAGTTGCCATTTACAAGCATTCACGAAGTTTGTAGTCGAAATCGTAAAATAGCCCAAATTCAGCTTTATATTTCGCTTTTGAGCATAAAAACTACACTGCACAAATTTGCCTGCTATCCCATCTTTTGGGCCAGGTAGACTAATGCGACAACGATGAAAGACTTTGTCATTTTTTATTAGACATGGCAAAATATTAATCAAAAACTAGGAAAAAGAAGCTTTTGTTTTGGTGATTTTGGGTAAATTATATTAAACTTTAAGCATATACTACAAAACCTACTACGAAATTAGTAAAAGAAGATAATTTGAAATGTGTTGTTTTTCATGGATTCAATTTTTAAGTTAGGTGTTACCCCTACATTTTAGAAATTCAAGGTTTGCAATTGTGAACCGCGGGCCTACTGACTGAATAAGCTAATGACACGATAACAGGGAGTTATTATAAGTGTCGTGTTTTCCAAAACCTAGCAAGGTAACGCAACCGCCTCGCGAGAACTGTGTTAGCTCCAAAACTCAGGCTAGCGCAATCCTAACAGAGAACGATCATTAAACCCCACCCATATGATAGTTGTTGCCTATCCTTGAGAGGCTGTATTTCATAGCTGTCATCAAAATGTAATCATTTTGGTATTAAATCAGCTCCTCTTTGAGATATGTCATTATTCCCTGGTTCAACGCCGGCTGTTTCACTCTTAACTTAGCAATCCGATTCACTCTGTTGATCTTTTTTACTTCCATCATCTTCCCTACATTCTTCTGATTTGAAAACCTCTTTTTCACTTTCAAACTAGTCGATGTCTTCCTCTAAACAATATTTTTTAAACAGGGCTCGAACAATCGCATGCATTCTTGGTGAATAGATTTCCTTAAAGAAAGACCAAATCTTGGCCTCATGTATTCTTTCACATGCAAATTAGGAACTATTTATAGCTTCAAAACAGTGGTACAAAGCCTACCGAAATTGCTCAAATTATTAATTGTAAATTTTAATACTATTTTTTAAATAAATAGAATAATTTAAAAAAGGTATATCGAAGACTGAATTATTTCGGGATTTTTGGGCTTGGTACGCTGAGACAATGCTTGTAACCCGAACTATTTCGGTTTTGGTCTGCAAAAGGTTAAATATTTCATATTTCGTAGTACCAGGAAAATTTCAGCATCCTTTAATGTGGGCAGCAATATTTGTCCTTTGGAGACTCTTTGGTTCAACAATAGCTTGTTTAGGTAAGCACCTGTACCACGTGTCACATTGAATTAGGTCACTTCAGCCAACAGCTGATGGGATTGTATTTATTCATTCTCAAACTAACATAAACACAAATATAATTGGCTGAAAAAAAGCTCAAGTTAGTGGTCTAAGCTTTACTTTGCATATAGTGTAACATTGTTGGGAATTATTGCACAAATATGGCACAATGTTCTAGCAATGGCTTGAAATGAAAAATAAAAAAGGGAACGCAACTCTTCTTTTGACTTCTTGTGTCTAAGAACAGATAACTATTTACCACTTACATGTATAAATATCTATTTGACTGTAGTCGGGCTAACAAACTAAATGTCATGAGTTTGAACCTTGTAACATGAGATCATTTATCCCAACCCTGGCATTAAACAAACATGGCTCCTACAATAGTGAAGACAAGCAACAGCTGGGGTTAAAAAACTGCAAAGCCAACATTTGGTTCTTCCTTTTAACAAAATCCTCTGACCTTTAAAATTTAGGAATTAAATTGCAATTGCCTAAATTTAAAGATTTAAGCAATTACTTCAATTTAAAAATTTAAGCAGTTAGTTTGAGAAATTGCCATTTTCTTCTACCATGCATTTCATTGCAAGCAGTTTTGCAATACATGTATTGTAAAAACCAATTGCAAAATTTTTTTGGAGTATTGTAAAAACAAGTTAAAAGTTGACTAGGGTACATGTTAAAAGAACAGATCTGCCCCCACAATCACTTGACAATATCGTGTGAGTTGTCCTTCTTCCAAACCTGGATTTTCATTGGTTGAGTCACTCAGTATCTTGTGATGATCTTTCTAATAATTTGCCAGTATATTACACCGTCTAGTCTACTATAAAAACGGCAATCGTTGTCTGTCTGTCTATCTGTCTATCAATGTGTCTGTCTGTCTGTCCGCTTTATAGAGTACCGTACTTTTCGGACTATTAGCCGCTACTTTTATATAAGGGCGTGTCTATTCTGTGGTTTTTTTTCACCGCTAGGGCGCATTAACGAAAATCTCCGGTTAGTACACGCCTCTATTATAATACGTAACCCGCTATTCATCGTAGGGATGGACGATAAATACTGATATGCTAATAGTATGAGTTGTCTTCTCGATATATTGAGTCACCGATAACTCCCAAATATGAGCAGTATAAATAAATTATATGGTGGTCTTTTTTTTTCGATTCGATCGTTAGTTAGTTAGTAATCTTTTATTTTGCTGATAACAAAATAACAAAAAGCCTCTATTTGCAGGCATATTATCCAATAAAACGGAAACTGTAGAATAATCCTGAATGCAAGATAGTAGTGAACAATTCATATTTAGTTTGAGATTATTTGTGTAAAAGTTAAAAGAAAATTTACATGAGAGGATGACTTCAAATAAGTAATGCAGGATAGCTTATACAAAGATAAATTGATAGAAATGTACTATATACAAGGGTTCAGGGCTGAAGAATAGATCCTCTATGAGTATTGATTGTGGCAAGATTGTAACAGATTCGATCGTACGAAGCAAACTTAATTAATATGAGTAAGTAGTAAAATTAAATTAGTAGTAAATATTAGTAGTGAATTAAATAAAATTTACTACTCTTTAAATAAATTAATGAGTAGTAAATTACATCTAATTAATATTTACTGCCAACGTGTACCGGAAAGGTCATGTGAACATTTGTTTTTTGCAACCACTAGAAAAACGCTGTTCTCTATCTACTATATAAACGGCAATCGTTGTCTATCTGATTGATTGTCCGCCTTATAGAGCGGTCTTTCCTTTTATCGTCGTATGAATTTTGGTCGTACGAAGCAAACTAAATTAGGTAATATGTGTAGTAACGGTAAATAAATTATAGAGCGGTCTTTCTTTTTCCATCCGGTCGAACGAAGCCAACCAAATTTATATAAGTACTAATTATCGTAATATCGTAATTTCGTAATATGGACTATTAGCCGCTACTTTTTTCTGACGATTTGAGCCAAGCGGCTTATATAAAGGTGTGGCGATTCTGTTGTTTTTCTTTCACCGCTCGAGCGCATTAACCGAAATCCCCGGTTAACACGCTTTTTAAACGGCAAATTTTCTGCCGTGTTTAAAAGCACCTTTCTTGAGTTCTGCGGCCTATACAAAGGTGTATATACAGCTATACAAATGTACTATTCATTAAATAAAATAAATTAACGAGTAGTTAATTACATGCAATTAATATTTACTGCCAACGTGTACCGAGAAGGTCACGTAAACGTTTGTTTCTTGGAGCCACCGGAAAAACGCATTTCTCACCTACTAAATTTCCACATCAAAACGGTAAGTGTTTCTTATACGATGTTGTATTGTCTATGAATTGCCACATCTCCACTACTTAATAACGTTGGATTTGCCGCTGTTCGTGATAGTGGGTCATGTTTATTTCCTTCAGCAGCCGAGTTACTAATTTTTTTCCAGCTACGAGTAGGCCTACTGTAACTTACTATTACATAACTTTCACGAGTACTCCGAGCGTTGTGATACGCTATTGTGAAAAGAAAGAGAGCAGCTGCTATCGACTTACTGTCACCCTGCATCAGCCATGACCAGCTATACGTCGCCTGCTCAAAAGTAGGCACACGCCGTAAACTGTTTCTTCATACGCCCGACAGAAAAACAAAAAATGTTGTCTATCCGCATGTGTTGCGTTGAACTAAGGGAGAGAGAGAGAGAGGGAGAGAAAGAGAAAAAGAGAGAGGGAGAGCGAGGAGGAGAGGGGGGAGAGAGAGAGGGGGGAGAAGGAGAGAAGGGGAGAGAGAGGGAGAGCGAGGAGGAGAGGGGGGAGAAAGAGAGGGAGAGAAAGAGGGAGAGAGGGAGAGGGGGAAGAGGGAGGGAGAGAGGGGGGAGAAAGGGAGAGACGGAGAGAGGGAGAGAAGGAGAGAGAAAGGGAGAGCGAGGAGGAGAGGGGGGAGAGAGAGAGGGAGAGAAAGAGGGAGAAGAGGGAGGGAGAGAGAGATGAAAGAGAGGGAGAGAGACGGAGAGAAGGAGAGAGAGAGGGAGAGCGAGGAGGAGAGGGGGGAGAGAGAGAGAGAGGGGAGAGAGAGGGAGAGAGAGGGGAGAGACGGAGAGAGGGAGAGAGAGGGAGAGAGAGGGGGAGAGAGAGGGAGAGGGGGAAGAGGGAGGGAAGGAGAGAGAGGGGAGAGACGGAGAGAGGGAGAGAGGGGAAAGAGGGAGAGAAGGAGAAAGAGAGGGAGAGCGAGGAGGAGAGGGGGGGGGGGAGAGAGAGAGGGAGAGAAAGAGAGAGGGAGAGAGAGAGAGGGGAGAGAGGGGAAAGAGGGAGAGATGGAGAGAGGGAGATGTAACTGCATATTTGGAGTTGTTTTACAGTATGAAAGACAACTCTCAATAAACCTTATGCTGCGCGTAAATCTATTCCTGTAGACGGACAATGCAGCTAGTGTAATATATACTTTTCACAATGGAAGCAGGTAATTTTCTGAACTGTTAGTTAATTTGTTGCTCCTCAATTGACTGATTGACATGAATCGGCAAGTGCTTCCTTGTGTATTTAGTTGATGAGTTTGTATATTTTACTAACTAGCACTCTTCACAAAGGTCAACCAGTTGAACCAGATTGACTCAGAAAATCCACTCTGAATAAGCGGCTAGTTAATGGTTTGCTACTGATAAATCTCAGGTTGCTCACAAATTGTTATCAAGACTGGTTCTTAGTTTGTTGATTTTAATTTCAGACTGTTTTTTTTCATTTTCAGTTCAGATTTCAGTTTTTTAATTGTATTGAAGGATGAAAAGTTATTTTCATTTGCACATTTTATGGTCGCCTTTACTTCATGCTTTCATTACTGCTTTTCTCTGCTTTCTGTTTCCCTTAAATTCCTAATCCAACTCAGATTCACCAGTTGATGTGCTCAGTATTTCTCAAGTCTTATTAACTTTTAGCTTTTCTTTTCCCTGTATAGATCTGAATAGATCTACTCTATGCTTCGGAATGTAATGTGAAAGCTGTTTTGGGAGTTGCATTATCTCCCATTTTTCACTTGATCATTTCACATTCAGAAACTCATCCATCTGCGTATAGGTTTTCCGTTCAACTAATATGTACTGCAGGGGTCAGTGACGGTACAGCTACAAGTACCAAGGTCTCTCTTTAGCATCTCTCTTCAGCATAATAACATAATAAGTCCAAATGTAATATTGGGGTCAGAACACACAGTTTAGTGTTCTGTTCCATTTATAGTATTTCTTTTTTAGTATAATCAGGAGCCAAAATATAATATGAGATTTATTTATGAAAATGTTTGAGTACCTCTACGGAACTTCTATAGCTAGATAAATACTTTATGAATTATAACCATTTTATTAGACTAGGTGAGGTACATGAGTCGTCATTCAAGTTTTAGGAGCCCCTACTGTCATTTGCATATTTTCTTTGAACAATTCAACTACTAAAAGGTCGTTAAAAAAGAAAATTCCACCAACAAAAACATCGTTGTTAAAAACTTACGGTAGTTGGTTTGGTAGGCTAAAGGCTTTCTTCTAGAAAACTTGGCAAACTGCCAGACATTTAGCTGGCAGATGGAAACAATTTTGTCCTGGTTGTATAGTTTGTCTTCTTTACCAATATGTAGTAGTTCAAGCATCTGAGAAGCATTTCTGTTTCAAAAAATTTCCTCTGTGAACTGACCTTCTAACCCAGGGGTCGGCAATTGTTTCCACTCAATTAGCCATTTGGACCTGTTTGCCGCGGGAAAAAACACAGTGGGAGCCACAAACCCCCTAAGATATTTTTTTAATTTCTAGCCTGCAGCTCCAGAATGTGCACAAAAATAAATTTTGGCAAAGGTTTTTTAAAGTGTCAGAGGTTTCTTTTGAAAGTTACACAAAACAATTTTCTTGCATCCACTGTACTCCTGATTACATATAATCGCTAACACAGCTACCAATTTTTCAAACCGGCTATATAACTCATGAACTAAAACTCATAGGCTATGATCTGACAAAAAGCTATATTAATTATACCATACTTTTCGTGCAAATACAGTAGTATGTTTTCTGTACTTTTATATTTAAGCTAAAGCCACGGGACGATCATATAAGGTACTAATAATAAAATAACAAAAATAATGATGCATTAAAAGCGCCAATATTTGATTTATCACCATAATTACTTGTCTTTAAAATTAGATTACAATATCTAGTGATAAAACTTCTAGTTTTATGAATTACTTGGCATATTGTAGGAGAGGAAAAAATTCCAAAGTCGGAGGGTGCCGCAGCGAGGGGCTGAAAGAGCCGCATGCGACAGGCCCCTGTTCTAACCTTTCATGCAGGCAGCTGAGGATCACAAGTTGGCAGATAATAGTAAATGTGTGTATCTCATACAAATTGTTCATCATAAAGACTGGTGTCAAGGGAGAAATGTGTTATTTATTTAATAAATATTTAAAATTGACCTAATAAATCAATATATGAATAGTTTTGTTTTTTGTTATAATAATTGTTGTAATGATTATTTGATACTTGAATGGTAGTATAAAATGTATTGTTTTTGTGCGTTTCCTTTTGAGTGAAATACTACAATGGTTCTATGGTTCTATGTGTAACGGTTAGCCTCTGGACGTAGAGTTCAATTTCTCCCAAAACAAATTTTGACTGCAGACAAAATGGCACTTCTGCTCCACAAACTCAGACTGTTGCTATAGAGCAAAATTGAAATAGCAACTCAATCAATGGAGATGGGCGCTACTACATGTATAATAGTTATCCTTGCAATTTGTTTTGACAATAAGGCACTGTGTTGTAATGATGAGCCCAAGTATCAAGTATTGTTGAGATTGCGAGGCCTACTATCCCTTGTAGGCCACTGTCTGCAGGTAATTTATCTTATAATTGACAATAACATGCCAGTGGTTTGTTTTTAAGTGTCTGTGAACTCTATTTTCCTTCAGAGGTCAAAATAACAATTATTCTGTCAAGGCATACTAGCTCAAGCAAAAATAACAATATGCTTGTATGCCCTATTTGTTATGGCCTTACTAGGTTCAATGAGTATGTATCTCCTAGGCGTGCAGCGGTAGCTCTTCCTGTCAGGGGTCTGGTTAAATCTTTTCTCAGGGCTTTATGGCTTCCTGGCTTGCCACCTCTTTAGGTGAATCGTCTCTGCTGTGTATTTCCTCGGCAAGCTGTTTGCTGCCGACTCCTTAGCTATCTTGGGCTTCTGTTAGTCTTCTCTGTCTTGGCTCCTTTTTTTGTCCCTCCCTTCTGCTGCCTGGCTCACTGCCAGTTCCTCGCTCCTGCCTGGCTGGCTGCCGGCTTCTCGCTGCTGCTGGCTTCTCGCTGCTGCCGGCTTCTCCTTCTGCTGCCTGGCTTGCTGCCGGCATCTCCTTCGCTCCAACAAGTCATAAATTTGGCTGGCTCCTGTAATATTGGCGATATACCTCCATTTTTGCCTGATACTCTGTAGAGTTGTTTGCTTCGCTGAATATCCATTATTAATTGTTGTAGCAGTTAGTCTCTTTCATATTAAGTGGTGTTGATCAATAATAATCGCAATTTAGTAACAATTTTATGCTGTTTTTCATTCTTAAGCTCTTCATTATATTGGTCAGACAATTTCCAATCCAACTGATGTCCCTTATAATTGCTTTGCATCAGCTGTAATGGTCGGACAACTCCCATGCTTGATATTTCCAGCAGCATACCAATTGCCATATATTTCATGTCTGCTTATTGATGCATCACTGTGCTTGCTGCAATGTTTTGCAGCAGTTGTGGTATTAGGTGATCCCACAATTTATTGTTTCTTCTGACTTTTGGTCATCTATTGTTTCAAACCCTGACACTGGTATGAAATACTATATGTGCTAACGTCCCTTTTTGTATACTGCAGTTATTCTGGACCTTACTATGAACATTCACAGCATTCAATGTAGCAGTAAAATTCTATCAGTTACTTATTAACTTTTTTAACTGCATATTGCCAACTTTCCTTTAGTAGGTTTGGCAAGCTTCCAGGTTTTGTTGGATTGTTTTCGATGACCGCCTAGTATGTTTGTTAAGAAAAGATTGAAGAGCTCCCTGACCTTTCACCTGTTGACATATTCCACTGCCCTGGTATGATAGCCTCATGTTTTATTCTGACCAAAACTAATATAATTTATTATGAGCATTTGTGAAACAATCCAACATGAGAATCATGCATTTTGGGTTCACAAGATTTTTCCAACTGCAATAAGACCCAAAAACTCATAGTAAAATATCCAAACAAGTATAAAAATGATACATATTGGTCCACAGATACGTATGCAAAGACCCAGTCTCAAAAATACCGGCACTCAGACACCCCAACACATAAAACCAAACTCACATATTCAGGCACTACGAGCATGCATGGAGTTATCTACATGGATACAAACACCATGATATGTACACCCAAAATGTTATACACTCCAACACTATAGTGTATGTACC
The DNA here is from genome assembly GCF_963576615.1 of Watersipora subatra. Classification (NCBI taxonomy): domain Eukaryota; kingdom Metazoa; phylum Bryozoa; class Gymnolaemata; order Cheilostomatida; family Watersiporidae; genus Watersipora; species Watersipora subatra. The sequence continues at coordinate 22,382,919 of NC_088713.1, forward strand.
TCCATTACTTAGCACACAGAGAGCCATATACAAGTAGAAAAACCCACTTTAAACTCACACATATTCAGATGCATGCAGACATATGTACATATAGTAAGGATCACACACAGTCATCAAGAACATCTAGTAATATAATAATCACTAGTAACAATAGAAGGAATCAACATGTTTATAATCAACTCTCTCTAGTTATTAGTTATGACATCTTGTAGATGATGACATCTTCGCTGTCGTTTTTAAGTACAAGTAGGGTGGAGTCATACCGTTCCAAAGAGAGTACACCTCCAGTTATATCATCATGTGCCATCCGAGAGACTATATTCCCTACAATATATAATAATAAATACATAGTCAGAATTCCACAGATGAATATTAGCTACACATGGACACTGCTGTCAGCCAGGTCTTCCAGTTAAAAAAGAAGAAAAATGGGGGCAGCACACATTTCGACATGAAATTACATGATAAATTTCAAAGCTGCAGACGATTGGCTCTATCATAGCACAATAATAGTCAATGTTACAGAGAAGGTTGAATGAAAGGGTTGATATAGTCATAGATACATTCATTTTTTGTGAGGCGTACAATCAATTTTTGAAAGTAATTTTTTTTCTATTCAGCGTACATTAGGAACTCAGTCTACCATCATCAGGAGCTCAGTTTATCATGCAGTTTTATAATTCACATTTAAAATGCTGCAAATAATGTATATGACCAGCTTTTTGCTAGCCGAAGAACAAATGCTTGATAGCTCAGTCTATAAAATAATAAAATGTGAGTCAAAGGCTTCCATTAACAAATTAAAAAATACTTTTCGTTTCAATAACACCCTGCGATATGGTCTCAGTCTACCATATGACATTATACATGTATAAGGCGCCTTTAGTGTAAGCTCAGCCTATGATGCTGTATTATATTATATATTTCACTATTATAAGGCTCACCTCTTTGTAGTCATACACAGCTTTTAAAGTGTTTTTTTATTTAAAAATGATGAGAGCTCAGTCTACCATGGAATATCTAATATGGTACAAATATATGGGTAGCCTCTATGTAACCATACACATGAGTTAATTAAAAAAAGAATCCTATATTATAACCGCATGCATGTTTATTATAATAACCCTGCATCGTGCTACCAACTAACCTGTAGATGAATTAATGACATAGATAGTATTGTTGTCCTGTTCAGCCAGTAGAATGTACTCCCCATAGCTTATTAGCCCTTGAGGCTCCTCCACTTCAGTGAGGGTCCACACCACTTCCTGGGTTGACCTGTCTATTTTAAACACTTTGGAAAGTTTATAGGATGATATAATAAGAGAGTTGTCATTAGGGGCGCACATGTTGACCCAGCTACTACCACCAAGGTGAGGACAGGGAATATGATGTAGAACTTGACCATCTAAGGAGTAGGTAGTGATTCTGGCGTTGGATGGGTCTGCGATAAAAACATTGTCTTCTATTATCATCAGTGCGTCACAACACCAGCCATCAGAAGGATGTTTCCAGCTGAAGATCAACTCCCCTGACATGCTGTAGACACCAACCGTAGAAGGAATGGTAAGGGACAACGTGTAAATTCGGTCCTGGTAACAAGCGACAGACTCTACCGGACCGGAGGTACAGATGAACTTGTTTGTGATCTTATTATCAATATCTACTCTGCTGACTGTCTCATCAAATACTCCAATATAAGTATTACCCTTATAGTGGCAGATGGAGGAGGGATTGGACGGTAGTTGCAAGGAGGACAGTTTGGTGAGTTGAACAGGTGGCGCCTTTTGTTCTTCAATGACAATGTCATGAGAAGAGGTAACTTCTAATTCGATATCTCTCCTCTCACCTGTAATATATATAGTGTACCGATGACCATTAATAGTTATTAAATAGTATACACAAAATATTGTACTTGAGAGGAAGGTATTTGCTCGAAGCGATCATAATTCCTGTTTTGTCTCCATCTTCACACTGCTTTGAATGCAACTATTAAATTATGTTCATGGATTTTCCTCTTACTTGCATGACAAGTAGAGTAAGGAAAGGATATTTCATCCAATTAACAACAACTCAACATTCAGTCCGTGTGACGGCGCTGCCATACTGTACAACTATAAACTAATAATAATTATATAATACTAATATCAACTGCGATCAACAGCATGCTATATTAACCATTGTTACATGGATTAATTGAAAGTTTGCCAACCTGGCTCTTTTTACCGAGGTATTTCTCACCTAAACACCAGACTATTAAAGGTTGACTTGCAACAAAATTCACATTACACTTATTTGGTATCAAAAGATTCACCATGTCTTACTCTGTTGTGTTGTAAATGCCAAATATGTAGAAATGTGATTACAAGCTCTTAACCCTTTAGCGACCGCGCGGTTACGATAGAAAAACCACTAGAGTACCGTGCAATAACTTGAGCGATTTTAGCTGTCGACATGAACGCATAGAAACTGCAGTAACTTACAACAAAATTGTGGCAGTTACATAAATTAGTATGCATAAGAAAGCTGAGAAATTTCTCTACAAGCTGATGCTTTTTCCATGTAGATAACTCGCAAATACTTACGAACAAAAATGTCAATTTGCTGAAGCTATGAGATTTTAATTTTTGTATGCCATTTTCAATTGTATTTTTCTAATTGATATAAGTAATTGACAATGTTGTACAAATTATACTCGCATAGAGTCATATGTTCACAACAATTTGCAAAAAAACTGATCGTCGAAAAGCATTGAATCCGGAGTTACAAGCTCCGTTGCAATGCAGGAACGCCTTTCGAAATTTTCAGCGCAAGACTAACAACCTGCGAATAATGGAGGCGCGACATGGTCGTCTAAACTTGGCTATAACTCGCATGCAAATTCGCATGGAGCTGTAAATGAATATGCATTTGAAAGCTTATAAATTTTTCACCGAACAGCCATATATTCCCTGTACATCGACTGGGAACACTTTAGTCACAAGCCAGAGATTTGACGAAGTTGTAACCCCTCTACCATGAAATTTTGATAACAAATCCATTTTTAGAAGCAATATCTCTGTTAAAACCGGTTCACGATAAGCATCTGCATGGTGCCATATGTTTACAAGAGTTTGCAAAAAAATGGCTTGTCCAAGCGCATTAAAAGTGTAGTTAGGTGCTCATGTGCATCGCGGGTGCAGGCCTCCGAAATGCGCCTGACGCCATGACGATAAGCAGTGCTGCAGTTACCGGACATAGCCCCTCCAACTCTGCTATAACTCTCGTGCAAATTTACATACAACTGCAAATGAATATGCATCTGAAAGCTGAGATATTTTCCTACAGACAGATATTTTCCTCCAGGCATCTTGCAAACACTGCAACTTTAGATCTATATATTCAGTTATTATTTTTTTGTCAGATTGATATGCATTTCTTGAAACTATAGATTCATGTAACAATTTTGCAAACTGATCACATGGATGCATGTGTGCTGCAGCAAAGATTAACTGGTTGTGCACAAGAAGATTTGAGTGGTGAGCCTGTATTCACACAGTTGGTGAAGCAGCAAAAGACAGGAAGCAACATTTATTATGAGCAGAAACGGCAAATGATGGATAAATCCTTCTGCCAGATGGCAGAACAATATGAGAACTGAACTCTTTGATTAGATGTGGCCCTGAAGAGGGCCGTGGGCAACAAATACAACATAACAATGCACAACAACTACGATATATCATGACATTTCAGCAAGTGTATGTACAATAGCTAACAACACAACAAAGCATTTGCATAAACTAAATTATTTTAAATACAATTTGGAAATTTATCTAGCATGGTAAGGCTCAAAACAGGGTTCGCATAAAGGTACTCCACATGCTTGGCATTTAAATCTAGTTTCGTCTCGCTTACGGGTGTTGGCATCAGCTCGCTTTGGGCAGCGCCTACAAATTCTATATTTAGCTCGTTTACTTTTTCCTAGACTATTTAGCACTAATCGATGAGCGGAAGAAGTTGAAGCGCGAGGAACAGTGTTTTTGCGGCAAGATCCAGTGTATTCAAATATTTGTTCAATTAATTTCTGTCGAAACTCTAAGTCAGTTATTTTACAAACGCTATGGATTCTATAAACTATGGCTGCATTGTACACACAAATATCTAGTAAATGAAAAAAGAGTTTTTGTACCATTTCATAGTTTTACGCGCAGCGTTATAATAATGCAAATTTTGATCAGATTTGTCAACTCCTCCCATGTATCGGTTGTAATCCAAAATAACAGCTGGTTTGCAAACTTTATGCCCTTTATAGTTTACTTTGCATGTATTTATGACATCCAAGTTTTTATGCATAGTTGAAATTACAAAAATATATTTCTTTTTTCTCCAACAGCCAATCATACTTTCTCCATTAAAAAAGCTTGTTGTTTCACCTTTTTTAATAGCTTTTCCAATGCAAACTTTCAAATCTTTAGGAACACCTTTTCTGTTTGCACACAGAGTTCCGCAAACATGAGTGTTATTTTTAATAAGTTCAGCTGCTAACTCTGGCGAGTTATAATAATTATCCATATATAAACAACGACCCGAATTAAGCAAACCATTCATTAATTTCATCACTATGTTGTGAGTGATTCCTCTACCAGTTCCTTCGGCTTGTTCTCGCTCATCACCAATGTACACAGACAGCTTGTGCACATAGCCAGAGACAGCATCGCAGAGAGCAAATAGCTTTATTCCAAATCTAGATCTTTTAGATGGAATATACTGCCTGAAGCTGAACCGTCCTTTCCAAGCCAGCAAGCTTTCATCTATATAGATATAAATTTACCAGGCAACAAAACAGAAGATAACCAGTCAGACATCATGGCTAAAACATTTCCTAGCTTGAATAACTTATTGCCATCAGGGTTTTCCGAATTGTCAGTGAGATGCAAACGGTTCAAAACCATTAAAAACTTATTCCTCGAAATCATTTTACTAAACATTGGTGTTGATAATAACGGATTGGTAGACCAATACGAAAACAAAGTACGCTTCTTGACAATACCCATGAGCAACACTAAACCCAAAACTTGCCAAAGATCTTTGCCATCGACAGACTCCCATGCATCGCCATGTTTTTGAAAGCCATATCTATTTGTTTCGTTAACTATAACATTCATGATGGCCGATGTAATAAGCTGTAAATAATCGAAAATACTTGTGTCCAGTAATTCGACTTTGTACACCTGCCAAGCTCTCATCAAAATGCAGTTCTTTCGGTTTTAGATCAGCTCCTCTTTGAAATCCGAAATTACTCCCTGGTTCAACGTCGGTCGTTTCACTCTCACTTTCGCCATCAGATTCACTCTGTTGGTCTTCTTTTTCACTTTCATCATCTTCCCCACATTCTTCTGACCTGAAATCCTCTTCTTCACTTTCGAACCAGTCGATATCATCCTCTAAACAAATTTTTTTAGCCGAGCTCAAATTATCACGTCCGTCCACGTTGATCAGCTTTCCATAAAGAAAGATCAAATCTTTTCCGGATGTTCTTTTTGCACATGCGCATAAAATTTATTATTTATAGCCTCAAAACAGTAGTAAAAAACTTACTGAAATCGCTCAAATTTTTAATTTCAATTTTTAACGTTGTTTTTAAAATAAATAAAACGTTTTAAAAAAGGTCTATCGAAAACGGCCAAAATGTCGGGTTTGTCGGTTTTGGTACGCTGAGACATTGCTCGTAAACCGACAAAGGTCGGTCTTGGAACGCAAAGGGTTAAAAGCTCAAAAACGAAAAGCCGTCGTAGATTGGAATCTCTTTATTTCGATGATGTAACCACGAAATTTGGTTATCGTCTTGTCACGTATGTTCTCACGTGAATTGAAAGGCCAATAAAAAGCTCAATATAAAACTTATTGTAGTACTAGTTTATGACAAACACTTCAGGTTTTATCGAATACCCCGTAACAAATATAGATGCTCGCTACTTTACAGTTTTGTTTCGGCCTGGTCTATTCGGCAAGTCGTAATCTGATCATGTGACCAAATACTTCACAAATAATTTCTGCAGCACTTTTCGATTATCACAAGAGACCATCAGGCTCGTCATGATTATCAAACTATGATATGTAGTCCTTCAAGCTAAGGCTAAAAAATTAAACAGAGTTTTACGGTAAGTTATAAGATATCAGTGCTAAAAGTGACAGCATTACGATGACGATAAAACAGACGCGTAAGAACAATAGACATAGTTTTATTGAATGCGTGAAGTATATTTGTGAAAATATTTCAACGAATAAGGTTGCAGGAAAATGTAAACAGAAACTGTCTCTCACAACTACATCTCATTTGAGCGGTTTTGGAAAGGGAATCCAAACTACGGCGGTCTTGTGAGGCTGTGATTTTTTGTTCGTTTTTGAGCTTTTAAGAGCTTGTAATCATCTTTCCACATATTTTGCACCTACAACACAACAGAGTATAACGTGGTGAATTTTTTCATATCAAATAACGGTAATGTGAATTTTGTTGCAAGTCAACCTTTAACTATTAGTATGGTTAAAGGTGTTGTAGCATTCCATGTGAAAATGGTAATTATTATGTGAACATGTTGATATACAGGGATGTAAGCGTGGCCTGTAAGAGTTGGTTTGACAGCGACCAGTATAAAATATGATAAAGCTACACATGAATGACAATTAGACTATGAGTCTTATATATGTGCCTCTAATATAAAATATATTTTCAACACTGGACGCGATCTTCTCTTTATTTTATTACTGTTAAAATTGACAAACAGAAGATAACTCCAAAATAAAGGAACAATTAGAACTTAATGATTACATGTACTTATGAATGTCTTTTTTAAATTTTGCCCCAGAAACCCTCCAGGGCACATGTGTCAAATTCAAGGCTTCCGTGCCAGTCGCAACAGAACATGTCATTTTTTTGTGAGAGCTAATAAGGTTTTTCTTTTTCTAGCAGAAATTCATAGATTTTCAACACAGTGTTTACAAGAATTAAAAAAGTATACATTCTATTTGAAACAGCCAAGAAATGTGCAAAACACACACGTAGTACAGTAAATGCAGCAGAGTGTGGTCACCCCCCATAGATGTTAGAAAATGTATACACCCATCTTCAATTATTCATACCTATCCACTTTAACTGTAGCTGGTCTGTGAGTTTGAGCTTTGGCAAATGCTCTCGGGTAATTTTGTCGAGCTGGGTCTTTAATTCCTTGAACCCTCTCACAATCGCAGTCTAAACATGATGTTATCTTATAGAATCAATAGAAGGGCGAAGATATGTCATATGTAAACTGGTAAACTGTGTATCTATGGGAGAACTGCCAATGCTGAATGTAAGCCCTGACAATTGGTGCCTGGGCAACAGGACTGATGGCAGGTAAAGAAGAGATGGAAAGGCTGAGCATGTAGACTAAGCAATGGAAACATACAAGTAAGGAGAGCTAGTAGACAGCTCACAATGTATGGTAAATTAGTAGTAGCAAGTTCATAGACTCGGATACATTGAGGGAATAGAAGGAGAAGACATCTAAAAGTATGATGTCAGTAGGTCATGAGAAATCAGTCTAGTAGTCTTATGAAGTAGATCAATCTGACTGAGTAGATCAAATGATCATATATAGCAGAAATGCTGACACACAAACATGGATCCACTGTACAAAACAGACAAGTACAAAAATTGATGTAAACACATGTTCAAACACAACTATCCATACATGCTCAATAATACATGTATATCGATACAACAACCTCCTATACCTCAAGTACATTACAACACAAGCACTGGTACATAAATGTATACCAACATATTCACAAACACTCACATGCAGCCAGTACAAAGATTCATGCACATTACCAAACTCATGAATAGAAATAATATTAATAACTTACTGGGGGATGGCTCTTGCCCCTAGTTTCCAGCAACTCTTTATGGGTTCTCACGCTATTCCACTGCTTAAGCATGACATCTTCGATAAAATCAGCAATTTTATTTTTTGAGTGTTGCCGGTTTTCCAGCACCTGTTTCTCGAGTGTGTCATATTTGAGTTTAAGCGCAGTTAGCTGTAACAGGAAATCATAGAATAGAGCAAAATATTAGAGCTGATAAAATTCAGGAGTTGTAGTCCCCTTCAAATTCTGATACAAATGGTACAGATTAGTGTGCAGACCACAGCATGCCATATTTCAACGAGAATAATATTTACCAACCTGACTCTCTCTGGTCTTACGAATAAGCTGAACCATGTTTTCTGTTTTAGCATCGTAGTCCGACTGAACTCTGGATACATGCTTGAAGAGTTTTTCATATTCCTCATCCCTCTTTGCACTCTCCGCTGTTATTAAAGTATTCACAAGGGAAGCAGCCAGACCATCCAGCAACTGGAAGTCATGTGGTCCTCCTGTGTAATATTATCTTAGCTATTAGTAAAAAAAATCAATCAGAAAGTACGAACTTGATACAAGCCTTGTGATGTTAGACAGAAGACAGATATCTGTACAGTATTATCTACACCGAACTTTAACCTTGACCTTCTGGCTAAATATCTGTTGAACCAAGTTGAGCTAAGAAAAGAAAACCATGGTTAACTTCTCAAGAGTTTAAAAAGTTACGAGTCATAAACACCAAACCCCTTTCTATCTAGTAACTGTTACCTGGGCAACTCAACCTCTCTAAAAGCTGCAATACATTAAATAATTTTATCGACTATCATAGCGACTATGTATCTTTGTATTTCTTGTGTGTTGTGTTGTACAGGACTAGCTGTGTTCATATTAAATACATGAACAATTCTGTGTTAATTTTGATGATGCATCAATTGTAACAGAACAAGAAAAGTGTTGTTACAGTGTGTTGGTGAACATTGACACACAACATATACTAGCCACAGCATTGAAATATGGGAAAAGCAACGAATCAAAAAGCACTTTCGTTCGAGAAACTCTTGTTTGGGCGAGTTTAGCGTTATCGCTCAGCATCGATTTCCTAGTAGAATCCAGCGATGATTTGCACCACATGGCTGAGTGTCACGCTAAATAACTACTGGTGTGTTTGCGCCTTTACATTGTAATAGCTGTGAAAGTCGGAACATTAAAGTCAATTATATCATCCCACGACCAATTGAGCGAAGCGATAGTTTGGTAGTTTTTATGATAAATGCACATGCACACAACTCATGCAAATTATTCATCAACAACACCGCAAACCCTTGTACCAAAATCTCATGAACAAATTTAACAATTTTTGTGTAGAGTCATTTAAGTATAATAAAGATACAAAACACATAAAAACATAATTAAATATGTTACCGAGTCTTTTAAAATTGTCGACATATTCCTAAACCTTACCCATCTGATAGGTTTATACACAAATAGACAAATTTATTTGGCCGAAAATCGCTATTAAAACTTGCGAAGCCTTGCTTTTATCTAAATTAGGACCGGCAAACGAACCGCCGAGCGACAGAAAATAGAACCATTAAGTTGTGCGCATTTCAGGAAAGAATAACGTGCACGTTTCACCAGTCTATAGCATTAGCGAACTGCCGAAGGTTTCTGTAATTCACGTAGAAGTACTGAAACTGTTTCCTTTTTGCCGATTTCAAAGTAACTGACATTTTGGAAACTTTTGAGTACTTCGATATTCTAACTGCTGTCCGAAGCAGTGAAAGTAAAGGAAATGACGAAAATACTTTTTTCTAACGATTCTTATGAGATTATTACAATATTTAATTATAAGTTTGGATGACTATTGAAGTGTTATAGTCACACTAACAACATCGATGATGGGCAATATGTTACTGTTATAATTTTTTCGAAATAGTTTTGTTAAATAGATTTTCTAAAATTCTATATAAATATCACAACTTCTTGATATTGTTAGCTATGACGTTTTGAAATGTAAACAAAATTGTGCATTGGTTTTCTATTATTACTGTATTACTATATTAATAATACTGGTTATTCTAATAATATCAGTGCATTTTACTTCTAATATTGCATTTCTCATATTGCAGGGGGGAGATATATATACATACAATCTTTTCCTTTCATTATTGCTGTTTGTTGTATATAGTAACACCCACACCCAGCACATTACAGCTATCATTGCAGTTATCCCATTGCACTGCAGTGCCATTTGACTGGTAATATTGCATTTCTCAACCATCAGTACCCTTTCTTTTTTCCATATCACTTTGGTCGTGGGCTGTATGACAGTGGAAATTCTAGTATACAATATATCAATTATATTGTTTCTCCACTAGCATCAGCTGTCACTGCGATACCACCTGATTGGCCTACTAATTTGGTCAAAATTTCTCATGTATGCTTCAGCATTTTAAATTTGCTCCGGTTATCCAAAGTTCAGTGCTAACTCGATAAACTGACCATTATCACATTTGGTTGAATCTGCCACACATTTCCAACAGCTGATGGTATGGCAGACCTTACATCCCAACACTAGTGACTGATTGTCATGCTTTGTACAGATATCTGGCAGATGGGGGCTTTCCTTTGGTAAATACTGAGCCATGGGAATTGTATGATGGTCTTCCAATGCACCATAATGTAGCTGAAATAGAAAACATAGTTACTATAGATCTGCTATCATGGTAATTGGTCAGGCAGATGAAATGATTCAACAGATTGATGACAGGTTTTCTCTATCATAAATCAACATCTGATGGTACTGTTGTATTCCCTAGGCATAAGAAGGTATTAATCGGGGCTAATATGCAGCATTTTCATGTCTATTGTTGCAGTAGTAGAACTGATGGTGAATTGAGTCTCGTTTGGTATTCATGACTGTACGAAATAACCAACTCTGACAAGGAAAGATGACAGTGTGCTAAATAGTTCCTCCTACAAAGACATGGTTTTCATATCGACCTCAAACAGGATTTACCAAGTTTTACCTGTTTGACGCATTGTGAGAAAGTTCTTTTAGCAGTTGACGTACAAAAATGTGGAGGGTTCGAGTCGTGTGAGCTATACATCATATACTAATTGTAGGCTCACATTTAGTGATGACGGTGTGAAGAACCCGTAAATAATTACTGCAGACTATATAGGAACCAATCTTTATGGACAGACAAACTACAAGATGTGAGTACAAATAAAATATATGGGTCGTGATCTCAGAAACCATGGTTAAGACGCAAATCAAGAAGTTGAGTTATCCGACTTTGAAGCTGCGCTATCTGAATTTATAAATTTGATCACAATTTTTGAAACATGTGCATCCGGACGAATCAAGTATTGATCTTTCTAAACAAGAAATCAGATTAGCCATATATATATAAACCTAGATTGGCCAATAGGGAAAAAGCCTAAAAGAAGAAATGCGAAGGGAGGAAGGGGAAAGGAGAGAAGGGGGCAAATAGCCCACCCACCTAAAGAGCCATACTCTGGCTAGGTAAATAGACTAATATCATTATGAAACTGAACTACACAGGACTAAATATGATTAGTATGCGAGTATGTCTTAAGTAAAAAATGAGACAGAATGATCATTTCACAGCTGGCTATGTATCTCTGTCACTAAAGCTGAAGTGTAATACTTGTATCAGTAGCATCATGGATGTTATCAATTATGATGTCAACCAAGCAACGAAATCCCTAATCACAGTTAAAAATCGTGGTGGCTTGACTTTGTCTTTCCCCTGTGGTGATTGAGGTTTGCAAGCACAATGAGAAAGCGATGAGAGTGTTGTTTTGCAGTGCTGGTTTGGTGATAACATTTCCCAGGCTAGCACTAGTTGCCACCATGGAAAGGTTGCTGAAGTTTAACATCATGCTATTATCTATGTATAATCATCATGCTAGTAGCCTAGCTCATGAGATAGCAAAGATATATATTTAGGTTAGGGCACATTATGAAGCTAAGAAAGCCGCCGATTACACTTCCCTGATAAGATCAAAACTTCACAGGCTCATCATATTTGGTCATGTTTAGTTCAGCATGATATTAGTCTATTTACCTAGCCAGGGTCTAGCTCTTTGGGTGGGTGGGCTATTTGCCTCCTCCTTTTCCCCTTTTCTCTTTTCCCCTTCTCACTTCTTCATGGAAAAAGGGGGAAGGGGAAAAAATAGAGGGGGGCAAATAAAGCCCTGATGGCTCATGATTTGTGTGCAACATTTCAAAGCTATTATAGTTTTAATCTATGGTGGTTATCAGATTGTAAAGTTTGCAAAATACGAAATCAACAAAAATAAACCAGTTCATACGATTTATACGTACCGCACTTATTATTGCTTGTATTAAAAATGACTGTAGAACAGCTTGATTGACCTGTTTACGAAGAAAATAAAACAGCCGCCTTTGCTTACGAGTCACCAAACAATTAACGGGTTTTCCAGGCCTTTACACTTGCCATGGTGATCGTTCGATAATCATCTTCTACTCATTTCTCCTATAAACTGTCATCAGACATTACTTCGAAACAACTACACAAAAGACTGTCTGACACCTGGCTCGATCAAGTCAGTTGCGTGTGTGCCATTGACGAACTAACATTATTCTAATGATATTATGTGGACAAGAAACTTAAATACATATTCTGGAGTATGGCAGAAGTATGTTTTGTGTTTAATTGTCTTTTATCTAATTTTTCTGGTGATAACATCTGATATCATGTAATTAACGTAACATTTTCTTATTCAGACAGCAATTTTGCCTTAAAGATTGTGAATCAATTTGTCTTTAAAAACATATCAGGTTTCACGGTTGGTAGGAAATAAAGTCAGTCAACAAAGATCTAACCATCGTTGTACTTTGGGAAGTACTCTAAATACGAATATACATCAAACGCATGATAAATAACTTCTAAAGTTCAAAGAACTTTAGAGTGAAACCTTAAACATACAACATACTGAGGTGTTCACATCATACAATTCTACGGAGCCTAAGCGCTATTCTATGGACGATACTGTTTATCGAAACTTATCACAGAAGTTATCGAAATACGGAACCTAAGTGCTATTTATGGACGATAACCCTCATCCAAAGCCACGGAAGTTATTGAATTCAATACTGAGCCTCAAACAAAACGCCTCAAAGTCTGAAGATTGAGTCTTGCTACACAACTGGTGACAATCGACGAACCGAGTTTGCGTTATAAATACGGACATCATCTGTCAACCAATCAAGGATAAGGAACAGACAGTTGATACAGATTTGGCTATGCAATACTTCACTCACGTTAATCATCAGCACCGCAAGACATCATAACACTTCGAGGCCGAAAGCCTGTCGCTTAAAAAGATTAACCCACACAACAAATATTGCTTGTCACTGTTCGCAAATAACAAACCAAGCAAGAGCGATACCTCTTAGCCGTCAAGCCGCATATCAGATAGTCAGCAACGAGGAAGTCATCACATTGCATCAGTCAGCTAAGTATACGTACTGTGTTGAAAGGTTTGCTTACTCAATCTAACTGACATTTCCTTGCTCGAACCAGGTGTGCGTTATAGTTAAACACTATTATAGTAAAGTAAATTTGGAGTTGTCACACATTTTGGATTTTTCTTTTGCAAACGATTATCATCATAATTTTGTTTAAAAATCAAAATGTTGTGTAAAACTGAACCGCGATCGAGCCAACTTAGCCAGAAAGCCTTGTGGTTTAAATCATTGTACTCATATTAAGAGTGTAGCAACAATATGGGCAAAAAGGCCTAAACAAGATTAGTAGCAATTATCAGTGGTTTAAATAGGTCACCATGGAAAGCGAAAGCCTTGAGGTACATGTAAATTCCAATTCCGATTTGAGCGAAAGTAGAGTAGAGGAAGAGCAGTTACAGTTAGATGAGGTAACTGAATCAAACGACCCTAGAACACAACGAGCGCTCACAAGAAGTCAAAAACTGACTGAGCACACTATTTTACAACTAGGCAGTGATTTTATCAATGAAATGGGTGGACAGTCTGAGAGTATGATAGACTTCCTAGACAAGTTCACAACAGCCGTTGAAAATGCCACCCATGTCATTGATATACCTGCTGTTGATGCCTTTGTTCACAACCTTGATTTGAAAGTCAAAGATATAGGCAATTTATATAATAAAATTATTAAAACAAATAAAAATGAAAAGATCCCCATCCATGAGCGACTCTTAAATGAATTTCAAGCGAATGTCAAGTCATTCAAAACCCAGATCCAGGAACAGTGCCAAGAGAGTGAAATCCTAGATGAAGAGAGGGCACTCGAAGATGCTAAAAAGAAAATGGAAGAAGAAATGCGAGCTTCTACAGTGAAAAGACAAAATCTCCTGGGAAAGATGGAATCATCATCAGTAAGAGTAAGTCGTTTGAGCAGTCCAAATCTCAGGGCTACAGCATCTTTGACTCCAAACACAGATAGATACGAATCGTCATCAGCACCAAGCGAAATCGACAGCATCAACCTGAGGGTAGCACAAGCCGAGCAATCACAAGATCAACAACCACAAGCTGAGCAATCACAAGCTCAACAACCACAAGCTCAACAACCACAAGCCGAGCAACCACCAACTGAGGAACCGCAAGTTGGAATTGGCACCAACCACATTCTCAAAACCTTCACCGATAACCTAGCAGAATCGTTCAATGCCAAAATAATCTCAATGACAGCTAGTGTGTCGGAGCCAAACAGGAAGTTCATTGAACCGAGCATCTTTTCTGGCAATACCCTCGAATTTGCAGATTGGGAGGTGGATATGGATGCCTTCGTTTCCGAGGAAGGACCAACAGACAAGGAGGCCTTGCGACACCTGAAGAAATTTGTTGCAGGCGAGGCTAAAAAGGCCATAATCGGTTTATTAACATACAGTAGCGATAACTCCTATCATGGAAGCTCGTAAAAATCTGCGAGCCCAATACAGTATAGAAGGCGGCATCGCAAGGATACTGTTGAAGAACCTGAAAAACTGGCCAAGCATACGCTTCGGAGACGGAAAAAAGATGAGAGTTTGGTGACTTTTTGGATCAAGTCAGAAGAAGCATGAACTCCACTGAAGGCCTACAGATCCTCAACACTGAGCTATACAACGAATGCATTTGCCAAAAGCTACCCGACAGTTCCAAGTTCTCTTGGACGCAGAGAGTATATAGAGCTAAGCGAACGAGAACAGGAAACTTGTCATTTTCTGATTTCACAGAGTTTGTTCTCGAGCAAGCGGACTGCTCCATGAGCAACATCATGCAATCACAGAGTAAGGATCAAAAGCAAGATCAGCCTAAAAGTAAGGACAGATATGAAGAGAGGACAAACAGAAGGGCTGCATCATATCGAACTGAACGAACAAAAAGAGAACCATTTTGCTACTTCTGCAATGGCATCGGCAAAGAACACTACACAAGGGACTGCAGAAAACTGGCCGAAAAATCACTAAAGGAAAGAAAAGACTTAGTACACAGGAAGGGATTGTGCTTCTCTTGTCTGAATGGTAAACATAGATCAAGCATCTGTAACCACAAGCAGACATGTTCTAAATGCCAGAGAATGCACCTGACTATGTTACATGATTTCGGCAGGAAGCCCACAGAAAAATTGGACTCACAACGAAACGCCAGCCAACAACCTACTACCAGCAACCAAGGCAAAGAACAAACAAAGACTAAGACATGCAATTCAACTGAAGTCTACGAACAATCTAGCTTCAGTATGATGGTACCAGTATATGTATCCGCTGGAAACAATGAAAAACTAGTGTATGCTCTCCTCGATACACTGTCCGACATCACCTTCATTGACAAGCAAACTGCAACGGAGATAGGAGCAAGTGGCATCCCCGACACCCTAGACCTAGAAACCATGTATGCCATAAGCCGATCATCGACATCGACGGATGAAAAACTGCAAATCAGAAGATACCTGACTGATGAAATTTCAACAATTGACGCAGTTGAACGACTAAAAAGAAAGGGCCACCCAGACAACATATCGACAGACGAGAAGTGCCGCAAGATACCACACTTAAGATCCCTTGCAAGGCATCTCCCACCAAAGCTGGATATCCTGATCAAACTGATGATAGGTAAAGACAGTCCAGAAATCATCACACCACTCCTGACAAAAATAGAAGCTGGGGAGACATCAGCTTGTAGGACGATGTTTGCATGGACACTATGCGGGGGTAAACTCAAAACCAAACTGGCAACAAGTTTTAAGACGGATGCCACACTCTTTCCCATAGTGGAAAAAGACTTTGAAGACCCTGGAGGTAAGCCCCTATCACAACAAGACATGCAATCTCTCAAAATCCTTGACGAAGGATTTCACCAAGATCTGGACGGGAGCTACGTCATGCCTCTGCCCTTCAAGTCATCATCAACACCAACACTGCCAAACAACAGGCATCAAGCAGAGCAGAGACTCAGACTGCTCAAAAACAAACTCTCGAAGGACTCTGCATATGAAGCAGACTACCGAAAATTTATGAACACACTATTCGAAAAGGGATTTGCGGAGGAAGTCCAAGTCTCGGAGATGGCAAGAGAAGATGGCAGGTGCTGGTATATACTACATTTTGGAGTGCTTCATCCAAAGAAGAGGAAATTACGTGTTGTTTTCGACGGGAGTGCAAAATACGTCAACACATGCCTCAACCATCACCTTCTCACTGGCCCAGATCAGCTCAATGACTTACTTGGTATCTTATGCAGATTTCGCACAAGGAAGGTCGCAGTAACGTGTGACGTAGAATCCATGTTTTATAATTTTCGGGTAAGTTAAAACTATAGGAACTTTCTAAGATTCGTATGTTATAGCGATGACTTATCGACAGTAAAAACCTTTCGCATGAGAGTCCATATATTTGGCGCAACCTCTTCACCAGGGATAGCCACCTTTGGTCTGAGGCGTCTGGCTGAAGACAACGTAGAAATATCTAAGAGTGCGGCAGAATTCCTCAAGGACAACTTCCACGTGAATGACGGAATATTCAGCGTGGAGGACATCACAACTGCCAAAGACTGTGAATTCAGCGAGGGAAATTTGCTCTAAAGGCAACCTTCGCCTACACAAGTACGTCAGTAATGAGCCCGCAGCTCTTGCCAATTTGCCAGAATCCGAGAAAGAGAAGGAAGCTATCTCATTTAACAGCATCATGCCAACACAAAGAACACTTGGAGTTAGTTGGTGTCTACAATGTGACCAGCTCTGCTTCACCAGCAATATCGATGCAAGACCATTCTCAAGACGCGGTATTCTCTCAACCGTAGCCCAGGTATATGATCCGATTGGTCTGGTTTTACCCTTTACCCTAATGGGAAAGAATGTGCTACAAGATGTCTGTTGCAAAGGGCTCGACTGGAATGAACAGATCGATCTAGATACTACTTCGTCATAGAAAGCCTGGACGCGACAACTCGCCACTATTCAGGATATTAGAGTTGATCGCTGCATAAAGCCAAAAGATTTCGGAACTATCGAACGCGCTGAATTTCATCACTTTGCGGACGCGAGTGAAGATGGTTATGGCGCATGCTCATACATCCGTCTTATCGATACCACAGATCGCATCCACTGCGCACTTGTCCTCTCAAAGGCTAGAGTGGCCCCCTGTACCGAATGACCATACCTCGTATGGAGCTTCAAGGTGCGGTGCTAGCTACCAAGCTTCAAGGGAAACTGCACAAAGAACTGAGGATGCCAATAGATACAGTGTTCTTCTGGACAGACAGCATGATTGTACTGGGCTATATCAGAAATGAAACATCAAGATTTACTCCATTTGTAGAAACAGAGCAACCCAAATTAGACACAGAACAAAGCCGACACTAAATCAACTGACAAACTCTCGCTGGTTTTCAGGCCCAGACTTCCTATGGAAAGAAAATCTTGACGACATCTTGCTCAATCAACCTACGCGCTTCAATGTTCCTGCATCAGATCCAGAACTGAGGAAAACTATTAGGGTGGATATGAACCAGGTTACCTACCCCATCAAAGTCGAAAACTTTTCAAAATGGGACAATCTCATCAGGGCAACAGCACAACTACACGCAGTCGCTAAACGAGCCAAGGATAAGCTGAAGCCAATCTCGAAACTTGAAAAAATGTCTAGAGAACATTACCAAAATGCAGAGGCTCTTCTCATCAGGCTTGATCAACAGAAGTACTTCCATTCAGAAATACTGGACATCCAACCACACGGAAAGGTAAGCAAAGGAAGTTGTCTCAGACAGCTGTCACCCTACTTACACGACCTAGAAATCCTAAGGATAGGCAGTAGAGCAAAATCCTCAACTATTCTCACAGACAAAGAGCTTCGACCCGCAATCATACATAAGAGCAGTCACCCAGCCACAGTACTGATAAGACACTTCCATGAGAAGGTCCACCATCAAGGGAGGATGTTTACAATCTGCAATCAGACAATCGGGTTTCTACAATATAGGTGCACAAGGCCTCATCATATTATTATTCAGAACCTGTGTAGGCTGCAAACGCCTAAGAGGTGCCCCCTTGCGTCAACAGATGGGATCCTTACCCAAAGAAAGAGTGGAACATAGCCCTCAATTCACCCATGTAGGGGTAGATACATTTTGACACTTCCTCGTCAAAGAAGGCAGGAAGGAGATGAAACGCTGGTGTATCATCTTCACCTGTATGTATTCCAGAGCGATCCACACCGAAGTCGTAAGTGACTTATCCACAGAGAGTTTCCTACAAGTGCTAAGGTGTCTTGAAAGCATACAAGGGCCTGTAGTTACAATTTTCTCTGATAACGGAACTATTTTCATGGGTTCTAAGACTATGCTCCAACCAAGAGTAACCTGCAAGACAAACACTCCCGGTGCTAGCCACCAGGGCGGCGTATGGGAACGGGGAATAAGAATGATTAGGAATGTATTTAACCAAATGAAAGGCAAGTTTTCCGCAAGGATGGACACCGCCGGACTACAGACCGCCATGAACGAAATCTGCAGCATAATCAACGGGAAACCACTGACCTGTTCAAATCTGAACAATCCCGATGAAGGAGTTATAACCCCGCATCATCTGATCCCCATGAAGCCTGTGTCAGTACCTACACATCAGGAGATATGTGAAGTGCCAGACAGCAAGGTCTACGGAAAAAAACATGTTTAAAAAGACGCAACGTTTCGCCGATGAATTCTGGCGCCACTGGCAGGACTACCTGACAAGGGTAGAGACCCGACAAAAATTGAGAATATCCATGCCAAAACCTTAAGGTGGGAGACGTTGTCACATTTGTTGATGAAAACACTTGGCATAGTCAGTGGAAGGTGGGAGCTGTCGACTCCGTGAACACAGGTAGAGATGGGTTGGTAAGATCCACTACTGTCAGAATCTCAAATTTAGAACAGATAACGCGTTCCGGCAAGCGGAAAGGGGAACCTAACATGCTTTACAGGCCCATACAGAAACTACTGCTATTGGTCAGGGTAAACTCCAAGTACTAACGTGCAGTGTTCTTAACCAAACGTAGGTTATTCTCTTCCTGGACAAATATTATCATAGTAGTACCAAACATCAATTATTTAGGCATACACAAATGCACTCAGTACAATTACATTATACTAGATTTAGATTTAACTTTAGATAGAACTAGTAAATTAAAAAAAAAATTTAGGTGGGAGAGTGTAAAGTTTGCAAAATACGAAATCAACAAAAATAAACCAGTTCATAGGATTCATGTGTACAGCACTTATTATTGCTTGTAATAAAAATGACTGTAGAACAGCTTGATTGACCTGTTTACAAAGACAATAAAACAGCTGCCTTTTCTCACAAGTCACCAAACATTTAATGGGTTTTCCAGGCCTTTACACTTGCCATGGTGGTCGTTCAATAATCATCTTCTACTCAATTCTCCTATAAACTGTCATCAGACATTATTTCGAAACAACTACACAAAAGACTGTCTGACACCTAGCTCGATCAAGTCAGTTGCGTGTGTGCCATTGACGAACTAGCATTATTCTAACGATATTACGTGGACAAGAAACTTAAATATATATTCATGGGTATGGCAGAGGTATTTTTGGTGTTTACCTGTCTTTTATCTAATTTTTCTGGTTATAATGTCCGACATCACGTAATTTACGTAACATTTTCTGATTCAGACAGCAATTTTGCCTTAAAGATTGTGAATCAAATTGTCTTCAAAAACATTTCAGGTTTCACGGTTGGTTGGAAATAAAATCACAGTCAACAAAGATCTAACCACTGTTGTACTTTGGGAAGTACTCTAAATACTAATATACACAAACGCATGATAAATAACTTTTAAAGTTCAAAGAACTTTATACGGATGTTATCTCATAATTGCTTTAGTTTACTGGATTATGTATCTAAACAGGATTTAATGTGGACATAAATGTGATTTTGTCACCTTCTTTTCGTTAGCTCCATTGTTAACAACAGTGCAGTCAAACTTAGGTACAATTCAATGACGTAACGTCATGCTATTCAAGTTTGACCAGGCAACAAATGGGAATAGCTATTATTGGCCAATCTAGGTTTATATACCCTATGACATTTGTGTATTCGCCTAATCTAACTTTCGCGTTTTCGCGGTGTCATCCTCTCGCAAAAATTTTATGTGCGAAACTAAATTATCGACCTTGCTCACACCATTCTACCGACGGTTCACATTTACGAGCTAGTCCCAAAGTGAAATTTTTTTATTATCGGTGAATCAGGCCCGAATTCCCTGGGGCAGCTGGCCATCTGAGCCGTCCCAACGTTTTAGGAACTTTCCGCGCCTAAGTACTGTCATACTCGGATAACTTCCCCTC
Organism: Watersipora subatra; assembly: GCF_963576615.1. NCBI lineage: Eukaryota > Metazoa > Bryozoa > Gymnolaemata > Cheilostomatida > Watersiporidae > Watersipora > Watersipora subatra. Next base: position 22,403,659 of record NC_088713.1, read on the forward strand.
GGATAAAATGTAACATTTCGTCTCAAACACACGGTTAACTCAAACAGATTTGCTTGGTCCGTTCCAACGCAATGATAAATTGCTTCAGATAACTCGACTTCAACATCTTTTATCCGAAAAGTTACTTGCCCAACGTCTATGGAAGCGGTTTTCATCGCTGTAGAATATCACTTATTCGAAGCCATAGAGACAAACATCAACTTTTAGTAGTTCTTAGGCGTCATTACTATCATCATCATTGGCAAAAGATTCTCGTTAACGACCTTTATAAAGGTTTGCAAAGTATCAAGTTTTACCAAACTTTGGCCATGTCCCATCGAAAGCGTGGAAACTTTCGTATGAACTTAAAATAAAATTGGCAAAATTGATCTTTGTTAAAACGCTCAAAAGAAAAAGATCTCTTTTTTCTGAGTTTTTTTAGCTGCGGTCAAGTTTTGCCTAATTTAATTTAAAAACGTCTTATCAGTAACATCACCTAAAACAAAACAAATCTCAATACATAGAAAAATGTTGATAAAATATGTTCTTAAATATACTTATCAAATTATTATGAGATTTAATGTTAAGATTATTATTCAATTTTGCAAAAATCTTTTTATTATTGTAAGATTTAATTAGAAGAATCATTGTTCGACTTTATAAGGTCAAAGTTTATAGTTTGCTACGGTGTGCGATATGCTACTGTTATTATCTTAAAGATTTTGTTGGTGGTACGATGACTGTGCTCAAAATCGCGATACTGCCAAGCCATTTTTAACATCTGCAAAATTAAGAATAAGTAACACACTCTGTAATAGATATACAGCTATTCACATGACAGCCATTGAAATCTCTTTGGATATTCCAATTCAACAGTTTTTGTATCTAAAACAAAATCTAGATAAATATTACAATTCTTTGGTATTGGATGCTATGAAACTTTAAAATGTAAACGAAATTAAGCATTGATTTTCATTTCGCAAACTTGAACACCAGTTTTTTCAGAACAATGTTTTAGCATTAAAAGATAGTGAACATGATGAACGTTAAGTATACTCGGTTTATCAACCATAAAATTTGCTGTCAACAAGCTAGAATTAAATCTTTTTGTGCAAAATAACTTTAGAATTTTTTACTTCTGCTAGTGTAGATACATGTAACTCCAAAACCTCATACACCCTACCCAACTCTTTCAATACTGCATTGAAATCTGACCGATTGATTATTCTGCCTGAAATAACTCAAACAAATTTTTTGAAAAACCGATATACTGCTAGTATTACCCCGAGTAGCAATATGCTAGCAATATCTCGAGAATAAAAACAGATATAGTTTTACTGTATAATGCATCTTATTCAGAACAAAATTTTCTACAAGATAAGCGGGGTGTTTCTTATCGCCATGACGATAACGATCTGGTTTTACCAATTTGAGAAAATAGAAATGTAAATGTTGAACCAAAAAACTATTTTTTAGTTGCATGTGACTGGCAACAAGGTTGTTTCATCAGAGACAAAATTTTATTAGCCTAGCTCAGGGTTGGCAACATTTTCAACTCAAAGAGCCATCTGGACCCGTCATCCACAGGACAGAACACAGTGGGAGCCACAAACCCCTTAAATAATTTTAAATATAAAATAAATAAATACTACATGTAACTTTTCTGTTTAGCTTATAATGATTTTATACGATGTTTACAGCACAAAACAAAAATTTGTGACATGTATAATGATTTACCTGCTGAGAAAACAAAATTACAGTGTTGCAAAAAGCAATAAAATAATTTTGGCAGTTTTATTGGCACCTAAATTGTTATAAGGTGTACTACTTGCATTAGTGTTGTTGTTTGTAAGTAGTTTTGTTGACGGCATTGAAGACTTAAGTGGCTGGCCAGCCTTACTAATTGTTTAACCCAGATCGTTGACATTATATCAGCAGGTATCTCGTAGCGATCAGGAACTCTGTTGCAATCTGGAACTCCGCGCAAATCCGATATTATGTTTGTCTATACTTTTATGTTCAAGTTAAAAGCATGTGACAATCGTGATAAAGTACTGTTAATTATAATAATAGAACATAAATAGTGACACATAACAAGCGACAATGTTTGATTTATCACCATAACTATGTGTATTTAAAACTATATCACAAAATCTAGTGAAGAAACTTCTATACTCTTATTAATTGCTTGGCATATAGTAGAAGGGGAAAAATTCCAAAGTCAGAGGGAGTCGCAGAAAGGGATGAAATAGCTATAGCTGTGCAATATGGGCTTTCTGCATATCGATATGATACGCGATAAAGATCGACGATACCGATATTCGATACGAGATTTCCATTACTAAAGAATAATGTTAGGTTTTGCAGTGACATAAATGAAGAGTGTATTGTAATAAAACCCATAGTTAAAAAACAACTAAATGTCATTGGAAATGGAAACAATCTACTCCAAACTGAAAACACCAAAACAAACTATAGCTTAACACAAATGACTACAACAAACTGAAAATCCAACTACAAATTTCTACCAATACGAAAAAGAATTTCGCGAGGGACAGTCGTAGCCGATTTCTAGCATTGCAGTGTAAAGCCCCAGTTCCAATGCTGACCTCAGCCTCAATGAAAAACTTTGCCACATCTGACGACTGTCTTGCTGCCACTTCTGGCTGTCCATCTAATTAGTTTTGACACCACAAGCAATAAATCATGCATAAACTGTGGTCAATATTTATTATATAATTATGAATAGTGGTTTATTAACATCATAAACAAATTGGTCATAAATATGCTGTATATCGATAAAAGCTTAACAATAAAATAAATAATAATCAATAATCGATAAAAGCTTGGCCATGTCGATATGGCATTAACATCCACCCGAATCGACAAGTCGATATACCGCTCAGGTATTGAAAGAGCTGCATGCGACTCCGGAGCCACAGGTTGCCAATCCCTTGTCTAACTAATGTGTAGGCTTTGTAATGAAGAGAAAAGTGAAACGCTATTGATAAGCCAAGATATCGGCTTATGGTCAGTACTTATATTACCATGAAAGCCGAAAGAGTTAACCATGGTTTCTGAGATCATGACCCATATACATATATTGTGTGATATGCAACATTTACAAGCTACCATATAGGCTATTCACAGATTTAGTATCCAGAATATTACCTCTTGTACCAGAGAATGCTGAGAAGGTGGTAAGCACATAGACTGAAAAAAAACTATTGTGTTACCATAAATGTGGCTACTGCATAGACAAAACCGACTAAACAGAGTTATCTCTTCTAGTGCACTATACTTGTTACATAAAACGCTGGGTCATGCACTAACTAGTGAATCCCTGCTCTACTATCAGGAAAATCATTAGCAGTAACTGTGATTCACATAATAATTAAAAGTAAACAACGCTCTTTCATAGTAAACCTCTAGGGTCAACTATATAACTTAATTGAAACTACATAAACTGAGTGCAAATTTTCTCCATCTAAATGATAAGCGGCTAGCAGCGTCACCCCCTAATAATCTAATGTTATATATGAGCTGGTGGCTAAAAAAATATCTAGATAGAGAGAGAGACACTTCAGCTGATTAATGCAAGTACACAACTGGACTATTATATTTATATCTAAGGAATAACAGAGATAACAACAGCAACTATGCTGCCCTGTAAAATGACCTGCATGTGACCAGCTGAAATCTGAAGGTATGAATTACAATAGAAAGGATCCTAATATACTACATGTGCACATGTTACATACCTCAAGGTGCTCTGTGCAAATTCTGGAGCAATCTGTGCAATATGACACGGCGTGGCGCTTGTTGAGCCCCTTCTTGACACAAGAGTCACAGAACTGCGCATCACCAAGATCTGGGAGCAAATCAGGAGACATTTTATACACTTTTCTAAAAATCAAAGTTGGCATATAACTTGAAATTCCTAAAATAATCTCATAAAATAATATTATATATATTAATGCAACAATCATGGATTGTTATGCATTACATTATATGTTTATTGAAGGTTGACTTGCAACAAAATTCACATTACAGTTATTTGGTATCAAAAGATTCACCATGTCATAAACTGTTGTGTTGTAAGTGCCAAATATGTAGAAATGTGATTACAAGCTCTTGAAAGCTTAAAAACTAAAAGCAGCCGTAGATTGGACTCTCTTTGCTTCTCTGACGTAGTCATGAGATTTGGTTATTGTCTTATCACATGATGTTCTTATGTGAATTGAAAGGCCAATAAAAAACTCAATATAAAGCTTATCGTAGTACTAGTTTATGACAAACACTTCGGGTTTTACCGAAGACCCCGTATCAAATATAGACGCTCACTACTTTACAGTTTTGTTGCGGCATTATTCAATCGTCAAGTCGTAATCTGATCATGTGACCCAATACTTCGCAAATAATTTTGCAGCACTTTTCGACTATCACAGGTGACTAACAGGCTCGTCATGATTATCAGACAATGATATGTACTCCTTCGAGGTAAGGTTAAAAAAATTAAACGAATTTTTACAGTAAGTTATAAGATATCACTGCTAAAAGTGACAGCGTTTTAATGACGATAATACAGACACGTAAGAACAATAGACATGGTTTTATTGAATGCATGAAGTACAGTCAAACATGGATAACTCACCCACGGAGAGCTCGATTACATGGTTAACTCGAACGGTTTCTTTGGTCCGTTCCCATGTAATGATAAATTGCTATAGATAACTCGACCTCAACTCTGTTAACTCGAACTGTTTTTTGCCCAACGCCTACCGAAACGGTTGTTATTGCTTTAGAAAATCACTTTATTCCAAGCCATAGAGGTAAACCTCAACTTTTCGTAATTTATAAGCGTCGTTATTACCACCATCGCCAAAATATTTTTGTCAACGACTTATGTAAAGGTTTGGTGAAATTTGATTTATACCAAACATCCGCTTAGCGAACGCCCTTCGGAAGCGAGGTAAAGTGAGGTAATCTTTACATGAACTTCAGAAAAGTCGGCAAAATTGATTGTGGGTAAAACGCTCAAAAGAAAAAGATGTCTTTTCTTTTGAGAATTTCAACATTGATCATTGATTTTCCAATGTCAATCTAAAAAACGTCCTGACAATAACATCACCTCAAACGACAAACCAGTCTCAAGTGATAGAAAACTCTCTATACTTTTTGATAAAAATGTTTTAAACTTTACATTAGAAGCATTTAATTAAAAACAAGCCATTTGTGCTTTTGATTTATATTATAGTTTGTATATGTACATGTATCTACTAATAAATAAGTAAATACATGGACTTGTGACAGTGCTCTGATAACTTGAACGCTCTGATAATTCGAACACTTTCGCTCGGTCCCGTGAAGTTCGAGTTATCCATGTTTGACTGTATATTTGTGAAAATATTTCGACGAATAAGGTTGAATGAAAGTGTAAACAGAAACCATCTTTCACAGCTACGTCACATTTGAGCCATTTTTTAAAGACAATCCAAACTACAGCGGTGGCTGCAATTAACTGTTCGTTTTTAGCTTTTAAGAGCTTGTCATCACATTTTCTCATATTTCGCACATACAACACAACAGAGTAAGATATGGTGAATATTTTGATATCAAATAACTGTAATGTGAATTTTGTTGCAAGTCAACATTTAAAGTACTTGCTCAAACAGATACGATAATAGAATAAAACTATTATGGGCAGTCAATTAATTTTTTAATTGACTTTAAATTTAAATTAATCAGATTAATTTGCCAAATAAATACTCTCGATTACCTATAATATATTCAGTAACCATCTTTCTTCCATCTGTTGACTATTACTGTAACAAAGCAATATGTATTGCCCGAATCATTCAATTAATTAAAGAATTGGTAAACAGCTAATTAGCTCAGTAGGTTAGAGTGCGAGTCTGATAATCTGAATGCCAGGTACTCAAACCCCATGTTGACTAACATTTTAGTCAACTCATCACTTAGGTGTACAAAATATAGAGTTTTATTGAAAGCTGGTATAACTAAAACAACTACGAAACCGAAATAACATGGTTTGACATTCAAAATGCACATAATTTCTGACAATTTAAGACGTTGCTTCAAAAGTCCGTTTAGTAGCGACGAATCTGTGAGACCTCTTCAACGCATGCCATATGAAACTGGTTTCAGATTGAAGTTGTAATGGAACTTGTAGACTGTCTAAATAAATTATAAAAATTAACTCAATTAAAAAAATTAAATCTGCATGAACCATTTATGAATCGTCCATTAAAAAGTGGGGAAATTCTCAATTATCCAAACAAAAAGTATACAATGCTGCAGGACAGGTGTCATTCAGCTTTTTTTTTATGAACTTTCAACACATCGCAATTGTTTCTATTGTCAGTTGTTTGGGGTAATTCAAACAAAGTAAATGCTAACTTACTATAAACATGTGACGTACCGAACAACCTGTCCTACCAGCTATTTTCCCTGAAGAGTGAAATTATTGGGAGAAAAACTTCAACAAGAATAGCCATTTAATGTGTTAACAGGACCAACAGAAAAATGTTGATTTTTCCAGTTGAGTCTAACATGTTAAATATTATCAATGTTAACATGACAGTATTGTTGAGTATTACTTACCTGCAACTATGCAGACCACATCGGAAAATTCTAGTCTCTTTGTAGTGTGACGTAAGGCATGGCATGCAGTTTATGTGTCCACATGGCAGCTTCTTCGGATCGACTATTTTATCATTCATTAAACCACAAAACTCGCATTCGGTGTCATCTGATGCAGAAGCCATTGCTTCAATGAAACATTTACTTAATGAAACACCAGAATACAAGATAATTTAAAAGTAGAAACATTTTTAACTTTTATTCCTCAAAATTAAATCTGTAATGTAATGTTATAATAAAAATATATGCACACAAATGAACAGTGGATCCATGCAGAAAACTGGCACACTTCAATACTACTGTCTGAGCGTATTCAAAAGTTCCTGCTAAATGCACTAGAAAACTATTTTATGTTTCACAGAAAGGAGCCAGAATTGAAACAATTCAAACTGGTTTTCAAACACTTGAAGGTTGACTGGCAACACATTTAACATTACAGGTGTTTGGTATCAAAAGGTTCATCATGTATGACTCTGCTGTGTTGTGAGCTTGTGAAAATATGTGGAAAAATGCACAGTTAATCGTAGCCACCACAAAAACGCCGTAGATTGAAATCCCTCTCAAATACAGCTCAAATGGGACGTAGTTGAACACGAATTGCTTCTGTTTGCACTTTCATCGAACCTCATTCATCTAAATATTTTCACAAATATGGTTTACGCATTCAATAAAACAGTGTCTATTGTCCTTACACGTCTATTTCATCTTCATTTTAATCCAGTCACTTTGAGCACTGATATCTCAAAGCCTCGCCTGAAAATTAGTTTAATTTTTTAACCTTAGCTCGAAAGAGCGCATATCATCCTCTGATAAACATGAGGAGCCTGTTGGTCACCTGTGACAGTCAAAAAATGATGCAGAAATTGTTTACGCCAGTTGGCAGGAAGTATGGGTCACATGATCAGATTACAACAAGATATATATATATATTCGAATCTGTCCAATACGCCCGAGGGCATTATATGAACATAAAATTTGAGATAAAATGATTGATAAGAACGCTAAAACCTAATTTGTTGCAACACCAAGATCGTATTAAAAACTGAGGGAGTCGTCAACGCCCTGACCCACAACATTCGGTGCCATTCTATTATAAAAAGAGTGCTTATATTGGTCTATCCTAAAATGTGGGTGGACTACTCCATGACGGGTTTGGTGGGATGGGTTAAAAGAGATATAGTTATTGAGGTCTAGTTCGTATAGACCAAACTCAATTCTTTTTAAAAATTTCAAATCCAAATCTTCTCTTCTATCTTTTAGTTCCTGGATGTTATTTACACGCATGCACTCTGTGACACTATCCATAGGTCCGAGTCTGAAAATCCATCGAACCCCCCCCCCCCCCCCCCCCCCCCCCCCCGTCTTTGAATTGTTTCTAATTTGTCAGTTAAGCCTTTTCCGTGCGGTGACCATACCTGACAGGCATATTCGAGTAATGGTCGAACAATTGTGTTATAGGCGACAATTTTTGTTGATATTGTTGTATGGAAATACTTCGAAAACAAGATACCAGCAGGGAATGTAAAGAGACATTAAAAGATTAAACATCAATCTTGGAAACTGCTGCGTCAACACCACGTCAAGACCGCCAAAGGAATTTGGGATACAATTACATCTACCAACCATGACAAAGCACAACCAAAGATAACTGAGCTTACCCTGAGTCAGCACTTTTCCATTACATAACACAGCGCCAATCAATGTTATGCAATCCCAGTTTCAAGACACAGATATAGCGCTAATCAGATGACGGCTCAGAGACAGCGTTCCCTCCAGTAGACTTACTCCTACAACACAAAGATATAATACGAACATTATACGTACCGTCCTCAGGCTATCCTGATGCCTATAAAAGCTAACAATTTTTAGTAGCTCATCCTCTTTTGACAGTGACAACTTGTAGACGTACAAGCCGAGCTTAAGGGCAGATACAGCTGTTGGCGTAAGAGATTATTTCACTTAGTTTCATTGATTGCTATCTATCTTATATTTTAGAATTTTGCTACTTGTGTATTAGGCTTTGGTTCATAATAATAAAAGATATTTTGATTGCTATACCAAACATCTGAGAGTTAACATAGTTGAGGCTTGTACAAAGATCTGGGTCAAGTTCCATACTCATACTATTAGCAACCATTGAATAAACAATTAGGTTTACCTAGCCTAATTAACCACAACAAGCATAGTCTAGATTGAAGTAGAACTTGTGGTTATTAATCATTGATGTTAGTGTGGTATTCAAGTAAGTCAAATTACCTGAAAAACCATATAACATTTTTGGTGGAGGTGCCTTATCGGTCACCAACCTTTCGCATAGCTAAGTGGGTATCCCTCAAACGCTTTTAAATCTTTCGTAACACTTTCATAATATTTCGTAGCGCTTACCATAGATCTAACATCTCCATCTCTATTCATATCTGGTTGCTTGACTATCTAGAATATTTTATTTTGGTCACTATATTCTACTGGGCAGGTAGATAATTAACATATCTATTGTGGGACTAATTACAAAGTCCATGTTAGCTGAGGTTTGGTGACTAATCTAGGTATATCTTTTAGCCAAAGCATAACCTTTCGTAACACCTTCATTATACTTGCGCAGCGCTTAATTACAGCCTATATTGGGATTGGCCACCTACTTACATACTACTCATAGGCTTGAGGATCCTAATCTATTTTAAAGAAAATCTGAGGTCAGATTTACATTTGCCTAGGAGAAAACAACTAATTCATAATTTCTGACTGTTTCGGTTTGCAGGGAAATTACAATTACATATACGCGTTCATTTTATAATTTCTGACTGTTTCGGTTTGCAGGGGAATTATACATACCTTTATCTACCTTTCTGACTGTTTCGGTTTGCAGGGAAAGCATAGATCTGTTTAAACAATTTAATAAGCCGCGCGCCTTCACTTTACATTGCCATAGTGTCCATAATTTCTGACTGTTTCGGTTTGCAGGGAAATTACAATTACATAGCCGCGTGCCTTTCATAATTTCTGACTGTTTCGGTTTGCAGGGAAATTATAGCCGCGTGCCTATAACTTCTGACTGTTTCGGTTTGCAGGGAAGTTATACATACATAGTTCACAGCTGAGCACTGTTATCACTATACTATATGCTTCTGACTGTTTCGCTCCAGGGCAAACATAGATCAGAACTTCATACACGTACAATTTCACACATTTCTTAGGACACTCACTACCTTATCTACCTTTCTGACTGTTTCGGTTTGCAGGGAAAGCATAGATCTATTTATACATTGGCAACTTCTTATGTACGTGCAATTCTGCAGATTCATCCAGTCACACGCTCACACTCATTCTACCTATAACTTCTGACTGTTTCGGTTTGCAGGGAAGTTATACATATTAGTGACTGTAGATACACAAGAGCTCTAGGTTATTACACCTAACATTTACATACGTATAAGGCCTAACAATAATAATACACCGGTTATAAATAATTTACACCAGCTTGACTTATAGACAAGCACACTACCATCAGAAACTTAAAACTCGAGTATAAACTTTCAGTTAAATAATAATATAGTGCACAAACTACACAACTCTAGACATATTTCAGACAAGATACTGAACTGACAACTGCTAACTTATAACAGCGATTGACTGCATTTATATGCTTACAGTACTAATCCTGTACATTTTATTACGCTGTTTACTTTTATATAAACGTGACAGACTCATACTTGCGGTTGAGCTCCAACCATTTGGAAAACAACCCTCTCTATATAGAATAACTTTCTTGTTGACAGACATAATAGACTATCTTTTCTTCGTTACTTACTCGATACTTGTCTTAACATAAACACGATTTAATAATTAAACCCCTGTCAACTACTTACATATGAGAGTAACTATAAAATATAGAGCTTATTACTCGTAGGTTGCATGTTAACTAAGTTTGTTGTAGCAGACTAGAACCTACACAACCCAGCACATACACACACCTCTCACTACAACCAGGAGCCAAACCAGCAGCAACGAGAAAATATCCAAAAGGAGCAGCCAAAGCCGGCATTGAACTACTCCTACAGTTTGGATACGCTAGCCCAAGGCACAACAGCCAGGCCATAAGATGCCGAAAAAGAAAGCAACATCTCCTAAGATGGACAGGGCACCAAGGATGGCTGATGGGCAGCTGCTATTCCCACCACCTCGAACAGGACCACCTGTCATCAGTGTAGTACCTAACACTGATAGCATAGAGCCATACAAGGAAGGAGATAATTTTGAAGATTACCTCGATCGATGGGAAATATTGATGGCTCAATACAACTACGACAACAGACAGCTAGCACAAGCCCTACCTGCTAAACTCGTTGGACCAGCATGGGAGTCCTATAGGAACGTCATAAAGCTTAAGCCAGCTTACGCGATAGATTACAACTCCTTGAAGAAGGAGCTGATATCTGCTTTTCAAGTCGATCAACCACTCCGAGAGAAGCACTTATGGAACATCACCCAAGGGAAGAAGTCAATTAACAATTTCTATTCCGAGATTGTGGCTGCAGGTCGATCAGTATTTAAAGATTTACCGGAAGTGAATCGTGACCAGGTAATAAAATCCGCATTCATAGGAGGCCTGAAGGAAAGCTATCAGAGATCGATCCTGAAACAAGAAAACATCACTTTACAAGAAGCTCTAAAGAAAGCAAGAAACCTGGAAGCCATAGATATAGCAGTGACAAGAAATAAGACGATGAGTGTTAACCAAGTAGACACTGACTCCCTCGCACCATTAACAAGACAATTACAAGGATTAACCATGATAGTGAACGATCAGGCAAGACAAATAGAAGAAAATGAAGCAGAACTTTCGAGAAGAGAGAAACCATCAAGGAACTACAGAGTGGAAGATTTTGAATATTACGAATAGCCACAGTTCTCACCTACACAAATGGAACAAAATTTTGGATTAAACGGATTCTTTTTCAAGAATTAGCTTCACTCGGACTACGATTAAACGGAACAATACTAGACGAAATTTCACGAAAAATTTCTTCAACAACACGACACATATATTGGACTTTTGACAAGGCTATAGAGGAAGTAAAAAAAAAAGTTCACTAAAAAGAGTACATCTTCCATCAACACGACTAACCATCACATACTAATCATTTCTACACAGCATATCTGAGAAGAATAACTCACCACGTCAGAGATAACAGCGTTCAAAATAAGAAACAACGGAGAAAGTAATGGCATGCTTAAGGAGGCATCTTTATCCTTGGCATGCTATCTAAGAATGCTTACGGAATGCGAAAGTCAAACGCCAAATTAACACCGCGTACAGTCAAGCGATACCAAAGAACTTATCATTGAAGCTAGCCAGCCTACTAACAGCTCATGCCGATATACAAGCTCCGCCCATTTTCCAAATTCAACGGCTACACAAATTTTCCAAGCGACTACCGGACAAGATCGAATATTACTCACTTGCGGTGCGCCTATAATCAACCCAAAGACTGAAACCATCAAACAATGACAGCAACGTAAGTATGCGTTGCTGCTACTAGCCTTTGGCTAGTAGCAGTAGCCTTTGGCTAGTAGCGCTTGCAATAATAATTATTCACGCTCTGACTCTAATAGTAACTGATCACTAGTAACTTGTCATAATGCTCACCACATGCTAACATCTATATTTCCTTGACAGGTACAGCGTGCCGTATCGTTTTCTAATCTCAGATAGTGGCTGATTCATTACCTAATTTAATTAAACACACCATGGTTCACCCAACTTTGAGATGGAAATCTAACTTTAGCCACTGTAAGAAAATTGGCGTGCTCACTTCATGTAATGAAAATTGACTTTTGAATTTTTTAGGATAGACTTTATTGTGAAATAGACACGGCACATACCAGAAAACGAACTCATTTAAAACTGTTAACTTTTATTATGACTTTCTATTTTTTAGGATAAGACAGGTTAGTGATGAACACAGATGCTTGGATTTTCTTTCTGTAGGTAGCTCCAGCATTGGAGAATGAAAAGGTTCTTACACACAACTGAGTCATGCATATTACAATATTTATTTTGAGATTTTAGAATTCCCAAAGGCACGCCAATTTTCTTTCTGCAATGTTATTTGAAGTTTCTATTTCAAGATTTAGCTTTCTTTCCTGGCCATGAGACCAACGACTACTCGCCACTTACAACCACCCATACATACCGACATACGGGAGGACCCGTCTACTTTGCCAAGGGAGACGCAATACAAACACCAGTACAATAATACGCGATCTCGAAAGGACAATTGACACTCGCATATATCACAAGGCAAACTAACAACCATTTATTTCTACTACTAACACATACCTTAATGCTCTGAAAAAAAAAATTTTTTTTTTGCTTTAACACCTTTATGGTTTTGGTTTTACGAATTATTATATAATTTGTTTTATTATTAACTCGGGTATATGGGTTTTAAACATCTTAATTCTAACTATAATTTTATAACTTCATTTTATATATTCTGCTTATTTTACTACCGTTACGCCAACAGCAACGTTACTACGGAATACCGATATGAGGACATATCGTTCTTTAACAGCGGGAGAAATGTTGTATGGAAATACTTCGAAAACAAGATACCAGCAGGGAATGTAAAGAGACATTAAAAGATTAAACATCAATCTTGGAAACTGCTGCGTCAACACCACGTCAAGACCGCCAAAGGAATTTGGGATACAATTACATCTACCAACCATGACAAAGCACAACCAAAGATAACTGAGCTTACCCTGAGTCAGCACTTTTCCATTACATAACACAGCGCCAATCAATGTTATGCAATCCCAGTTTCAAGACACAGATATAGCGCTAATCAGATGACGGCTCAGAGACAGCGTTCCCTCCAGTAGACTTACTCCTACAACACAAAGATATAATACGAACATTATACGTACCGTCCTCAGGCTATCCTGATGCCTATAAAAGCTAACAATTTTTAGTAGCTCATCCTCTTTTGACAGTGACAACTTGTAGACGTACAAGCCGAGCTTAAGGGCAGATACAGCTGTTGGCGTAAGAGATTATTTCACTTAGTTTCATTGATTGCTATCTATCTTATATTTTAGAATTTTGCTACTTGTGTATTAGGCTTTGGTTCATAATAATAAAAGATATTTTGATTGCTATACCAAACATCTGAGAGTTAACATAGTTGAGGCTTGTACAAAGATCTGGGTCAAGTTCCATACTCATACTATTAGCAACCATTGAATAAACAATTAGGTTTACCTAGCCTAATTAACCACAACAAGCATAGTCTAGATTGAAGTAGAACTTGTGGTTATTAATCATTGATGTTAGTGTGGTATTCAAGTAAGTCAAATTACCTGAAAAACCATATAACAATATGCTTAGACCAAGCTGAAACAAAACTGTAAAGTAGCGAGCATCTATACTTGACAATGACTATCCAGTAAAACACAAAGTGTTCGTCATAGACTAGTGCTACGAGCCGTTTTATATTGAACACTTTATTGGCCAATCAATTCATTCATTCAATTCAAGACATCTGAAGGCAATTTATCAGTTAAAAACATGTAAGAATTACTAATGCAAACGCTGTGTGTGGAATAGTTAATTTCTGAATGTGAGACAAATTATTGTGCCATGTTCTTTACTAATAATGCATTATAGAAATACTTTATGAGCAAAAATGATACGCACACTTGACAAATCTTTTACTACAGTTCGATCATATGGCAAACGTAGAAAAACATAATGTGATGATTTAAAGATATAAGCTGAGAAACGTGATCCATTGTGGCCACAAGCTCGACTCAGTGTAACTAAATTACGTAGCTCAGCAACGCAATGAAACGTAATATTTACCTAATAATACCTTTAACTCAAGTTGACAGCAACAGAAAACGTAAATGTTCTTGAACGAGAAAATCACCGGAGTAGCGTATCCGCTCTGATGTGCACAGCTCGGTTTATGGTGATTTCGCCGAAATTCTATTAGTCGAAATACGCATTTGCCGATAGGCCATTTGTCGAAATTGAAGCCTTTCGTCGAAAAGTGTAGCTTTGATCGAAAACTTAGGCTATTGGTCGAAAACTCAGGTGGTTTAGTCGAAAATAATACTATTGGACAAAAACAATAATAATTCTAATATTATTAGTAAGTTTTTACCTGTTAGTTAAGTTTATCTTCAACTTAGTGTTAGTTTAGTTTTAAAATTTGTGTACTAGCTCCATCAGCTAAACATATGCTATGCTATAACTGCTGTATCAGAGAATACTTCGCATACACACTTGTGATATGCATTCAACTGATTTTTTATGAAGTTTTGCGACATTTGGGTGTAATAATTTATACATGTACAACGTATTGCATGCTTCTTTACTACATGATAAAATTTGTTAGAGTTTGTTAAAAGCTATCACCACTTTATCGACACGGAAGTACATTTGTTTCACAGGCTACATTTAGTGAAGTATTTTGAAAGTGTATCCTAATTTTAGAGTAATGGCTATACATTTTTGTTCAGAATTATAGCACAATGGTAGTGGTATAATACAAGTTTTTTATGTGCAACTGTGTTATAATCCTGTATACTTTCTAAGCTTGTGGATTTATTCATCAGTATATCTGTGCAACCACCCTAATCAATTGCATACATGCATGTGTATAAGATATGCCTATATGCATATTGTACAAGTATGCTTGTAACTGCATAATTAATATTCATAGAAGTGCATTGATTTATTGTAGCTATGTCTCCAAAAAGTTAATGTTGCAATTTTACAGAGTAGTGCTTTGGAATCTTTCGTAAGAGCTATTTGGAATATTTGTTCATATAATTGTTAAGATTCAACTCTCAAAGTTTTAGATTAAAATTGTAGTAACAGCATTCAAAAATAAATATAAATCAATAAAATTGATTTATTAAATAGTTTATTCAGTAGTGAATGACCTGTAAAAATTAATATATGGCATAATTCATAATATTATTAAGAACAGCAATGACAAATAGCTAAAAATAACAATTATTGATACAATGCCATAATACATCATCAAATTCTATGTTGGAAAATAAAACAAAATATAGGTAGTAAAAGTAGCGCAATCAAAATCCATCAAATGTTGGTGTGAGATTTTTGGCTGCTTTGATAAACTTTGAAAGTGAAATTGCTTTGTTTTTCAAGCTGTTCCATAAATTTTCTAATTCTTTCTATATTTTGTGCTTTGTGTCTGTTTTCTTAGTTGCTGCTAATTTTCTAACATTTGTGCTACATAGTTTATATTTTCTGCTTCACTATGTAGGATGGACAAAAGTAAATACATATTAGGGTGTGGATGCGGTAGCAGCCCATTTAGTTTTCTGTGTCATCCTTCTAAGTCGTTGTTGGTTCTAATTTTTAAACCAAAAACACACTAGTCTTTTGGGCTCTACCCTTGATTATTGGCACTTTACCAAAATCTTTCAAAGTAGTCCAGTAAGCTGAACATTCTATAGTCATGTTTCTCTATGTCTCTTTCTGCTCTAATACATATATAATTAAACACCTCTGTTACAATGTTGGCGGGTACCAGCGCTAAGGCATACAACATAGTAACCAGTTCTCTCACTTTACCATTCTTATTACGATAGCTCTTTGATAGTCTGTAGTTTTTCATATTCCGGTAGATCGATTGGTAAAAGTGAAAATGACAACCTCTCATCCCTAGCTCTTTCCCAAACACTTCATGGACTGCTTTCCACAGTGCTAAAATGGAGAAAAATATTCTATTTATATTCATTGGCATTGTATTGAGAATCACCATTGTTACCATTGACAAAACCCAAATCGTTGTACTAATCACAGATGCGTCCAGTTACACAACATGGTGATACTGAGACAGCTTAATGTTTTACAAAATTAAAAATTTTCTTTAATGTTTGAAAATGTGTACATGATATTTTGAAGTGGGACATATAACCGCTTAATTTTTGTGACAAATTTAATTTGGAGTGGACATAGCAAACCTATTTTACATCATGAAACATTTCAATGTTAACGCCCGTGTAATTAAATGTTCATTCCAGATATTAGTATTAACAAATACTTACTTATCCAATTCATAGTCAGCCATTGCATATTTGGCATTCAAACCAGGTGCTAGCCATTCTTTAATGTCTTTCAATACCTGAAAAGAAATTATGGCACTAATAACACAATGAGATAGCATTTAAAGAGGGAGGGTTGGGTGAAAATCGACTCTTGTAATACAAATATTCTATAAAGATTTGTACCCGAACATAATCCAATTTTCTTCTTTTTGACATTAATACGTATAAAAGTGGCACTTGTTTGCTGAAGCATCCCTGTCTTATGAAGGCGTTTATCGTTAGCAGCTGCTCAAAAGGCCTTTTCACGCACTTGAAGGTTCCATCCAAATACCGAGTTTTAGATTTCTTTAGTTGATCTAGCTGAGTGTCAGTGGAAAATATTAAGTGCCTTTCGCCATCAGTTTAAATGTCCGCCCGCGAGAAGTTTTTTGGTATGGCATCAAGTATAAGCTAAAAATATTTTAGATACTGCTTTGATATTTGTGTCACAGGTGGATTACCATATAAGATGTTTAGATTACCAACCTCTATTGCAAAGTTAAAGCACAAGTGAAGTTAGGTTTTCCAAGCAGCAGTACACTCAATAAGATTATAATCAACTTTTTTTTAATTTTATCTTATCTTAATTCCGTATTATCTTAATAGCCGGTTATCTTAATTCAGTATTTAAATTATGTATGATAAACTTCTAGGCTGACTCACCTCGAAATCTTTTGATTTCGGATGTTTTGGTCTGTTTCCCTCTCTTATTTTATTGGCCATCGTAATTAAATTTTGTCTTGAAAGACTACTGGTGGTTGCACATTTTGTCATAAATTCTTTCAAGTTGTAGTCTACTATCGAGGTAGCACTTGAGAAAAGTTTCAGTTTTGTTTCATCTTTAATCTATAATATCAGTCAGAGTCATGTACAGCTTTTTTATAGGCTAATATTTAGTATGAAAAGCTTCAGCCAAACATTACATTAAATAAGTTTTGAGGATTATTAATGAGATTGAGTGCTTCTAACATTACTTCTCTTACCTGAGTTATTAAAGCAGTTCGCTCTTGTAGGTATTCTTGTGATAAACACGTGTGTAAGCCGGATGCATTGTATGCAGATTCAAAACTGTCACTCTGGGTAACTTTGGCTCTGCATTCTTTTCGTTTGCTACAAATCCAATAGACTATCTTTCTACCATCCATTTTTCTGTAAATTTTATTGACGACATAGCTGTACCCATTTAATGACACAAGTATATCTCCTTGCTGCTTGCTCCCAGCTGGATAAAGCTTATAGTTCACCACACTAGAAAAGTAAATGTAAGTTATGGTTATCTTTCTATAAACCAACACCAGAATCGCAAACATCTGAGACGAGATAACGGCTTTGCATTACCACCATGAACATATAACACATGGGAATGATACATGGTGTTTTTATTTCTGTTTCAGTTCTGCTCTTCGTTGATTTCTCGGATGTTTTTGGTACCACCTGATAGCACGACTACATAGATGTTCATCTCAATCGATGCTGGACCATAATTCCATAGTTTGAATCGATATAGAAGTTTTGTGCCTTCAGACATTTTTCTTTTATATATAATTGATAAGTGAATCCCACATATATTATTGTGTAGTTAGTATATGAGAACCACTCATTGTCGTATTGATAATTTATTAAAGAAGCGATAGATTTTTCTGTCATATTTATTGTATGGTTAGTGCTAATAATAATTATATTTATATTGACTTACGTATCATCAATGTCACTTTTGTTAAAGTCATTAGGTCCTGGATCAAGATGCATAATTGATGATGAGGAATTTGACCCGCTATAAACAAATAATATTATCATATTGTATGCTGCGCTATCAAAACATGTATTAATAATTATGAAAGAGGTACGCTTAATAATTTTATTAATAAACTTTATCTTCAACACAAAGAAAAGAGCCAGCTATTAATAGATTTTGGCTCAAACCACTGGAAAGTCATTCCAGGGTTTACACTTTCCCCTTGTTTGAGTTTGTTGAGCATTTGAAACCAATGCTCAACAACTCTTAACACTTTCTCTATATTTATCTTTTTTACAAACTATAAAAATGTGTTAGGTTTTGTTAAATGAAAGCAATAGAGTTGAAATATACAAAGTTTTAATTGCATATTTAAGCTGCTTGCAAAATCTGAATAAAAATGATACACACTATCGAGTTACTCAGTTTTAGTGATTTTCAGTATTGCAGTCTTAAATGAAACATAACATATGTTCTACTGTTTGGCTGTAACTTTAACTGAATTTATCTCAAATTTTGTGAGCTACCATGGGAATACATTATTTTTACAGTGTTTATGTTCATGGTAAATCAGCATATTACATCTCAAAGATTTTCTGCTCAAGGCTACAGTCATGACTACCTTACAGCCTCAATGCCGCACCCACATGACGTGTGCGTGCGACACGACACAGCATGCGACATGACATAACATCCCATACAATGTATAAGATGTTTTAATTTACAATGTATACATACTAAAATATATTTGTATATATATTTATGTTCTGGTAATATAATCTTGTACTGTGAAGTCAAATCACACATATATAATAGTTAGGGTTGTGACCATTACAAAAACTATTACAGTAGATTGATAAGTCCTTATAGATGACAAGATGTAAAATAAGTTGCAATAACATTGCAGGAATGCAGTAGTGAGCATTTCACAACCATGCAATGTATATGCATTGAGTACTTTTACTATCACAGCATACATGGAGTACAGCTGCTGCTATTTCCTTATGTTCAGTAAGTATTATTGATGCAAGGGAGAATCGCCTACTGCAAATTGTGCAGCTGTAGATGCAATAAGATTGTTGCTAGTACACATTGACTCAACACAATTTTAATGAGCCACAACCCTAATAATCGTATTAACTAGCAACTACCAAAATCAGAAGATATGGCAGTACTGTAATCGGTTTGTTTGTACTTAGAGTTGTGCTCTCTTAAAAACAACATTTTTCGCGAAAGTGTTTGATTATTTCGACCAATAGTCTTAGACTTCGACAAATAGTCTATGAATTCGGCAAATAGTCTTAAATTTCGACTAATAGTCTATGAATTCGGCAAATAGTCTTATATTTCGATTAATAGTCTACGAATTCGACAAATAGCCTGTCGGCAACAACGGTTTCGACCATTAGTTTTTCGACTAAATCTCTATTTCCCCACAGCTCACTCCGCATTAGAAAATTGCTACGAGTCACTTAGTTACCTGTAATTTGTAATAAAGGAAATGAAGTGTGACAGATAATCGCTACGTTAATTACGTCCGTGAGCCGAAAGTTAACAGCCAACAAATACAAACACATTACGTACTGCATTTGTAAGCTTTCAGTCTTCATTATTTGATTAAGACTCAAGATTTCAAATAAAATATCATCTAACCTACGTTTATTTTATAACATTCGTCATCTTATGAACTTTTATACTGCCTGACTATATTACTATAATTTTATCCATTCCTATCTTATATATGGCCTGCATGTGTTTTACTCTACAACACCTGTCAAATATACCAACACACTATTTATTTTACAAAAAAAGCTTTACGACTTATATGCAAAGACCTAAACATACCCCATAAAAAACCATCACTTACCACCTACCAACTTAATAACAAGCACTACCGGTGTTCTTCCCTTACCTTAGCTATCACATTACTTCACCTGCCTCACTGCTCATTCAATACTCTAGGATAACTGCGCTGAATATCTCAGCTATAGCTTTCAAACCGTAAACCATAGTCACAAAACCAGAAACAGATTCAAATTACCTAGTGCCATACACAGACCTGCCAACCCGAGAGTGGGGCAATGCGTGAGATTTGGTTTTGGGGCAATTGATGTATCAATGATAGTATATATAAAATTGCAGAAATTAGGGCAAAAATCTCACGCATTTCTCACGCATTTTCATTTTTTCTTTGGGGTGATTGCGTGAGTCTCACGCCCAATGCGTGAGAGTTGGCAGGTATGGCCATACACCACAACAAACTCAACAATAACCTGCTAAATTCATTTAATAATCTCTGCATTCATTTAAGAACTTTTCCTTTGCAATCTTTTAAAACAAAACTCAAACTACACCTACTAATCCTTTGACCAATAATACCATTCACCATATAGCCTTACCTATTTTAACCATTTCATATTACACTTTGTTTTCATGACTAGAAAACTGTTGTCATATATTTGTATTCTATTTTCACTGAGCTATTATTTGTCCACTTTTTGTTTAAACAATACTGATATCAATCCTCAAGCTTGCGTTCTACAAGTTTTATGCATTCAGTTCTAATATTATTATATTAGTTAGACTATTCACTAGTTTTTTAGTTAGACTATAGTTTCTTTGTGGTCTTTTTTTATTTTTTTGTTGTACACCGCTTTTTAGTTAGTTTACTTGCCGTGGTACCTTGTGGAAAACATATTGTAAAATATGACTATTGATTACCACAAGAAATATTGCTCATATATAAGACATGTACTTGGGTGTAGACTATGCGGATTATATAACGTTGATCATTAGGTAGCGTCATTTTGCCGTCGTACGAAAAGTGTTATACCAACGGAGCTTGTATTTTGCGCGTCTTGTGAGCGTAGTCACGTTAGTGCCATTACGAACTAGTCGTATTTCTCGCCGTTTAGTAGATAGCTTACATTATTTTATTCTTACAACACAGACCTGCATGCATATATTTGTGCAAAAAGTGAGGTAATTAGTGGTAAGGTTGATAGACCAAACAGATATTACCAAGTTTAAAAGGCTGGTAGTGTTATGATGGAGTGTGCGAATGTTTAATTACTCAAACTAACCAAGGAATGAGAATTCCTCCGTTTTTTCGAGACGTCTTTTTATCGTTGTTTGTCATCTTTACTGACAACTGGTATCGTACAAGCACGCAGCTTCTGCAATTATTTATTGCAAACAATGCTATTGTTTGCATTTCTTATTGTAGTATCAAAACAACACCAAAAAAGACTATCAATTACGATAATGACTATTGTTTTCTACAATTATGGCGGCTTTGTCGTGGACAAGCCCATGTGCAAACAGGGTGATGACGTCAAAAAACTGATGGATCACATAAATGAACCGACCCACGCTCTACCATAACACAGATTACTAATATTAGAGCTAGCTTGCAGCAAGAGTTTATCTTTTTATTTACTTATTCTTACATATAAGACAACTTGTTACTACCATTTTAATTGAAGAAACATTTGAAGGAACGATTATTACATTTGCTGTTGAATAAATAAAAAAGATGAAATATTGCAAGAAATCTGAATATAGCTTCTATAGCTTCTATTATATATATATATATATATATATATAAGCTATAGAATCTGCCAAACAGCAGCTAGTAGAACTCTTGGCACGACCGAAGCGGTACACCAAAAAGCGGGATAACAAGAGAATGAATAAACTGTTCATCAATAATTCATCTAGAGTGTATTCCCAGTTCAATGGTGAACTGCAGAGGCCAATGTCAGTTTCTCCCCGATCCAGCAATTCAAAGTTCTGGAAGGACATCTGGGAGAAACAGACTACTCATAACTCCATTGTAGATTGGCTGAGGAGGCTCAAAGAGAGCCACCAACACACTGTGGCTCAGCAAGGACTCATCATCAGCGAAGTGGACATCAAGTGCGGAGTGCAGCGTATGAGGAACTGGGCAGCACCTGGCCAGGACATGATTCAAGCCTTCTGGTTGAAAAAATTGACATCACTTCACACTATAATGGCTAAGCAGATGGAATACTTAATAGAACAAGGTGACCATCCAGAATGGCTGACCAAAGGACGAGCTGTACTCCTGATAAAAGATCCAAAGTAGGGGCCGATTCCTAAAGATTATCGACCAATAGCGTGCTTGCCTACCACCTGGAAACTGTTCTCAGGAATAGTGGCAGACAAACTGGAAGAGCCCGTGAGTCACTCCATGACAAATGCTCAAAAAAAAAATTGGGCCCAACATCCGAGGAGCCAAACATCAGTTACTGGTGGATCGGGCAGTCTGTCAAGACAGCAGGAGAAAGCATACCTATCATGCGATGGCTTGGATTGACTACAAAAAGGCCTATGACTCAATTCCCCATAGTTGAATACTTGAGTGCCTCAATATGTACAATGTTCATCCTGTTCTTGTGGCATTCATCAAAATGTCAATGACCAAATGGAAGACGGAACTGGAGGCTAATGGCAAAAAGATGGCGAGTGTAGAAATTAGGCGAGGCATCTATCAAGGTGACTTCTTATAACCGCTGCTCTTCTGCATATGCATAAACCCTCTAAGCAATATGCTGGAGAATACTCAATATGGGTACCAGTTTAGGAGTGGCACCAAGGTAAACTACCTCTTCTAGATAGACGACATCAAACTGTACGCTAACAAAGAAAGGGACATTGATTCGCTAATACACCTCACTCAGGTATCCAACAAGGACATCGGAATGACCTTCTGAATTGAGAAATTTGGAAGGCTAATTCTTAGGAATGTCCATTCTTTGCTCACAGATGGCCTAAGAATGCTAAATGGAACTATCAAAGATATAGAAGCTGGGTACAAGTACTTGAGGATTATGCAGAGCAACATCAACCACGAAGCTGAGGTACGTCACAAAGCCATTACTGAATACAAGAAACGCTTTCGGCAGGTCCTACGAAGGCATTTCAATGTCAAGAACCATGTCATGGCAATAAATACCTATGCACTGCCAGTAATAAGATAGCCAGCTGGCATAATAAAGTGGACTGAGGAGGCCATCAAGGAAACGGATATAGCAACTCGCAAACTGCTGACCATGCATGGAGCACTCTACCCAAAAGCTGATCCTGCTAGATTGTATCTCGATAAGAAAGATGGCGGTAAGGGAATTAAAACTGTACAGCAGACAGCGAAAGAGAAAGAACAGAGCATCAAAGCCTATGTAGCCTCCATGGCCACTTCAGATAAGCTGCTAGCTGAATTTCAATCATCTGCTCTGACAATGGAGCTTCGAAGTAATGATAAGGAAACTGATTGGCACATGAAACCTTTTCACGGTGCTCACCACTGACAAATATCTAAAGTTGGCTATCTTGACCAGACATATATGTGGCTGAACAACGGAAAGCTAACGGCCAACACAGAGTCGCTAATCAATGCAGCCCAGGAGCAAGTGCTCCCAACAAGGGAACTCCAAACAAAAACATATCACACTAGAGATGATCCTAGATGCAGAGTGGGCAAAGACTCATCTGAGACCATCCAACACATCATCAGTGGACGCAAGCAGCTAGCAGGCAACGCAGACACTGAGCGGCATAATCATGTCGCAGGTGTTGTGTATAGAAGTCTATGTGATGAGTATGGCCTTAATAAACCGCAACACTGGTGGGAAGCTCCTGGTAAGGTCAATGAAAATGACCGCGCTAAAATCCTCTGGGACTTCTACATCTGGACTGACGAGCATGTCTTAGCAAACCTACCAGATATGGTGGTGTTGGACAAGGAGAACAAGAGGGCTACCATAATAGGTATAGCAGTACCCAATGACTACAATATAGCCAGCACAGAAAAAGAAAAGGTAAAGAAATATCTCCCTCTTGGAGAAGAGATTGAAAAATGCTGGGATGCAAGAACAACGGTAATCCTAGTAGTCATTGGGGCACTGGGCGCAATGACACCGGCGCATAAAATGGGGCTTGCCCAAATACCGACATCAATCAACTCAGGGGAGTTGCAGAAAAGTGTGTTATTGGAAACAGGTAAAATCTTGAGGCGAGTGCTCAAACTCCCAGGGCTCTGGTAACAGCCTCGAGTTAGAGCATAAATTACCACCCATACGGGTTAACCGGGGTGAGGAAACAATAATATATAGCAGGGGGCTGTATATAGCAACCATGGCATACCAGGTCATTGCAACCAGTATCAAGAGGTTGTGATACTTATCTAGATTTCTGTATGCATATCTAAAATTATGCTGAATTTAAAAAATCTAAACAGATTTTAGCTGGTTGTCATAGAATTAGATGTTTATGTATAAGAAAATGTAAGCATATTACATAATTTTGCTGATATTAAAAACGGCTTGGCGGTACCGCAAAATTAGGCACAGTCGTAGTACCATCAACAAATATTTTAGAAAAGAAATAACAGTAACATATTGCACACCATCGGTCACTATACACTTCAATCTTGTAATTTCTATTGATTATTCTTATAACTGAATCTTATAAAATCGAATAATTGTTCATACAATTAACTATTGTAAGAATTTTGTAACAATTGTTAGAAAACTATCATCGTCATTTCCTTTACTTTCACTGCTTTGAACATCAGTTGGAATACCACAGAAGTCATTATAAGTATCCAAAATGTCAGAGTCTGGTTGAACCGGCAAAAAGAAACAAATACTTTTCAGTACTTTTACATTAATTATATATTGTATTGTTATAAATCGGTAAAAAAAGAATAGTCAGAAAAATATCAACGCCATTTCCTTTGCTTTCACTGTTTTGGACATCGGTTGGAATACCAAAGTATACATTATAACTGTCCAAAATGTTACAGTCCAGTAGAATCGGCAAAACAACTATTGTTTTTCAGGACTTCAACGTTAATTACAGAAACCTTGGGCAATTGGACAATGCGATAGGCTGGTGAAATGTGCAAGCTTGTCTTCAAGACATGCACACGACTTACTAGTTCTACTCTCTGTCGCACCGCCTTATTGGTGTTTTTTAGGCTGGTCTTAATTTTGATTACAATAGGCTAGGTAATTTTTTATTTCGATTTTAGGCCAAATTGATCTGCCTATTTATGTATAATCCGATCAGATGGGTTAGATTTAAGCTATTTTGGTAACCTTTCAAAGACTTGGTAGCATACTTAAATTGGTTTATATGTGTTCTGTATCATTATCATACTTAAAGAATAGAGAAAGCATAATATTTTTATGCTTTATTATTTATCTTGAGGTGTTGACTGATGTTCTAAAAAAAGAATCAAGGAGATTGACCAACCAGAAGCTGAGACATAGCCAGCCAAACACAGGTCTACCAAAAAACATAAGTGTTTTGGTAATCATCAATATATGATGTAAGAAATCGACTTGTGTGCCATTGGTCAATTAAGCCAACTAATGCGCTTTCCGATAACAATCACGGCGTTTTAATTGGTTTAATCCTTGGAAGTATAGAACAATCAAATTGGGCCTAACAATCATTGCTCTGAGAATTCCGAACCAGTCCCTCAGACGTGTAGATTAGTTTTAGAATAAAATCATTACACGCATCTATTATTTCGCAACATTCTGCTATCACTTTCCACAAATTATATTAGTTACATCATTTATTCTATACGCAGTTATATTATTACTTTGTATAATATGCATTATGATTATTATATTAATCATAAAAAATAATCATAAATAAGATAATAGATCAATGGAAAAATCAAATCAAAAGTTATCATTTTCTTGTCTTACAACAAGAGCAGCACGGTCAAGTTATTCTTTTTTAAGATTATGGCTGTTGTGAACTTACAGTCTGTTAATAGTGACGATAATCATGAAAATCAACTAAATGCTGCAGTAGATACACAATAGAAAAGTGATGAATGAACAAAAATTCACATTCTCATTTCTTATTCTAAACGAACTGCAATCGCGGATGTCGCATATAGACTATACACGCGCCGTTCGTTGAACAGAGGATCTTCGGAGCATATCCGTGGAGATCGAGTTAAAATTTGAAGCGCAATAGTCAAAATCTGCTCTTCTGTTTTGAAAAATCACGGCTAGGAGTTGTGGGCAAATGCCTTTACCACACAATGTTTGCTTGATTTTTCTGAGAAACCAGAGCTATTCTTTACTATCGCGAGAAGCGTTTCACACCTCATAGCCAAAACAATCATTATACGTAACGACGGTAAGGGTGCACAACTCCGGCACATGAACATTAAGTCGATTTTATACATCACAGTTTTCGGGATTTACGAATGGTTTTCCTCTGATTCTTTATTAGTTAGACCTGTGTTTGGCTGGCTATATCTCAGCTTCTAGTGAGTCAATCTTCTTGATTCTTTTTTAGAACATCAGTCATGATGTTCAACACCTCAAGATAACTAATAAAGCATAATAATATTATGCGTTCTCTATTCTTTAAACGACTTTACACAACAATGGTTACATTTATTGAAGAGATTTCGGTACCAAGCTTTGGTCATGACCGATAAAGGATAATTTTTTAAGAATTGTGTGCACTTATGCATTTATCACAATTCTCCCAAACAATCGCTTTGCTCGTGTTTGGTCATGGGATTATTATTATTACATACTAGTAGCATAGTTGTCACATTCGCTGATGAAGTGCAGAGAAAAAAAGCGTAGAAAATTATTATACATACCCTTATTCTAAACTGCCATAGAGTGCTTTCTTGGCGCAGGTTTGGACTCTTGAGACAAATGTAGTGAGTTCGAACCCCTACAACGTAATTATTTTACACCAATATCAAAAAATATCGCAGCTGTCCAGTTTTCAAAATTCTGCGCCAGAGAAGCAGCTGTTAAAAAAATTGTTAAATAAGCTAAAGGTTGCGAGTTTGAAACTCTGTACAGCGCAACTTTTTTAAAAACCAATATTGAGAAACAACGCTTGTCAAGCTTGCCTGATAGTGGGCCATGCACCTACAAGAACATATGCAATATGCACTAATTCGATGATGGTGATTGGCCGTAGCGATGGTTTGATGTATATTTTGCTTCACGGCAGTTGCTGCAAGACTAGTATTTGATCGCTTTCGTGATCACATTGTATAATGAGAACGCTTTACCTTGAACTATTCGCTAATGTAAACGTTGATGGGTTTGTGATAGTTTGAACAATGTTTGGACAGACAATCACTTTTGATCGTGTGATTAATACCGACATACGGGGTGATATACATAGTGTGAATCAGTTTTGAAGCTGTGCTATGTGACTTACGGTATGCAAGGGGTAAAATGAGGGCATGAAGTCTAAATTAACACATAACTAACTCTATCATAAAGTATCAGTATTATATATATGAGTAGACAGTAAGTACTAGAGAAGTTGTCTACACTATATAATCATATGATTATACATATGTCACAATGTAGTGACAGCAGATGAATATATTAATTACTTATCAACAGAAAACAAATAATCTTTAAGTGGCAGCGATGTCTTTATCATATCTATTTTGTTGAATTCTGAAAATATTACCAACTTTTCTAGTTTGATCCGGTTTGAGACCGTTTAAACAGGATATTGTCCAACCCTAACTGTTTCATCAATTTTGGGCTCATACCAATCCCATCCTATTACAGCATACCAATCACGACGTAGCTAATCAGAGCAAACTCTCTAATAGATGTTTTTAAATCTTTCAACTTTCTTATAGACTAGTTAAATACCCAACGTTGCCCAGGTGATAAAAAGGTTTTGGGCAGAAAATTTATTTGTATTTACCATATACCAACATTTACCATTCTAAATTTCAAAATACATATCATGAGAAATGTCTTTTATGTTGAAAATAAAGTTGAAATAAACTGAAAAGAAAAAACAAAAACTGTAAAAGTTCTTGAACTTTGACAAACAACTGCAACTATTAAACTTCATATTATGAAGAAAATATTTTCTGCAGATGAGAGGAATTAAAAGAAATAAATCGACTATAAAAAGGTTAAAATTGAAATGTGAAATAGTTAGCAAGCAAAAACTAAATTGAGTCTGCTTTGCTACGATTACAATGAAAGATAATTTGGTAATGATGTAGTTAATATGACCTGAAAAAACAAAATGAAAATTTTGAATATGTTGAATTAATAATAACATTTCTTGCATAGAACTGTGGGTGGTGTGTGGTTTCGTGTGAGGTGCAGTCCGCGTGTTTCTGTTGGTAAATTTAATTGCTACCACTGGATATTCCAATGTCAGATTTTGAGATTGTATATATAATATATATATATATATATACAATCTCATTTATATATTCATATATTATATATACATATATATATACTGATTTGAAAGTAACCAAAGTGTGTCGATCTTTACTCAGTTGATACTTACATCAATTCATCAATACATTGACTGTTTGTCGCTCATACTGGTTTTTGTAAACATACATGCATTACTGTTAAGTTATCTCCCTACAGTGCGCTCCCTGCCTATGTATCGATAATATTTTTATTTTTATCGTTCAGTTATGTTGAAATTTCCTGCTAGGTTTTGCAAAACTTTTAATTTAATCCTGATCTGATGCAGTAAAAACTTGCATTTTACTACCTACCGTAAAACCTCCATTTATAGTTGCCACTATAGAAAAAGAGTTGAAAAAAACAGTGCCACCATTTAACTAAAAGTCACTTTTATTCGACCACCACTTTTAACTTCTTTGATCTTTACGAACCCATAATAAAAGGTGATCAGTAGAAAAGTGTCCACAAACTGGTACTAATAAACGAATACTGACTCGTTGACATGAATAATAATTAATTATTTCATTGTTTTCATGGTTTTAGTGACAGTGTACTTGGAAACATCGTTTATTACAATGATCAAAATCGCAATCTTGGTCAACCATAATAAATTTCAACGTAACTAAAAACTAAATCTGATCCATTGTTTTCAGAAACATATGTAGTGTGGTTTAAAAACTGACCTGAAGACTTTGAAGCGTTTTAATGAACAATGGGAATTCTTTTGCGGAACCTCATATTATGTAATAACAACCATTGCTATGGCGTATCAAAGTCCGTATTGTAGCTCAAAAGCATTTACAGCTTTTCTTACACTTTTAAAGTGACACTTCTGAAATAATTAATAATTGTATCCCGCTAATATATTTTTATTTAAAGTGTTTGGTTTTTCAACTCAATCTGTTATTTAGAGATCCTGGAAAAAACGATCTGGCAGAAATGCTGAGAATTAGTGCCCATTAATTAGCATCTCTTCACTTCTTTTTCATTCAGAATTTATCTTTCCAAAATTCTGACCAGCTGATCTAAAAATACAGCACCATTTGAACATTACCTTGACACATTAAAGTGTCACTATAAAAGAAGGGTTATAATTTGCAGCACTATGGCATGTAAATAGATGATTTACGGTACATGTGTGTCATTGAATTTCTACTATATATTCTGATGTTAATATGACATTATCAAATACTTATGATTGATGTGTATCTTTCAACAAGCTTTTGTTTTCTGTCAGCTTTTTTCCTCCTTCTCTGGAACTTGAAGTATAATCTTAGACTAATACAATAGTATGAGTAATGTTGGACGCTTTGACATTTTTTAGAATTTAACCCTCATCTGTTTTTTTTTTCACTAGTCAGGCTTTCTAACCATGAAGCCAGGAGACTGCTTTCTTGAAATCACCAGTAAATACATAAAGGTGTGCACAGAACACAGACTACCTAAACAATAAATTATGATGGTGTGAGTAGCTGATCTTATCTCCTTGATAGTGCATGGCTTTATAGATTAATTTAGTGAATATCTTTTAAAAGCTTCTTTCCCTTTCCGTCTTTATTTATTTGCTGGCTGAGAGCTCTTGCAGAGACTAAATTGTCTACCTACTGTATTTAGACACAAGAAGTAACTTGGAGTAACAAGGAGCAAATCTTTGGCTTGCTAAAAACCTGCTGTAGAAAATGGGTAAAACACAGTTTAAATTTGTTCAATTTGCGAATGGTTGTACGATTGAGGCAACCAACCAGAGCAAATTGAGTAAAGTTGCATTTTTCAAGGCATTAGCCCTACGAGGTAGCAGCTGCAATACGACCAATGAAAACTGAGCGCAGCTCATTTTAACTGCGATGAAGTGTTGTCAATTTTAATTGTGAAATATCTTAGCTGTCAGATTACCTAAAACATCAAAGTCAATTGCAAATAATAGAACAATATCAATACTTTCTGATAAAATATATTAAAATGGTGTGCAAGTTCTTTTCTGATTTTTAATACAAATGGAAATATCTCTCTTTGCTAGAAATAAATCATGAGCTGACAACTTCTGTTGAATCAAGCTTCGTTAAAACTTTTCAAGTGTTCTTTGTTTATAGAGTACAGCCACTTGTGAGGAGGCCGACCCACATACAGTGATTACTATAGCATATGTACCTAGTGATACTTGTCAGCTACCACCGGACACAGTACTGCGCAAGAATAACCAAAGATCATGGCAAAAATAGACAGAAAATATGTAGTATTTATATAACGATGTTGTGAAAGGAATGAGAATAGATTCTAGTGCGTAAAGCGATTGAGACGAAACCTGTTTATTATTGTAAACAATAGGGTCTTTACTATAATAGGAGTTGTCTCTGTATGTTTGAAGCCATGCTAAGAACCTTTGAAAAAATATGTTATAAAATATGCATAATAGGAGTTGTCTCTGTCTGTTTGAAGCTATGCTAAGAACCTTTGGAAAAATATGTTATAAAATATAGGCTATTTTTATATGAATGTTGTAAAGGGAAAGAGAATAGATACCAGCAGGCCTGTATTCACTGGTTGCAAGTTGGAGCGGCTAATGTTAGGCGACTAGTTATGAACACCTGAAGGTGTTGACGGGGGTGGTGTAAGCCTCCAACAGACTTATCTTATGTAGGGCCTCAGCCGGGCCTCCTAGGCCTACCCGGAAATTATCATCTGTGGCAAAATATTCTTGTTAACAACTTTATAAAGGTTTGCAAAATATTAAGTTTTACCAAACATCCGCTTGGCCATGTACCATCGAAAGTGTGGAAACCTCCGTATAAACTTAAATTAAAATCGGCAAAATTAATCTTTGTTAAAACGCTCAAAAGAAAAAGATGTCTTTTTTTCTGAGCGTTTTAACTGCGGTCAAGTTTTGCCTATTTTAATTTAAAAACGTCTCGTCAATCGCATCACCTAAAACAAAACAAATCTCAAAAAATAGAACAATGTTGATACTTTCCGATAATTTTTTTTAAAACTTCACTCTTCTGACGTGGCTCTTGTTATTGTATTGTTTATTGTTATTGTTGTTTATTTGGCTCTTGTTATTGTTATTTCGATTGAGAAGGAAAATATGTGCAAAATGACATCACTGATTGCTATCATTGCTACAGTTGATATCTGCTGTTATACGTTCAAGTCTCAGTGTTATGAGTCTTTATTTCATTACCTCTGCAACTACAGATATCACAATTGAACTTTTGCCTGATCGGACAGTTTTAACTGTGATAAAATCTTCTTAATTTTACTCTAGAAATATCCTGGTGGTCAGGTCACCTCAAACATAAAAAACAACCACAATTGAAAAAATACTAATACTTTCATAAAATAGATGTTCATCAAGTTTATCATTAAACAGCAAACACACAGGCTATGATTGCTAAGAAGATGTCATACTCAATCTTTGATGTTGTTTACACAAAACTAGCCAATCAGTGTGCTTTTCCAAAAGGTCCGCTTATAATAAAAAAGGCTCAACATTAACCATTGCCAAACATTTTTATGTAAGTGTGATCATTTTATTCATTTCAAGTAGCTTTAGTTACACCAAGTATCAGTACATAGAGCAGTTATACCAAGGTCATGTGACGTCTGCTGATTATATCCAGTACATATTTCAACAAGCTAGGTGTCCAAGTGAGTGATAGATATACTGAGCCCTGTTTGCTATAACTTATGGTTAATGCTTCTATGTTAAAAATAT
Organism: Watersipora subatra; assembly: GCF_963576615.1. Taxonomy (NCBI): domain Eukaryota; kingdom Metazoa; phylum Bryozoa; class Gymnolaemata; order Cheilostomatida; family Watersiporidae; genus Watersipora; species Watersipora subatra. The sequence goes on from NC_088713.1 coordinate 22,436,138, forward strand.
TGCTTATGCTTAGGTAATTATCGAGAAACTTTATATTTTGAGTTGTTGGTAAATAATTTTACTATAAAAGATAACATGATAACATTGTAAGATTTTACCCACAAGATTTACCGTTGAGATAACTTCAGCTGGTTTCCTTTTACAATGGTTTATTATTTATGCTAATTTACCAGCTATTCACTAATACTCACTAATTATTAACAGTAACAACTACTAGTTGATATATTTTAGTAAATTGAAATTATGGCATAGACCCAGTAGATTTCATCCTAACAATAACTTGTAGACATTGGTTGTTTTGCTTGAATCCCACTAATCAAGGCTGTTTTGCTTGAAATCAACAAGTAATCAAAAATAATTTACCTAAATCTTGGTTGGTCAATAAATATAAAAAAAAAACATTTTACGGCTGACTAAGATTTGTTAAAGAAAACAGGTAAAATTCAGTTTGAGTTTATTAAATTAACAAATTGCAATTAAATTTCAAGTGATTGTATGATTGAGACAACCAATCAGAGCAGATCAAGTGTGACTGCATCTTCCGAGGCAGTACAAGTTAGCAGCTGCTAATAACCGATGAGAGATGAGCCATGCGCATTTTAACCACGATAGATTTTTTTTATTCAAATTATGAAATCCTGGCAGTCAGATCACCTGAAACATCAAAAACAGTCGCAAATGATAGGAAAAAACTGATAATTTCTGTTTAATTTCTAATAGTTTGACAGCATCAAACACTTCCAACACTTTCTGATAAAATATACCTACATTTTGTGGAAGTTCATCTCAAGTTTTTAACACTGATGAAAAGGAGTTGTCTTTCAGAGCTAAACCATGAGCTGACAACTTCTGTTTGATCAAACTTAGATTTTCAAGTGTTTTTGTGTTTGTAGACTGAAGCCGCATGTGAGGAGGCCTGTCACCTCACATGTGGCTTTACTGATATAAAGGAGTTGTTTTCTAGAGCTAAGTCATGAGCTGACAACTTCTGTTGAATCAAACTTTGTTAGAGGTTTTCACGTGTCCGTTTGTTTGTAAAGTAAAGCCGCATGTGAGTAAAGCCCGCCAACCTACAGTGATTACTATAGCATATGTACCATATGGCCTCGTGGGTGCCTGGCACACTATCAGGATAGTTTGACAGAATCAAACACTCCCCAACACTTTCTGATAAAATCTACCAACATTTTGTGCAAGTTCATCTCAAGCTTTTAACACTGATGAAAAGGAGTTGTCTTCCAGAGCTAAGTCATGAGCTGACAACTTCTGTTGAATCAAACTTCGTTATAGATTTTCAAGTGTTTTTGTGTTTGTAGAGTAAAGCAGCATGTGAGGAGGCCTGCCTAGCTACAGTGATTAATACAGTATATGTACTAGTTGAAACTTGTCAGCTGCCAGCTGGCAAGGTCGTGCAGGAATAACTTGAGATCACGGGGAAATATAGACAGATTATATGCAGTATTAATATACCGATATACTGAGGTTGTGAAAGGAATGCAAATATATTCTAGGGTGTAAAGTGATTGAAATGAGAACTGTTGAGTAATGTAAACAATTCAATCCTTACTATAATAGGAGTTGTCTCTGTCTGTCTGAAGCTATGTTAAGAACGTTAGAAAAAAGATTCTTCACACGGCATTCGAAACTAGATATTCAGCTTCTCAAATAAGCTTGCTACCATCTGTGTCACTCGATCACTTGGTTGTATTTTGGAATAATTGTGCGTATACTTTTTGCACGTCGACAACCTCTCGTGGTACACGGGACTGTCAGTGTACCAGTTTGTGATCAGCCCTTCATATCTGTTTCTGATTTTATAGCCCATTCTCAAGAAAATTATGAATCATATCTATTCACCATTCCAGTATGAACAATAGTTGCATTTGTCTTGTATATATTAATTTCCTTGTTCATTGCTTGGGCTGGTTTATGCAATGTGAATGGAAGAGTGGACTGTATATTTAAATGTAACTACGGTTAAGAAGTTTAGATAAAAGATTGATTCATGCGGGGTTTGAACTTGTGACATTGCATCTGGTTGACCAATACTCTAACTTATCTTGTTGAAGGCTGTAAAATTATTGTAATGATGCACTTAGCATGGCTAAAAACAGATAGACTCACATCTTGATCTGTCACTGTTATCAAGGCCTCACTGCTCACCAAACGCGATGTTTGTAATCTAGTTTTTTGTCCCTATGTTAGAAGGATTTTTACTGTTCTTTTCCTATTTGTATTGGCATCAGCTGATGTTGTGTTTATGTTTTCAGTGTTACCCGTCTCTGTTGACATGTACATCTAGTTTATTTTGTATTTGCCTATGATTGTTGGAAAAAAAACTTTAAATATAGCCTGAGATACATTGCTATATTGTACGTTTCAAATACTCTAAAGAGTTTGTAGAAAGAGTAAAATTTGCGCCATTGTTTTTCTCTTACTGTTGTGTAAACATATGTTAGTAACGAATGCTGATGATTGGATAAATAAGATGACGTATGTTTATCACTTTTAAACATAAACAACTGTTAGGTACGTCATTTTAAGGGAAGTCTGAATGTTTTAACTGCTTTAAGTTTTGTGTCGATTTTAATCTTGAAATATCCTGGTACTCAGATCACCTAAAACAAAAAACAAAATCTCACAGGATGGAAGAATATCTATACTTTCTGATATATTCTACTAGAAATTGATGTGATCACATTTTTAAAGATCAGAGATTTTTGAGTTTTAGTTTATTCTAACACCTCGGCAGCTGTATTAGCTGAGTGGTCAAGAGTGCCTGACAAGCGAATAACAAGTTGTAGATTGGTGTCACCAATTTTCAGTTGTAGGGCCTTTAGACCACCAGAAAGGTGGTAAGAAGTACATCTTATCACACATTGCTGTAGTTGTAAAAAGAGATCTACTAAAACATGGTATAGTAACAAGTAGTCTTGTTGGGACAAATTTTGATTTTGTAGGAAAATTTTTGTTTCCAATAGCTATAACAATGATTCACTTTTTATTGCTGTAGTTTGGCAAATTCAAATACAGCCATTAAATCACGGAAAAATCACCAAATTGAGGATATATGGCCAATAAATAGCAGCTGTGGCCTTGTGGTCTAGCACGCTTGACCTACAAACAACAGATTGTGATGTCAAAAAGTGATCTAAAAGTGGCACTGCTGGTAACAACAATGGTAATTTTACTTTAAATTACTGCAACTTGGTAGGTCTCAAGCATTGGAGGTTTTCTTGCTGCTGGGTTCATGCATGTTCAGATAAGCAGGTTTGTTCACCAATGCTCTGAAAGGTGAACTTCCATTAAATTTCACTTGGTTTCAATAGAAACTTTTGAATTTTTCTATTATTTGCGATTGTTTTTCACGCTTGATGCGTCCTGACTTCGAAGATGTTTCAAAATTAACTATACCAAACTTGATCATTGCAGTTAAAATAATCAGAAGATAAATACATTCTAAATGACATCACTAATTGCTATTGTTGAGACAGTTGATATCGGCTTTTACATTGAAGTTGCTGTGCTACATGTTTCTATGTTGTTGATCTCTTTACTACTATAGACATTATACTGACACTTTCAAATGATCGGAACATTTTAACCGCTATCAAGTTTTGTAGATTTTCATTATGAAATATCATTAAAGTCAGGTCACCGCAAATGTCTAAAATAATAACAAAACAAAACACCGATGTTTTCTGATAAAATATACTAAAATTTTGTGTAAGTTGATCTTTAAACTGGCAGCCATATTGGGTCTCCACCAGCATATTACTTAGAGAGTTTAAGTATATGCAGAGGAGCAGCAGTGATAAGGTGTCACCTTGATAGATGCCTCAGTTGATTCTGACCTTAGTCAGCTTTTTACCATTGGAGGCCAGCTCTGTTTTCGGTGGGTCAATAACATCTTTATGATCTCTACAACTGCATGGAAAAAATTCTACAGCCTTATTCGCTCAATGATCCAACTCTGGGGAATTGAGTCATAGACTTTTTTGTAGTCAATTCAGGCCATAGAAAGATTTTGTGTTGGGTCAAAATTATTAGAATCAAGAGAAATATAAGTTTACTTTTTATTAGAGCTGATATAGTTCTACATATATATTTTACTTTGAGGTATTTAAACTAAGCATTGTGAATCATTGTAGATATTGCAGACTTGTTATGAAATTATAATTCTTCCATAATTACTCTAGTAAATGATTTACTATGTGATTTGTATTTATTTGACATGTTGATTAATATAATTGCAGTTACTTGACATTCAGAATGTAGTTTAGCTAGCCATAGGGAGTATAAATGGAGGGAAAAATTAATGCCACAAGTTGGTCTTGAACTCACATAATTACAGAACTTAGAGGACATATAATTTTTATACTCCTTTCTTTTATAGGTCACTGAAGGCATGTGAAAAGAACGGTCAGATCTGATGAATAGGACATTTGATTCCCAAAAGAGAAATGACTGACTTGTGTTTAATCAAATGTGTTTAATTACTACTTCAAATAGCTTGTTGTTATCTAATAAATTAACACTTTTGTACATTTAATAAAAGTTAACTCGTGTTATTAATGTACATGTATAATTGTATACTTTTTTTGCTTTAGTAATTTAGGGTCAAACATAGACTGTAGAAAGCAATTTATCAAATATGCTTCTGTTTGTTTTGATCATTTCATAAGTAGATACACGAGATATATCAAAAGCAAGATGCCCAAACCCCTGGTTAAGAAAGGTCCCTAGCTCGTCCCTTATTGCTAGCTCTCAGTTTTTAGGTTACTACGTAATGTAGGAATGTCTCTATAATCATGAGCCTAGTTATGCACTTTACCGATAGGACTGATTGGGGAGGCAACTGTTATTAACCATTTCCTGCATTTCTGAAACTGACTCTAGTACTGGTATCAAGAACTAACAAGGAAATAATCTTTTCACTATTGCTTTCTAGTAGTAACCAAGTTTCACCCATTCTCTTACTTATGTTTTAATCTAGTTTGTGATGAAGATGTTATATAACAGGAGTAGCTGTGTGTGTTAAACTCTACCTTCTGTAAAATATAATTATTGTGTTTTTCAAGCTGATTAGCAGACTTCACTATCAAACAAGTTTGTCAGCTGACATATAATAAAGGTGATGGTACCTTTACTCTCGTCTCCAGCGACTAACTAGTTAACACATTCCTTCCCATAATAAATGGATAGATACGCTGGTTGCTGTTTAAGGTCTCTGATAATATGTTAGCGCCTTCATGAAAATCATACAGTGGCTACATGCTGACCAGTTAACAATATCTGTTCTGGCTGTATATTAGTCAATGTAGTTACTAGTAGCACTTACTATAATCTATTGGTAAGTTCTTTAGTTTGTTAAGTAGGGTTCTCTGTCGACCACTAATACTATCTAACATGAGAATTTACGATGATAATTCGGAGTTATCTTTTCTTTGTCAATATCTATGTTGAGCTAACACAGTAATTATTCAATTAGACTATTATATTACCATATCTATCAGAAGAAGACAAGCATGTAAATTAATATAACATTTTAGCACTGCACAAATATGGTTGTTACACACGTTGCTGGACTTTTACACCAAATATTGACTTTCTTTAGTAGACTTGGCAAGCTTCCAGACGGCAATGCCACAATAAATTCAGCTCTATACAAGCTTCCATGTTATACGCGCCACAGTCGTGTGTCAATCAACAAGCTTTCTTTTAGTAGAGTTGGCAAACTTCCAAAAATTCAATTTGCTGCGAAGAACAGTTTTGTCTTGATTAATACTTATTTATCGCTATCATTCTTGGTTACTATTTAGGAATTTAGGAAAACTTATAATTGACTAGCTCTGTGAACTGACCTTTTAACCTTTCCTACAGACAGACAAGTCTCCAGTAAACAGATTGAGTAAATGAGTGTATCTATTCTCATACTGATTGTTCATGATGAAGACTATGTTATAACATACTACATGTGCTAATAATCATATGCACTTATGTCTGTTTTCTGTAACCTGCAGTTTTTCTTATCTACCTGCAAACATTCACAACATTCAGTATAGCAGGGCAATTCTATTAGACGCTTTATAACTTTTCTAATTGCTTGTTACCAGCTTTCTTCTAGTAGGTTTGGCAAGCTTCCAGGTTTCGTTGGATTTTGTTTCTATGGATGTTTATCAAGGAAAGTTTGAAGAGCTCTCTGACCTTTCACCTATTGACATATTCCACTGCCCTGCTATGATAGTCTCACATTTTCTGCACAAAGACAATATAATTTGTTACAAACCTTTAAATTTAAAAAACACCGAGTAAAATATCTAAACATGTATAAAAATGAGACATTCTGGTCTACAAATGCCTGAACCCAGCCTCAAATATACCAGAATTCAAACAGCCCAACACATAAAATCAAACATACATATTTAGGCACTATGAGGATGCATGTAGTTGTCAACATGGCTACAAATACCATGATATGTACACAAATGCATGTATATATACTTATACACTCCAACACTATGGTGTATGTACTCTGATTGCTTAGCAGGCAGAGAGTCATATACAAGTAGAAACACACATGTTATACTCACACATATTCAGATGCATGCAGACATATGTACATATAGTAAGGATTACAGACAGTCATCAAGAACATCTAGTAATATAATAATCACTAGTAATAATAGAAGGAATCAACATGTTTATAATCAACTCTCTCTAGTTATTAGTTATGTCATCTTGTAGATGGTGACATCTTCATTGTTGTGTTTAGGAACCAGGAGGGTGGATTCATACACTTCTAAAGAGGGCACATTACCTCCCGCTATATCATCGTGCACCATCTGAGAGACTATATTCCCTACAATATATAATAATAAATACACAGTCAGACTCCCACAGATGTATATTAGCTACACATGGACACTGCTGTCAGTCAGGTCTTCCAGTTAAAATAGAAGAAACATGGAGGCAGCACACAATTTGACAGGAAATTACATGATAAATTTCAGAGCTGCAGATGATTGGCTTTCTCATAGCACAATAATAGCCATGGTTACAGAGAATGTTGAATGAAGGGGTTAATAAAGTAATAGATATATTATTTTTTTATGAGGCTTACAACCATTTTTTGAAAGTGATTTTTTTCTATTTAGCGTACATTAGGAACTCGGTCTACCATCAGCAGGAGTTCTGTCTATCATGCAGTTTTACAATTCACATTTAAAATGCTGCAAACACTGTATATGGCCAGGTTTTTGCAAGCCGAAGAACAAATGCTTCTTGGAGCTCAGTCTATAATAGAATAAAATGTGAGTCAAGGGCTTCCATTAACAAATTACAAAATACTTTTCATTGCAATATCATCCTGCAATATGAACTCAGTCTATAATATGGTATTATATATGGTACATTCAGTGTAAGCACAGCTTATGATGCAGTATTATATTATATATTACACTATTATATTAGCCATACATACCTTTTAAAGTGTTTTGTTTGAAAAAATAGGAGCTCAGTCTATCATGAACTATTTAATATGCTAGAAATATATGGTTACCCTCTGTGTAGCCATTTAGATATTTTAATTAAAATATATCCCTATAATATAACAATATATATTATAATGACCCTGCATCATACTAATAACTAACCAGTAGTAGAATTAATGATGTAAATAGTCTTGTTGTTGTATGCAGCCAGTAGAATGTACTCCCCATAGCTGACCAACCCTTGAGGGTCCTCCACTTCAGTGAGGGTCCACATTACTCCCTGGGTGGTCCGGTCTATTTTAAAGACTTTGGAAGGTCTGTAGGATGATATTATGAGAGAGTTGTTATCAGGGGCGCACATTCTGACACTATAGCTATCAGCGAGAAGAGGACAGGGAATATGATGTAGAACTTGACCATCTAAAGAGTACGTAGTGATTCTGGTGTTGGATGGGTCTGTGATAAGAACCTTGTCTTCAATTATCACCAGCGTGTCAGAGTAGTAGTCATGATAAGTATGCTTCCAGCTGGTGATCAACTTCCCTGACATGCTGTAGACACCAACTATACGAGGACTGGTACAGGACAATGTGTAAATTCTTTCCTTGTAACAAGTGACAGAATCTACTTCAGCGGAGGTGGAGATGAACTTGTTGGTGATCTTATTATCAATATCTACTCTGCTGACTGTGTTATCATATAGTCCAATATAAGTATTACCCTTATAGTGGCAGATGGAGTAGGGACGGGCTGGTAGTTGTATGGAGGACAGTTTGGAGAGGGACTTAGGGAGTTGAACAGGTGGAGCTTTTTGTTCTTCAATGATGATATCATGAGAGGAAGCAACTTCTAATTCGATATCTCTCCTCTCACCTGCAGTATACAGAGTGTACATGTGACTAGCAACAGTTATTAAATATTATACACAGATATATTGTACTTGAGAGAAAGATATTAGCTCATAGTAGTCAGGATTCCTGTTGTATCACCATCTTCACACTGCTTTGTATGTAACTATAAAGTTATGTTCATGAATTGTCCTTTTCCTTGCATGACAAGTAGAGTAAGGAAAGGATAATTTATCCAATAAGAAATAACTCAACAGTCAGCCCATGTGACAGCGCTGCCATACTGTACATCTATAAACTAATAATTAGTTATATAATACTAATATCAACTGCTATCAGCAGTATCCTATATTAACCATTGTTATATGAATTACTTGGAGTTATGCCAACCTGGCTCTTTTACCTAGCAATTTCTCACCTAAACACCAGACTATTAACTATTAGTATGGTTAAAGGTGCTTTAGTATTCCAAAAAACAACGATAATTTTTATGTGAATATACAGTCATGGAAACTCATCCTGTAAACGTTGGTTTGACAGCGCAAGGTTAACAAATATGGAGGCTGCGCATAACTGACAACGAGGCTATGAGACTTATAGATATTTGTAATATAAAACGTATTTCAAATCTCTCACTACTACGCCAAAATCACTATTTTGACCAAATTCATTCAAGCATATTTTCTGAAAATAGATATACCGTTAGTATTCACGCAATATCTTGTGAATCAATGCAGATATTGTTTTATTTTAAAATGCATTTTATTCAAAAAACAAGATTCAGTACGAGATGATTATAAAATCATCTAGTGAATCTTGCAAAATCTCTTAAGGTAGGGCCACACGAGACAAAATTCTCACGAAATCGGCGAAATTTGAACGAAACGATTCGTACGAATTGATATTTGGACGAAGTCATCCATCGTTGGTTGCGCACGATGAACGAATCCAGAATTGGACGAAACGTCAGAAATTCCTACGAATCGTTGTTTGATTGGTCGGTCGAAAGGTTAGTTGAATGTTGAAGGTCGTTTTCTTTTGCGCATGTTTGGTCAGATCTAAAAAAGATAACGATTTACGAGTTTCTTGCCAACAGTTCCTAACTCGGTTTGAAAACTGCGTACTGTGTTGGCGATTATATGTAATCAGTAGTACCATGGCCGTAATGCATTTTTTTAATAGAAATATAACTGTTTTGTAGCTAGACTAATATTTGCTGAAAAGTCAGGTTCCAATATGTATTTAATAGAAATATAACTGTTTTGTAGCTAGGCTAATAATTGCTGAAAATTCAAGTTCAAATTTGTATTGTAATTAGAAGAAAAAGTAAATTGGTTTTGTGGGCAAGCCAAAACCTGCTGTAGTCATACAAAATAACCGTTTTGCAATGTAGTACATACGTAATAGTTCGTAATAATATTATCAATGTACAAGCTCTATTCAAAGGTATACTAAAAACCATTTACAACAACAGCCTACTACAACTACTCAGTGCAACTAGCATTAGCAGTTTTGTAGTTGCGTAGAAACGACCTTATTAACGCGCAGTTATATTGTAGCCCCCGAAATTAATTTACGTGTACATTCCGCAACCGATTTTAGGAATTAGGAATTGCGACTAGAAACTCACAAATCGTTATCTTTTAGATCAATACATAGATCAACACGTAGATCTGACTCACGTGTTTGTACTGAAGCAAATGATTGAAACGGAATCGGCTTCAATTTATCACCGCGTTATGATTGGCTAGTTGAAAGTTAGTTTCGTACGAATCCGTGGTGGGGAAACTCCGTGTGGCAGGTCAGAAATTTCGTACGAATGGAATTTCCCAGATTAGTTGAAATTACACGGTCTGTGTGGCCCGGCCTTTAAGCTTCCTTTGAATAAAACAAACGTGGTGAATTTCTTACTGCCATGACGACGGCGATCTGGTTTTTCTGTGTTGAAAAATAAGTAGAAATGGAATTGCTCAGCCAAAACATTTTGATTGGCTACCCGTGATTGGCAACCAGTTTGCTTTGTTGGAGGCAAAACTTGATAGGTCGAGTTAATTTGTAGGCTTCGTAATGAATAGAAAAGTGAAACCCTACTGACAACTCGACTCATCGACTCACGGTCTGTACTTCTACTACCGCGAAAGCCGATACATCGGCTTGTGGTACCAAAATAGTTAAAGCACATAAATTACATAATTTTCTTATTAGATATTTCAATACATCAGAGTCTTGGCTTTCGAATGAGCCTATATTCAATACACAAAGAATAATATAACTATGAAAAACAGGGCGTCAAAAGTATGTCCTGCAAAAAGAAAACACTTGGTTCAGGTTCTCAAAATGTGATGTCACAATTATTATTTAGCCTTAGGTAGTCGATCCCTTTCACTGCCATTGAGGCTGCGCTTTTCTGTGACAATCAGTGCTGTTAAACTCAGAGAGCGCTAATAATAAACTAGGATTCTAAATAATCAACAACGCCCGGGATCGTGCTAACCCTGACCAATACAAACACATGTCCTGGGTTAATTAATTATGCTTCAATAAATGTACTGTCACTGATAAAGGTAATGAAATCACATCAATTAAAATGTGACCTGTGGTTGCGAGGCCCTAGGACTATATGCAAATCGCACTTTCGCGAGATTGAGCAAAGCTTGAAACTAATTAGTCTCAGTTGCAACCCTCAACATCACAATAAATTGAGAGGGCTAGACTAGCCCGGCATAATATCTTCGGGAAAACATAGTATGATGCTTGGAATCTGAGTTATCTATTATACATAGAAATAATCTGTACATGGAGAACTAAGGACACTGATTCCTCTGTCATCGTCATTGGTTCTCTGGCGTTGTCCTATTTTCGCCTGACACTAGCGTCATTATCGTAGTCAATAAGTATAAGTGGTAAGCAATAGAATAGGCGGTAAGAGCACACAACACCGCATATAAAATTGTGACATCACAATTTCAGAGCCTATGCCAGTAAAAATTTATGCGGTAGAGCTCTGGGGAAATCCTATAAACACCAAACAATGTATGTCACACTATGGCAAACAATACCTAATTCGAAAGCCAAGACTCTGATGTATTGATGAATACAATAAAAAAATTATGTAATTTATGTGCTTTAAACACTGGACCTGAAACTAATGAGCAGTTCTAACCACTACATTAATTTGTCCAGCAATTTATACTAAGAATATCTCAACTATCGATATGTTAAAAAATTAAAATCACAGAAGGCTGAAAAAAACTTCCAACATCAGAAATAAAGAAGGGGTGGCTCATCATATACAGTAGCTCTAAGGCTATGAACCGAACAGTTCTGCTCAGGAACAGTCTAAATCATTAAAAAGTCAATAAAAGTAGTAGTTTTATAGTCTTTATATCTTTGTACTTAGTCAAAAAAACTTGGTATTTGTTAATAGCTTTGGCAATAATGGTTTATTAGAGTCATTCATGAGCCATCAATAGAGTAATCCTCTTTTTATTTTAGTACAGTAGAAAGTGACGGGTGGCAGTTAACTCTAAGACCACAGATAAAACATGGGCTTAATGATCGCATGCACTTATGGATGTATTTTTGATATCTCACACCAGCAACCCACCAGGGCATATGCTTCAAAATCAAGGCTTCCATGCCAGTAGCAACCTGATATGTATTTTGATGTCAGAGCTAAGCAAATTTTCTCTTTTCTAGCCAAAATTTTCAGATTCTAATTACAAGCTTTACAAGAATTAAAAAGGACATAAATTTTATTCAAAATACTAAAAATGTACAAAACAAACATGTAGTACAGTACATGCAGTACAGTGTGGTCACCCCTCAATGATGCTAGAAAATGTATACATCTATTTTCAGTTATTCATACCTATCTGCTTTAACTGTAGCTGGTCCGTGAGTTTGAGCTTTGGCAAATGCTCCTGGGTAATTTTGTCAAGCTGGGCCTTCAACTCCTTGAATCCTCTCACAATCGCTGCCTAAACATATAGTTGCCCTGATAGAATCGATAAAAGAAGGACAAAGAGATGTTATCTGTAAGTTGATATACTTACAGTCAGTGTATCTATGGGACAACTGCCAATGCTGAATATAAGCCCTGACAAGTGGTACCTGGTGAACATGACTGATTGTAGGTAAAGCAAGGATGGTAAGGCTGAGAGTGTAGACTAAGCAATGGAAACATACAAGTAAGGAGAGCTAGTAGACAGCTCACGATGTATGGTACATTAGTAATAGCAAGTTCATAGACTCAGATGCATTGAAGGAAGAAAAGGAACAGCCAGCTGATAGTATGAGGTCAGTAGGTCATGAGCAATAAGTCTAGGAGTCTTATAAAGTAGATAAATCCAACTCAGTAGATCAAAATATTGTATGCAGCAGATATGCTGACACATAGACACGGATCCACTGCATGAAACTGACAAGTACAGAAATCGATGTAAATACATGTACAAACACAACTTTCTATCCATGATCAATAATATATATGCATATCAATACAACCACCTCAAACACCTCAAGTACATTACCACACAAGTACTGGTACATACATGTTCACCAACATATTCACAAACACTCACATACAGTTAGTACAATAGTTCATTCACATTACTGAACTCCTGGATAACAACACTGCTTAATAACTTACTGGGGGATGACTCTTGGTCCCAGTTTCAAGCAGCTCTTGATGGGTTCTCAGGCTATTCCACTGCTTGAGCAACACATCTTCGACAAAATCAGCAATTTTAGTTTGTGATTTCTGGCGGTTTTCTAGCACCTGTCTCTCAAGTGTGTCATATTTGACTTTAACCACATTTAGCTGTAACAGAAAATAGTAAATGGAAATAATAGAAAAGCTAATAATCAGGAGTTGTAGCCTCCTTGTCATACTAACACAATTGCTTGAGTATCACGGCAACTACTTGGGTAAACCTGAAGAAGAAGAGGAGATAAGTTAAAACAAAAACATAACATCCTTCAGTAGCTAAACAGTGCATAATAGAGTATAGGCTCCTTTTTACTGAAATAAAAAGATATTAGACAGAAAATTGTGCCATAAATCCCAATTAGAGACATTATAAGGTGGGATGTTTACTCTATAATTAAAAATTATCAGATTCGACCAAGATCTTGGTGTCCGCAAAAGTCAGCGTGTCTGCTTTTGCTGCAACCAGTCATTCAAAATGATGGTTTCATAAAACACCAGTTGGTTTCAGTGAATACCAGATGAATTACTCCTAGTATATGCTGCTTTTGCAGTTTCCTAACATATTTATTAATAAGTATCTAAAAATATTCTGTCAATAGAGTCCATATTAGTTACCTTAATAGAGTAACTGATAGATTTTAGGTACTGGTTTTACTAGCATGAAACCTTGTAACTAGAATAATAATTACAAACCTGACTCTCTCTGGTTTTACGAATAAGCTGAAGCATGCTTTCTGTTTCAGCATCATAGTCCGACTGAACTTTGGATACCTTCTTGAAGAGTTTTTCATATTCTTCATCCTTCTTTGTACTCTCTACTGTTATCATAGTACTCAGGAGAGAGGCAGCCAGATCTTCCAGCAACTGGAAGTCATGTGGTACACCTGTGTAATATTATCTTAAGTGTTAGTAAGAAACAAATCAAACAGAAAGTATGAATATGATACAAACCACAAGATGTTAGACAGAATGCAGATGTTTGTGTAGCATCATCTATACCAAACTTTGATCTCTACCTGCTGACTATATGTGTTGAAATAAGTTTAGCTAAAGGATGTATAAACATAGTGTTTTCCTGTGCTAATCCAGAGACTTGAAACAGTTCAGGGAGGTTCAACACAACTAACCACTTTTCCATGTAATAAATGTTATAAGACCGATAAAGCTCCTCAATCAAATGATCTTCCCCGGCAGTGTTATAACTGCAAAAGGTGGGTACATTAAACTTCTTAAATGAGGAGAAGAAATGGAACAGACTGAAAAAAACATAGGAGTAACGGTAAAATTCTACTACATGTAAGTTGTCAGGCGAGTGTGTGATATCTGTCTTTGACCTTCATTGTAGTCAATTTTCATCAAAAAACTTGCAATATAAAGTGAATATTTTAGCAACTGTTTCTAATAGTTTTATTAGTTACGAAAGTGTTTGTCGGAATATTTCAGTTATATTTTAAAACAGCCGAGGTTTAGTTACAAGTTAGCTTATTTTTATTTCAAGCAATTTGTGTTTCTTCATAAAATACACTAACTGATTATCAGCCAGCCAATCATGACAAGGCAGCAGATGTAAATATGAAGCACTCTTTACATATGCTAATAGAATGGTGTTCACTAGCATCAGTTACAGCAAAACCTCAGACAAATTTGCATACTATAGAGTGCCCTGGGGTTACGATGCCACTGGTCTTTGAATTTTTTGCCCAACAATGTAGAACACAATGATTTTTTGCTTTTTACATACAAAATATCTTCAGCCATATGTTATTAATGAAAATTTCTTTACAAATTCAAATTTGTCAGTCAATGTGCTGATTATGTCAGAATAATACTAGTGTTCACTAATAACAGCAGCAGCAAGATCCCCCCATGCTGGTGAGTTCACTGATAGGTTACAGTGTTAACTCAATAAGCTTACCATTATCACATCTGGTTGAATCTGCTACACACTTCATACAGCTGATGGTATGGCAGACCTTGCATCCCACCACTAGCGGCTGATTCTCATGCTTTGTACAGATATCTGGCAGATGGGGGCATTCCTTTGATAAATACTGAGCCATAGGAATTGTATGATGGTCTCCAAGTACATCATCATGTTGCTAAAATAAAGCCAAACATGTTATGACAAGATACCAGGCTATAGACACTGGTGCGATGGTCATCAATTAACCAATCGAGTTGCTAGAATAAAAAAATATGTGGTTGCCATAGAATTCCTATCATTGTAATTTTATATTGGTGACAGGCTTTTATTATTATAAATTAACATTTGAGGATATTGAAGGATAATTCTGGATTCTCTGGGCAAAGTAAAGAAACAGTTGCGACTCAGATAAGACAATGTGATATATATTTGTAAACTATAATAAAGCATATTCACTATTCATAGCTTTGATAGCTAGATGTATAATATCCACCTTTGTATCAATGAATAATGGGAAGAAAATACAGAAAAATATAAATACAAAAAACACAAACATACAAAAGACTATCGTGCATAATTTGTGTTGCAGCTGAAGTTACACAAATTACAAACATAATGTTATCATCTCTAGTATAACATTACTCATATATCACATATAACACATTACTCAGTAGGTATACTAGTATACCAACTGCCTATTATAATCATGTTTAAATGGAATAGCAGAACAAGCGCTAACTAGTGAATCTCCCGCTCCACTATCAGGATAACCATTAGGAGTAACTTTGATTTATAAAACTAGAAATTCCACTGTCATACAGCCCACGACCAAAGCGATATTGGAAAAAAGAAAGGGTACTGATGGTTGATAAATGCAATTTTAGCAGTCGAATGACACTGCAGAGCAATAGGATAACTGCAATGGTAGCTGTAATGTACTGGGTGTGGGTGTTATTATATACAACAAACAACAATAATGAAAGAAAATATTATATGTTTATATCTCTCTTCCTGCAATAGGAGAAATGCAATATTGGCCAATATTAGAAGTAGAATGCACTGATATTATTAGAATAACCAAGATTATTAATATAGTAATAATATGAAACCAATGCACAATTTGGTTTACATTTCAAAACATCATAGCTAACAATATCAAAAAGTGATATTTATTATACAGATTTTTTGAAAATCTATTTAAAAAAGTGTTTGGTCATGACTAACAGCAATAATGAAATGAAAAGATTATATGTTTATATCTCTCCCCCTGCAATAGGAGAAGTAAAATGCACTGATATTATTAGAATAACCAATATTGTTAATATAGTAATACAGTAATAATAGAAAATCAATGAACAATTTTGTTTACATTTAAAAACGTCATAGCTAAAAATATCAAGAAGTATCAAAAATAATATTTAAACTTAGTAATAGTAATACAGTAATAACAGACCTGCCAACCCAAGAGTGGGGCAATGTGTGAGATTTGGTTTTGGGGCAATTGATGTATCAATGATAGTATATATAAAATTGGGGCAAAAGTCCCACGCATTTTCATTTTTTCTTTGGGGTGATTGCGTGAGTCTCATGCCCAATGCGTGAGATTTGGCAGGTATGAGTAATAATAGAAAACCAATGCGCAATTTTGTTTACATTTCAAAACGTCATAGCTAACAATATCAAGAAGTATCAAGAAGAATATCCAAACTTATATTTAAATATCATAATCTCATAAAAATCGTTAGAAAAAAATATCATCGTCATATCCTTTACTTACACTGCGTTGGACATCAGTTCGAATACCAAAGTACTCAAATGTGTCTGAAATGTCAGTTAATTTGAAATCGGCAAAAATGAAACGATTTCAGTACTCCTACGTTAATCACCGAAACCTTCGACAATGCTATAGACTGGTGAAAAGTGCAAGTTATTTTTTCGTGAAATGCACACGATTTAATCGTTCTATTCTTTGTCGCTCGGCGTTTCAATTTTCGGTCTTAACTTTTATAAAGGTGAGGCTTGACAAGTTTTAATTACGACTTTTGTCCAAATAAATCTGTCTATTTGTGTATAATCCGATCCGATGGGTAAGTTTTAAGATAATAACGGCGGTTTACAAAGACTTGGTAACATATTCAAATAGGTTTGTATGTGTTTTGTATCATTATTATATTTTAATGACTCTACAAAACGATGGTTAAATTTGTTGATGAAATTTTGATTCAAGGGTTCGTCTCATTGTTGATGAATAATTTTCGGGAGTTGTGTGCACATGTGCATTTATCATAAATCTCCCAACCAATCGCTTCTCTCTGTTTGGTCGCGGGATAACTACATAGAAAAGGCTCTTTCGTAGTAAACCTCTAGTGATCAACTATATGACTTAGTTGAAACTGCATAGCCTATGTGCAAATTTTCTCCTACTAAATAATAAGCGTATAGCAGGTCACCCCCAATAATCTAATGTGGCATATGAGCTGGTGGCTAGAGTAAATATTTACAGAGAGACATTGCAGCCTCTTAATACAAGTAAACAACTGGACTATTATATTTATATCTAAAGAATAACAGAGCTAACAACAGGAAGTATGCTTATCTGTAAAATGACCTTCGTGTGGCCAGCTGAAATCTGAAGGTACAAATGGTAATGGCAAATAACCTAATATACTACATGTGCATATGTTACATACCTCAAGGTGCTTCATGCAAAACTTTCTGGAGCAATCTGTGCAATATGACACAGCCTGACGCTTGTTTTGACCCTTCTTGACACAAGTGTCACAGAATTGTGCAGCATCAAAATCAGGTAGCATTTCAGGAGACATTTTATACACTTTGCTAAAAACCAGAGATGGCATAAAACAGAACATTCCAAAAATAGTATAATAAAATAACATTATAAATATTGTCACAGCAATATATGTGACCTCTCATGTGAAAATCAACCAAAATGAGGGATTTTCAGATTTTGAGTTAGTAACACAGCCAGATGCAGAATTTTGTGGAGCATTTAAAGCATTTTGAATTTTTGAGTTAGCTTAAGTAGTTCATGAGATATTGCGACTTTTTTGGAAGGCACGTCAGCCAAAACTCCCAAAATCTGAAATTGAGAAAATCGCGAATAAAAACGCGACGCACAGAAATAGGTTGTTTACGTTAGGTTCTCCCTGGATTCGGCCATTTGTATTTCACTGAATGAGGTGAAACTTGGTCTATAGGGTAAGTAAACATGCTGAAACAGCTGGTGTACATCATTTTAAGGTCAGGACAACGGAAGACTGGTAAACCCTGCTCTCAAATTGAAAAAATTTGTCATTTTTACGCATCCGTACTTTACACTAACCGCACATTAGGAATAAGATGAGAAGCTCCTAGGTATATCATCACTAACCGATAGGCTTCAGGATTTAACATCACATCTGAAATCCATACTGAGGTTTATTTTGCCAAAACACTGAGTGTAAAAAACACAAGGGGTATCAGACCCAAAACCACGATTACATTCCTACACACATCTGACTCAGAAAAAGGCTAAAATTCATGCTATGGTCACGTTCTACGTCTTTTACCATGAGGCTTCAGGCAAACTAAACCCTCAGTGCCAAGACGGCAACATTCTCGAATGTTAGTATGCATGTATTCTTGGCGGTCATAGTCTAAACCTTCAGGTTTTATCACATTCGGCAGTCCATTGATACCTTTGAGTCTTACTTCATGGCTGGGAAGTCTAGATACGTCTGAACTTTTCCTAGACAAAACAAAAACATGGCTGGGCATCAA
Source organism: Watersipora subatra (assembly GCF_963576615.1). Lineage (NCBI taxonomy): Eukaryota > Metazoa > Bryozoa > Gymnolaemata > Cheilostomatida > Watersiporidae > Watersipora > Watersipora subatra. The sequence continues at coordinate 22,454,894 of NC_088713.1, forward strand.
AGTGACCCTGGTAGCATGGCTAGCAAACAGTACACACAACAATCTATGAGAATAACCTGTCATCGTACCGGGGTAAGCTTGGCTGATAGAAAACTTGTGAAAGCTCTTAATTCCTTTAATTTAGAATTAAATCCTTAAGTTCCTTTAAATTAAAATTAAACTCCTTTAATTTAGAATTTCCTTTAATTCATAATTAATTTAGAAAAAAATCTAAAGAATGAGCTAATGTGGTGATTGGCAACGGATTCTGACTTTGACACACTTCTACGAGTAATAGACTTAGTGGCCTAGTGATCGTGTGACGTAGGGATTGGTTGCTCATGCCATAGGATTAATGTCAGCAGGCAAAAGAGTAAACACACAAGCATTGACCCATTGAATAAGTCATGTGGCAACTGGCAATCAATTATGAGTGAAAACACACCTAACTCAGGCCAGTGAGTACGACTGATCCCTGAGTCATGTATTGTATGATGTAATTTTATGTGACTCAGGGAGGCATACACTGGGCCAGCAACTAGTAGGCTACTACACCTATAATACTATTACTACCAAAAATGAACAGGGTTGATCAGAAAAAATTCAATAAGACCCACCATGATTATTTAAAGTTGCGTCTAGGCTTTTTTCTGATCTTCTCCTTATGCTCGAAAGGTTATGTGTTGTTTCCACCATCCATACAAGTAGAAATTCGGCCCATGATAATCAAATCTAACTCGGTCTTTGAAATTCCTTTATTTTAAGTCAGCTGACTGAAAATCAGAGTTCTATCAAATTTGTTGATGCAGTCCCACTTGCAACTGAAGCTAATAGGTTCATCAGGCACCATAGGATGAGTTGGTAAGCTGGCAGCAGGTGATTCTGAGTCATTAACCCGAGTACTATACGAGTGAATAACAGTTAATCCTTTGATAGGTTCAACATCGTCTTCTTCATTGTTAATAAATTCGGGCATCCAAGCTTGCAGGTCATCAGTAACCTGAAAATCTGTATCTCTAGACATTGTTTCTCTATATTCAGCATCAATATCATCGAGCAATGTGCTAATTTCTTCAGATTCATCAGATTAAAAAAAATTCGAAGTTTTAGAATCTTCACGAGGCACCATTTTGATGACGTCACGATCGCATAGCAACGACTTCGATCGCAAAATTTTGGCATAAGGAGCCAATGAAATTACTTTTTGACTTCAGAAATGAATTCCTCACACTCTGATTGGTCTAGGGTAAAATAATAAACAAAGTAGCCATGTGCTCCCAAAAAACCTAATTCAAACTTCGAAGCTACAATACTAACGATAGTGAATGCCGACTTTTGGTCGATTTTCAAGCGAGAGGTCACATATTATGTTATCCTATAAGTTTATTAGGCGCTTGCTCCAATAGATATGCTATCATAATAAAACTATAAGCTTATTTATTTTCAAATCAGATCAATTTGCTAATGAAATAGTCTCAATTATCTATAATATTATTAACCATCTTTCGTCCATCTGTTGGCTATTACTGTAACAAAGCAATATTTATTCCTTGATTGGTACTATTATTTAAGGATTGGGTAGGCAGCTGATTAGCTCAGTTGGTTAGAGTGTCAGCCTGATAATCAGCATGTCAGGTACTCAAGATCCATGTTGACTTGTAGACATGTAGACATTTTAGTCATCTCATAACTTGTGTGTACATAATTTCGAGATTGACTAAAAGTTGGCATATTTAAAACTGCTGCAAAACAAAATAAAAAGCAAATTTCTAAAAAAGCTGATTTCAGATTAAAGTTACAATGGAAATTGTGGTATGCCCAAAAAAAATTATTGAAAAAACTCATTTTGACAAATCAAATTTGCATAAATCCTTTCTCAATTGTTTGATAAAAATTTGTATAAACGGAGAGCATAATAGCTATCTTCAGCTTTCCTTTATCAATTTTCAACACATCTCGTTTGTCTCTGTTGTCAGTCATTTGGGCCTGTTGAAAGCAAGTAAATGCTAATTTACCAAAAGCACACAAAGTAGCAGACAACCTGTTCTACCAATCAATGTCCTTGAAGAGTACAATGATCAGAGGCAGAACTTCAACAACAATCACTTTTTGAAGTGTTAACTCTCTCACGTGTTAAATATTTTTAATGTTAACATGACAGTATTGTTGAATATTACTTACCCGCAACTTTGCAGACCACACCATAAAATATTGCTCTCTTTGTAGTGTGACATGAGGCAAGGCATGCAGTTTATGTGCCCACATGGCAGCTTCTTCGGATCAACTATTTTATCATTTTTTAGACCACAAAACTCGCATTCGATGTCCTCTGATGCAGAAGCCATTGCTTCAAAGAAATACCAAGAATACAAGATTATTTAAGAGTTCAAATATTTATAACTTCTATTCCTTAAAATTATATCTTCAGCGTTGTATTATAAAACTGCAATGCACACAAATGAGAGCATTGTATCTAGGCAGAAAACTGGCACACATCAATGCTATAGTCTAAATTTATTAGAAAGCTCATGTTTATTGCGATGGAAAACTATCAATAGTTCTAATGAAAAATGCCAGAATTGAAACAGTTCATACCAGTTTTCTAATAATTAAATAATAGTATTTTAATATTATTTTTATTTACAATAACAATAAAAACATTTCATTTTTATCAATAAAATCAGATGTTTTATAATTAAAAATACAGTTTTGAAGACTACTGAGGAAAGCTAGCATCTGTGACAATAGAAGGAGACTCCCAAGGTGAAACAAAGATGTATAAATTACCAATAAGAATGTCGTAGACTGGGTAACATCTAAATGCGAGACAAATTTGTGATGTTTGTTACTTGTAATACATTAAAAATTTATATTAAAATCTCATAAAATGCACAGAGTCATAAAGATTCACAGTAAAAATAGGATTGCTACTAGTAGTACAAACTGAGCCGGTCTCGACTAGTCAGTCTATAGTTAAGAGGTTGGTGATTGATTCACCAAAACAGTGATTGACATTTATTGACCTCAGTTTTACGCAATAGCATGACATGAAGACACAACTTGCTCAAAAAGTACAGAACTTCTGAAAAAAACTTGTGTCATCTAAAATATTCTATAAAAAAGTTGCACTCACGTCTTTAGAACGATGTTGATGAACAACTCCAAATTTATTGTTCACGCTCTCTTATGTACTGCGCTAATATACCCCTAGGCAGCGTCAGTGGTTTGTCAGTAAAGCCAAGCTTTGTTCCTCAACGTGAATTAGCTAGTGGTGCATTTATTTTAACACTTCAACAAGGCTGCAACAAAGCATTCAGTTCTTTCAATATTACAATGCATTCTTGGCAACTGGCAATGCTATCCGCATGGTCTGTGAGCAAAATCGATACACGCACTTTACAAATTTTCGGCCATCTGTCAAAATAGACCAACATCACGTGAAGATGTAAGGAGATAAGCTGAGAAACTACGATCTATTGTGGCAACGACCTAGATTGACTCATTATATTTAACTTATGTGACATAACAACGTAATCAAATGTAATACTCACTGATACAACCTTTAACTCGAGATAATTGCAACGAAAACGTAACTGCGCTTGAACGAGGAAGTCAACGGTAGGCGTATCCCTTTGTGCGCGCATTCCAATCCGCACTAGCAAATTGCGACCATTTATTTCAACAATGCTTAATAAGGGAAAGGAAGAGTGACAAATACGTTTCTAGTAGTTTCGATAGTTGCGCCAGTACGTATTCCGATGTTCTATAGCAGCGGTGCTCAACCTTTTTAGACATGTGATCTACTTTTATATTTGCCTGCCTTCAAAGATCGACTAGTCTAGCGAAGCCCCGAAACAAAAAATTAAAAACAAACTTGAGCCTGTAGTGGTGAGCCTATCACCTTTATTAAGTTCCACATATATGCTTATATAATGCAGTGATCCAGTAAGTAACATAATTTTAAAGGAAAAACATTCATTCTCTACCTTAGTGAGAAACCTGGCACTGGGAGGATGCAGCTAGTTTCTTATAGTCAGGGTAGTAGCAGGTTGTTGCAAGCCTCATACACGCCAGTAGGTGGTCATCTGTCATGGTGGATCTGTATTTTGATTTTATTATCTTCATGTAAGAAAATGCAGATTCACACAGGTAGGTTGATCCAAAGCAGGCTGATAAATTAAAAGCACATCTTCTTATGTTTGGATACTTCTCCTCTAACAACAATCCCCACAATTTTTCCCTCTCAGTGGTTGCCCTGGATTTCATCTCTATGTCATTTTGAAGGGAGACTATTTCATTTTCCAATGCAGTTGTATCCAGCTGAAAGAGTGCTCCCATTTTGAAGGCAATGTCCTCCACATCTATGTCTGTGGCAAATGGGAAACACATATATGTGGCAACAGGCTCAACTGATGCAAAGTCATTGAAGCGCTTGTCAAACTCTGATGAAATGCTTTGCACCTGCTGAATGTAATGTGCACTATTGAGTTCTGCAGAGGTTTTGCCCTGACGCGCAAGTTCGGAGTTCATGTGTTGAAAGTAGCGCAAGTCCTGGCGTTCAAGCTTGGTTGAGATCAGCTGTAACTTGCGTTTAAATGCGTTCACAGAGCTGATCATGTTAATTACATTTTTGTTTTTTCCCTGCAGCTCTAAATTCAGCTCATTCAGAAGAGCAGTAATGTCAGTAAGGAAAGCCAAATCCATGAGCCACTGTTCATTTTCAAGCTGTGCATATTCCGCATGTTTAGATTGTTTGAGAAACTCTTTTACATCAGGCAATAGCTCTCTGAATCTTTCCAAAAATCTACCTCTGCTCAACCACCTCACATCTGTATGAAGCAGCAGATCTGTGTGTTCTGCGTCAGCCTCTTCCATATGAGCGCGGAAAAGTCTCCTCTGTAGGCTCCTTGCTCGAACTGAACAAACAATCTTCATGACAATATCCATCACCTCCTGCATGTTTAATACTTTCCCACATAAAGCCTGCTGGTGGATGATGCAATGATAATGAATAAAGTCTGGAAAAGTGTCATTCTGTTTGCAATGAGCTATAAACCCATTACTACAGCCCACCATAGCGGGTGCCCCATCGGTTGTAATGGAAACAAGCTTACCTAGCGGCAGTTGGATTTTGTTAACGAACTCCATGAATGCTTGAAATATGTCTTCACCTCGTGTATGTCCTTTAAGAGGCAAGATGCAAAGCAGCTCCTCTTTTGCAGTCATGTTATCGAACATCATTCTTATGAAAAGGCACAACTGTGCCACATCCACAGAGTCTGTTGACTCATCAAACTGAAGTGAAAAACACTCACACATGGCAATATCTCTCTGCAACTGGGCTGTGACGTTCTTCTCTATTTCCTCACATCGCCTTGTCATCGTACTTCTCGATAACTGAACGTCTTTGATTGCGGACATGATTTCATCTTTGTTTTTAAAATCCACAAACAATGAATCAGCAGCTTCCATAAATGCTTCCTTGACCATTGCTCCATCTTGAAATGGTTTCTTATGCTTGGCAAGATGTTGGCAAACTCGATATGATGCTATCTTAGCTGCTTTGCCTCTCGTATTTGGCCTGGTAAAAATAGACTGCTGTGCAGCTAGTTGCGATTTCAATTCCTTTAATTTTATTTTCCTTAATTCACTTTGGGCAGGAAAATCATTCTCGTACCTTTTATGCATGGTTGTGAAATGCCTTTCGAGGTTACCCTTCTTAGGAAGCGAGATGATGGCTTGGCAGATGAGGCACATGCATTTAGAGTTGGAAATGACAAAGAAATAATCCTCTTCCCATTCCTTGTGGAAGTGATAGGTTTTTTGTCATTTCAGATTTGTCTTAACACTCATTTATGGGTTTATGTTTTTATTCAAAAAGAAAAAACGAGATCGACTGCTAGCAGAAAGCTGCATAACATTTTAACAAAAGTTATTTTGGGTGCATGAAGAACTATACACGGTTTTGTATCGAGTGCGGACCTATCGGCTTTTTCTGCGGTCCTGTGCTGGGAACTTATGAATGGCGTTCACGTGTATTTTTGTTGGTCTTGAAATACACAATCAAACACGACTATACATAAACAACGATAATAGGTAAATAATGTTATTATTAAAACTACTTTTTTAGTGCAGTAGTTTAGTAAAGTGCTGTGCAGCAATAGTAGTTGCTGCTAGTTAGTGAATAATTATTATTTTATGTTGTAATTATATGTTATCCTAAAATCATCCCGCGATCGACTGCCAAGCACTTGAAGATCGACTGGTAGATCGCGATCGACTGGTTGGGCACCCCTGTTCTATAGCTATTGGGTAGGAGCAAACAACTACAACATTTATAGGCTTTCCGTTTCTATCGAGCGCACATACATCGCGTGTGCAGACTGGAGATTATATAAGATCGTTAGGTAGCATTAATTATTTCACTGAATGGAGAGTGTAAGGATATCAGTGAGGCGTGAATTTTCACGTCATGTTAGCGTTGTCATGTTAGTGCCATCTTAAATGTTAACACTCAACAGAATTCACAATGCAGCTATTTGGTATCACAAGAATAACCATGTTGTTATATTGCTGGGGGAGCGATTAAGCACTCACCGTGAACTCCTGATCACAAGAGGCTGTCAGCTTGGTCTCCAGTCACTATATAGCGATGGGGGGTCACGTGTCTCCTAGACGTCTAAGCCGTAGCCTAATAGCTGTCTAAGCCGTAGCTTCCAGTAGCTATAACTTCTAGTAGTCTATTTAGCCTGTGGTTCTTTATTCCTGAACGTGTTACAATATGAATATATAACATGCCCTTTTTTTCAAGACTACACCGCTTAATCTAAAATCCAAATACGAACTCTAATTCCAATATACTCAAATTTACCCAAGTGCAAACACTGTTAGCAGAACACATAATCTCTCAAGAGGTGCGTTAAATTCAATGAAGCAGCGTTATCAAGCCAAGCAGGTTAGATAATCACAAAAGCTTCAAATCATAGTTACCGTTTCGAAGATGAGATAAATATCTCTCTACTCGCCCAATATTCTGTTTACTCGTCTTTTCTTCAGTCATCAGTTATCGCAAATTTAACAGTTTTAATCGCACCCCAATCCATCTCAATCTACCTCATCTCCATTTAGCAAATCACCTTCCTCCATACTGGCAGTATCCCCATACCAATCGGCCTTCTCATGTTCCTCCTCCAGTGCCTCCGGGTTATCTGAAACTTTTGGCTCAGAACCAGCAAGCTGGTCGTCATTGCCACTCTGAACTTTTGGCTCAGAACCAGCAAGCTGGTCGTCATTGCCACTCTGAACTTTTGGCTCAGAACCAGCAAGCTGGTGGCCGTTGCCCCTATGAACTTTTGGCTCAGAACCAGCAAGCTGGTCGTCGTTGCCACTCTTTTCGGAACTTTCAGGTTGGACCTCCTCTTTGGGTTCCTCAACCTTACTCTCCTCACAACTAGCATCTCTGCTAGGGACTACTCTCACAACGGAGGTTTCAGGTTGGATCTCCTCTTTGGATTCCTCAACCTTACTCTCCTTACTAGTAGTCGTTACGGAACTCGCGCTCCTTGCACTCCTCCTCTGAGCCCTCTTTTGCTTTACAGCAGCCAAGTGCAACAGAGCCTCTCTATACTCCTTTTCACTCTCAATCTCCTCCTCCAACTCTCTCTCGTCCTTCTCTATAGCAGACAATGCGCGCTTGTACTGCTCCTCTACTTGTCTCCTCGTATGCAAGAGCATAGCTTTCCTCTGCTCGATGGCAGCCTCGGTCGAAACAGACTCCGACTCCATCTCTTCTACAAAACTATCCATCTTAGCAACAAAGGGTAAACTTGAACTAGGCTTCTTCAACTTAGAATCCGGTCCCCTATTGTTACTCTCCTCTACCCTACGCTTAATACCCGCTGCAATATCTCTATAGGAAGACCCACCAAGAGTACATCCTTCAAGTCCATGGTCTAACTTCCCACAAAATCTACACAATGTCTTCTTGCAATCCACCGCAAAATGTCCTTGACCTTTACAATTATAACAAATAAATCCAGGACACTGAGCAGCATAATGGTCTCTAAAGCTTTTGCAGACAACACACTTAATGTTACCTGGCTTACCGTACACTTCTTTCTTACCTTCGCTCTCGTTCTTACCCGACTCACTCCCCTTCTGCTTACTAAACACTGTGTTACCTTCTGAATCCCTCGTCACCTTCACACCTCCACCCCTGCTTCTACCTGCACCGCCGCTCTCGGCACCACCACCTCCCGGCGAATCGCCAGCACTCTTCATAAGTGATAGAGAAGTAAGATTGGTCTGATATCAATCTGAAACTATAAACAAGGTCATTTATAATATTCCATACCATATTTCTTAGGTGGTTTACTAACTCAACCTGAGCTAGTGACAACAGGTTCTCTACTAAGAGGCACAAATTTACTTCTAGAATCTCTTCTAGGCAAATCATTACTATCTCCTGGAACGAGTCTATTTTCAACAACAGAGGTTTCCTCCTTGTGTTCACTGATGCCAGGAGTTTCCTCCACGTGCTCAGCCACACCAGGAGTTTCCGCCCCTTGTTCAAGGATCTCTAAATCGGGGATCATATTCTTCTGACTTTCAGATAAACCGTTGGCATTTTTTACTATTTCAGAGTTGCCCTCTTTTGAGGAGTAGCTATCCAAGGAAAGACAATTTTCCTCAGAAGAGTCAGACGATGTGTTCTCGTCATCAGAATTCAACAAAAACAAATGTTTTCTATTTCTGCGTATTTCACTCATGCCTACATTGACCCAGTAACTTTCAGGGGATTTATCCTTTCTCAAAACTATGCCTCTTGAACCTACATCAGTAGGAGCTTTTACATAAACCATTTGACCAGGTTTTAACTCGTCTAACTTTGAAACTCTATACTTTTTATCCCACCGTTTCTTAATTTTCTTTTTACGTCTAATTTCATTTTCTTCAAACAGTTCATAGTCTACATCACTTTCATATGGGAAGCCCAAGTTTGATCTAATAGCTCGACCAAAAATCAGATCACTTGGCGTATATCCTGAAGCCAAAGGTGTAGTCCTATACGCAGACAAAGCCACATCTTTATCTCGGCTTTTCTCCCATAATCCTTTAACAATTTTTACGGCGCTTTCTGCTAAACCATTAGAACAAGGATACCGGGGGCTACTAGTAGTTAGAATAAAGCCCATTTTCTCTCCAAAGTTTCTAAATTCTTTACTAGCATAACAAATTCCATTATCAGACCTGATAACGTTGGGTATACCAAATCGAGAAAACAGATACTTGAGTACTCGAATTATCTCTCTTGCAGTTTGAGATTCTATATGCAGACATTCTATCCACTTCGAATAATAGTCTATAGCTATCAGATAATATTCGTTATCAAACACAAGTATATCTGAACCTATCACCTCCCATGGTTTAGAAGGCATTTCTGCTTCATACATGGGCTGGTGTTTAACTTGACCATGCATAATGCAAACATTACATCTACTTATATAATCTGCAATCTCCTTACTATAACCAGGCCACCAAAAATGACGCTGAGCTCGTCTGCGACATTTCGTTATGCCTTGATGACCTTCATGACAAATTTCCAAATACTGCAGTCTTAATGACTTGGGAATATACAGCCTAGAGTCATATAACAATATATTATTATAAATACTTAATCTTTCTCTAGATCCATATAAACCTATCAGTTCTTTACTAGAACCATCCATTTCAGATGGCCAACCAGAATATAAATACTCTATACACTTGAGAGCATCTGAATCTTTACTAACCTCTTCTCTTAGTTTCTCTTCTTTAACGTCCCCATATGCAGAAGAGGAAACTATCGAGTTAACATAAGCTTCAACCTTATTACAAACAGCTTTACTTACCTCATCACAAACAGCACCACTGTTCGGACGGCTAAGCAAATCAGCAATGAACATATCTTTCCCAGGAGTGTGGAAAATATCATAATCATATCTCATTAGTCTTAACTTAAAACATTGTACTCTTACAGGTAGTTTAGACAAATCCTTTTCACCTAAAATCGCAATTAAAGGCTTATGGTCCGTCTCTATTTCAAATTTTCTACCAACTAAATAGTAATCAAACTTCTCACATGCCCATGTCGTAGCTAAAGCTTCCTTTTCGACCATGGCATATCTACCTTCAGTTTCAGTCATTTTTCTAGAAGCGTATTCTACAGGTTGCCACGCACCTTCCTCGTTATACTGCAGCAAAACTGCACCTAGGGCATTTTTACTAGCATCAGCAGAAACTCTATGTTTAGCATTTATCTTGAAAGTACATAATACTGGACTATTAGAAATTTCTTTCTTAACAGTTTCAAAAGCTTCTTGTTGGTCAGGACCCCAATACCATTCCGATTTACTACCCGTTACTCCATAAATCGCAGTACATAAACCAGCTAACCTTTTATTAAACTTCATCAAATAATTAACCATTCCGGTAAATCTCCTGGCCTCCTTTTTGCTCCTCGGAGGCTTCATTTCAACTATAGCTTTTATTTTACCTGGGTCTGGTTTAATACCAGCACTGCTAACCAAATGTCCTAAAAACCTCACCTCGGTACATCAAAATTCACATTTTTCTTTCCTCAAAGTCATCCCAGACTTCTCAATTCTATTTAAAACTTTATGTAAACGTTGCCAATGTTCGGTTACAGTTTTACCGTAAACTAAAATGTCGTCCATCAAACATACAATTCCGTCTAAGCCTTTTAATATCTTTTCCATTTCCCTCTGAAAAAATTCAGGGGCTGAAGATATCCCAAAAGGCATTCTCTTAAAGCAAAATCTACCCCATGGGGTTACAAAAGTTGTCAATTCTTTGCATTTCTTATCAAGTCTAACTTGCCAAAATCCAGAGTTAGCATCAAGTTTGGAAAACATAACTCCTTTTGCTAGTTTACTCAACATGTCTGATATCCTAGGTAAAGGATATACTTCCCTTCTAACACATTTATTCAAATTGGTCAAATCTACACACATTCTAATCTTACCACCTTGTTTTGGAACGATGGTAAGACCAGAACACCAATCAGTTGCTTTTTCTATAGGTTCTATAACCTTACTTTCCAACATTTTATCAATTTCTTTTTTAGCTTTTTCACGCAAGCCTGCTGCAATAGGCCTAGGCGCGTACAATCTAACGGGTTCAGCATTCCTATTTATGTCAATACTAAAAATACCAGGCATTGTTCCTAGTCCCTCGAATGTTTTAGGAAATTCCTTCAAAGGGTCAAATTCATTAGCACACAAAGCATTAATAACTGCTAACAAATTCAACTTCTTAATCTCGGGCATACCTAAAAGATTTCTTCTAGAACCTTTAAGTATGTAAACAGAAGTATCAATAGCTCTGTAAGTACTTTTAATAGCTACATCAGCTACTCCTAAAACATTCAATCTATTTCCATCAGCTACATTCAAAATTTGCTCGGGTTCTTTTAAATTCAAACCAAGCTTTCTACTAGCTTTTTCAGTCATAGTGGACACATCAGCTCCTGTGTCAAAAGTAAATTCCATATCCTTACCATTTACAGATAAATTTCTGAAAAATTTCTCGTCTAGTCAGCTGCTATTACTAGACTCAGAAAACCTTACTCTGGGAGTAGGACTTCTTCTACCTTCACTACTTCCACTACATTTCGTACCTATCTCTCCTTTGACTCCTACGTACCTTGCAGTCCTTAATTGTGTGCCCTTTGGCAGCACAAAAAAAGCATCTTACCTCTGGACAAAATCTGATTTCATGTCCTCTCACCCCACAACCATAGCATTTATCTGCCCCTGGAGATGGATACCGTCTAGAATTTTTGCTAGATCTATCATCATATCTCCTCGGGGAATACCTGTCTCTACTTCTCCTACGCCATTCAAGTGGTCTCTCTCTAACAGAATCCCTAGATGAACTACTATAGTCTCTAGAGCTTCTAATTTTACTATAGTCTTTATCGTATCTACTTGACTTCCTATCCTTACCATACCCTCTAGATTTATATTTGTCTCCAGAAGATACTCTATTCATTTCTTTCTCATTATCTGAATCAGAGTCAAATTTAAACTGACAATCTTTGTCCTCTGATTTGTTTTCTACTGCATCTACTTCCAATTTCACATTAAAATTGCCTGCTTTGACGGTTTCCATAGTTCTTTCTGAATCTCTAGCTATTTTTTTAGCTCTCAAGATACCTGAAAACTTAGTCCAATTCAAGTCATTTTGTTGCATCAGCTGGGATCGAAGAGAAGATTCTCTCAACCCATTAACTGCAATAGCTAAAGCAAATTCTTGTCTCAAAGCATCATGTTTAGTTCCAAAAGTCATTTTTCTACTTAAATCTTCAATTTGTAATAAATAGTCATTTTCATTTTCTCCTATAGCCTGACTAGCAGTTACAAATTTCATTGTTTTAACATAAACAGTTTCTTCAGATTCATAAACAGTTTTCAAAAGTTCCATGGCTCCCTCGTATGTAGAAGTTGCACTTTTTTGATCAAAACCTAAAGATGTCAAAGCTGCTCTACCTGCCTTACCCACGGCATTCAACAAAGATACTAATTTCATTCTACCTCTAAATACATCAACAGTTTCTTCCTCGCCATCTATTGTAACTTTTTCTTCCCCTAATCTCAGTGTGATCATTTCAATGCTTAGATCAAACTCATTTAACCAATTTTTCCATGATCCACCAACATCGTCGCTATTAATTACTAGTTTCGGAAAGTCATTAAAATTCAAATTTCTAGCCATTTTCAAAAATAGCTTAAACTTACCTCCGAACACCCTTCGAAACCTCTATAACAATGTAATCACCACTCACCTTGTATAGTGTCTCCCACTTATCACAGAAAATACACCACGGAAAATCACTAACCACTGTATCACCACTATCGATGGCCGATATCACCAGTTATTCACCACTACACCACAATATAATAACGTATCACCGATCACAATTCTCCCCGAACAATCCTGCCTACGACGCCATGTTATATTGCTGGGGGAGCGATAAAGCACTCACCGTGAACTCCTGATCACAAGAGGCCGTCAGCTTGGTCTCCAGTCACTATATAGCGATGGGGGGTCACGTGTCTCCTAGACGTCTAAGCCGTAGCCTAATAGCCGTCTAAGCCATAGCTTCCAGTAGCTATAACTTCTAGTAGTCTATTTAGCCTGTGGTTCTTTATTCCTGAACGTGTTACAATATGAATATATAACACATGTCTTACCCTGCTGTGTTGTAAGTTCATAATACATGAAAATGTGATTACAAGCTCTTAAAAGCTCAAAAACGAACATTTAATCACAGACATCACAAAAATGTCGTAGTTTGGAATCTCTTGATTTCGATGATGTTATCACACAATGTAGTTGTTGTTTTGACATGAGAGGTTATCAGATGAAATTTTAGGCTAATAAAAGGCTCAATATAAAACATCTTGTAGCACTAGTTTATGAAAAACACTTCGGGTTCTACCGGAAAGCCCTATCACATATAGATGCAGTTTACAGTTTCGTTTCAGCCTGATCTGATCGTCTATTCGTAATCTGATCATGTGACCCCTGCATTCTGCCATATAGCGCGAACCATTTTTTTACTATAACAGATGCCCAGCAGGCTGCTCACATTTATCAGAAGATGATATACACTCCTTCAAGCTAAGGTTAAAAAGTTGAATAAACTTTTACAATAGGTTTTGATATATTTGTGCTCAAAGTGACAGCATTGCAATGATGATGAAGAACAGGCATTTGGACAATAGACATTGCTCTATTGAATGCGTGAAGTATATTTGTAAAACTTTCGACAAATGAGGTGGCATGAAAGCGTAAACAGAAACCATTGTGTTCCGCAAGGCCCCATTTGAGCTGCTTTGGAAAGGATTTCCAATATACAGCGTTTTCGCGATGGTTGCAATTAACTGTTTGTTTTTGAGCTTTTAAGACCTTGTAGGGACACTCCCACATATGTTGCACCTACAACATAGCAAAGTAAGACATGGTGATTATGTTGATGCCAAATGACTGTAATGTGAATTTTGTTGAAAATCAACCTATAAATGAGTCCCGTTTCTTGCCGTTTAGTAAAAACCTACCTGAATTTATTCTTGCCACCCTCAGGGCTGTATTCCCTGGTTGCAAGTTGGGGCGGCAAGTGTTGGACGACTATGTTATAAACATCTGGGGGATTGGCGGCGGTGTTAGCCTCAACGAGGTTCGGTGCGGCACCACGAAGCTCTGAACATTTTAAGCATCAACAACTCTCAAAGTATACATAAATGCAATTCATTGTAAGCATCAAAATCTACATTAATATATTGTTTATGGTTCATGGAAAGCAAAACTTTTTCTTTATTCAACGAACGATAATAAAATTATTGCATAAAACTCATGTCCCTACAGATTTTTGCAAGGGAAATTGACAGCACAAGAGCTATTACTTTTTTATTGCAAATGCTCTTGTTCTGTCAATGTGTTATTGGGGGGAAATCTTTCACAACTGATTCTGTATCTATTTCAACATCTTTATATATGTGAAATATTAGAAAATTATTTATACGAGCCTCCCCTAGTGCTCCTCATCGATATTTTGATTTGGTTATGTTATGATAAGGAAAATGCAAGTTTGGGGGTCTTCTTAACACCCCCACCATAAACAATAAAGTTCAGTTTCCACGTCTTAACAAAGTCTCACAAGATCACTCATTTGGCGAGATCACCACAGAGACAATATATACCGCTAGTTGCTCATAAATTAATTGTGGGGAATTCCAGGTGAGTAAGCTTAGACTTCAATTTTTAGTACTTAACCAGCAAAAATCACTAGATGGTTAGGGCGGCTCAGCCAACAAGCCACCCCAAGGAATATGGCCCTGGCCACTCTTTCCAGTATAATTTTTTAACAATTTTTAAGGTAATTAGCAGTATGGCTGGCATACCAAACAATTAGTAGCAACTTAAAAATGTTGGTAATAGTAATTTTTCGTTCTGGTTTTATTATTTTTTAATTATATTTCAAAACTTCTGTTACGATTTTGCGCATAAAGACCTGCAGTAGTGATAAATTAGACATGTGGAGATTTTGTTTGCAGATTTGGAAAAAAGGCTTGTGAAGTTATAATGTCACTTAGTGAAATATTCATCGTATATATTTAGGCATTTTTTTAGGTTTTTTTAATGAGAAAAAGACAATAATGCAACATGAATTAAATAAGAAAAACTATTTCCTAAATTGTTTTAACCGTTTAGCGTTTTTAGCGTTTGTCTGTGTTAATTTTTATCTGTATGTAAAACTAAACATATACTCTAAAATTCTGTTTCTAGGGTTTAGATGAGGTTCAGGTTTATAGATACTGTTGAGAAAAAATAACTGGTACTTTTATGTAAAAAAAACTCACAAGGAGAGTTAAAGTTTTGTATATCTTATTCTTAGATAGAGCAAAAAATTATGAAAGCTGGCAATTAATTTGAGTTTGTGTTATATGACAACAATCAAAGAAATGCTATTGAATTTTAATCAAAAAATAAATAATAAAATAGTTGTATTTTACCAGTTCTGTTTTTTGTGTGCGGTAGGACTTTGAACCGAGTCTCCCATAAAACAAATAAATGTTTTGAACTCTCCAAGTGGCTTCTTTTACCAAGCGAAAAAATATTTTTCCAGGTTGTTATACTGTTAATTTATTCCAAGCATTTGTGTAAGTAAAATCCATTAAATATCTCTAATTTTGGCAAAAGTTGTATTCTCCTGTTTATATGAACACTCAACTCTCAGTTTAGTAGTTGTCTTGCCTTACTTCGTCACTAAGGTTCGTTTTTCAATAGTATGAAGAGAAGTTTCCGTTTTGCCATGCCTAGTTCCTAGCCTTTCTTGGACATCAATGACGACAGTTGTGTGCAATCTTGAATATTGTTGTTATACTGTCAATTTATTTTAGGAATTTCTGTGAGATCCAGCCTTCCATTACAATATTGCATATAAAATTGCATCCACACCAGCTGATTTGCCAACATAAGTTTTGGTGTCAATACCTGAACGATTTTATGGAAGTTATCGGTCCATTTTTTCCGTTCAAACTGAGGCGAGTTTGGACCCATGGACAACTTTACCATTTTCTTGCAGGATCGGATAACTTAAACTAATACATTTTTAGTGAGTCAAGATTTCCATTTTGTCATAATAACATCGACATAATATCTGAAGCTGATGCTATAACCACTGGTTATAAATAATGCAATGCTGTGCATTCTCTGGGTTCTATTTAAAGCCTAATTTTACTGTAGTTTATCTATTGCTAAATTACAAAATACTTGATTATTGTTAGTTTTGATTTAGCAGGTTTGTAGCGATACATTATTTTAAGGTCACTGCAAGGTCGTCTACATCATGTCAGAGTCTGAGTCAAACACTCTTCTTTTTTTACATCCCCAGTACATTTTCAGCTTGCTCAGCATTCTTAGAATTTGCAACACAAATTGAGCCTGCAGCCTATTTTAGATTATAGTTAGCCACTACAGAGGTTTTTAAGGCTTACCAATTAAATAACTAGCTGCTCTTTACCAGCAATAAGCTACATAGATCTGAGAGCACAACAACTGACATTTGACATCACAACTCACTCTGTAGCATACATAATGCACTTTATAGTTTGTATCTTTTAGTTGTAATATAAAATATTTTAAAATACAAAATGTATGTTTTCTAACATCTTAAAATATAAAATACCATATGCATGCTTGTTTGAATACTATATTCATATGTTTAAAGTACCAATAGGTTGACTTGATGGAAAAAGTTATGAATGAAAAGTGATAAAGAAAACGTCAATAATACATTTAATGTCCAACCATCTCATTTCGAATAAATGACCAACTCTTCTCCAAGTTCAGCAAAATGAGTATTTAAATCTATGTCAAATGTAAAAGTTGGACTCGCCAAATGCAAATGTTTAACGATGATAGAAGCAAGTGTAAACATTGCTCATTATATATTAGACTATAAGCTTACAGCGACTAATGAGGGACGAGATTGGGGTTTTCCTTAACCAGAAGTTGGGGCATCTTGTTTTTCACATAACTAGTTGATCTACTTATAAAACACTCAAAACAAACAGAAGCATACATGATAAATTTTTTTTTGGAAAAATGGTTTTTACATTCTGTGTTTGACTCTGAATCACCAAGCAAAAAATATATAAACATAACAAAGTTAATAGGAGGAAATTATTTTTATTGAATGTTTGAATATAAAAAATTATTAAAAAACAACAACAAACAGTTTGAAGCAGAAAAAAAAACACACTTTATCACATGCTAGTCAGTAATTTCTCCTTTGGGATGATCAAATGTCCCATTCATATGTTCTTACGGTTTTTTTCACAGGCCTTTTGTGTCCTATAAAAGAAAGAAGTACCAAAGTTATATGTCCTCAGTGTTCTGAAAGACCCATTTGTGGCATTGCTTTTTATACCTGCTGTTTATTCCAACAGCTAAATCATATTGTGAATCACAAGTGTTACACACAAAAAATTTTTGTCGTACTTCTCATTTTCGTAGCATGTAAATGGTTTCAAACCTCGCATATTTAATTATTCGAAGCAATTCAAATCTGTGATTGAAGGGGTTATTTTGAAACACTGTATTAACAACAAAGTACTGTGTATGATGTAAACATCAATTTCATATTATTGCATAAAAACATTTAAACATCGTATCAACAACGAAGTACTGCGTATGATGTAAACATCAATTTCATATTATTGCATAAATATTTGGGAGGTTTGATGGTTTAGGAGGTTGGACTCTCATCGTCTTCATTGGTAACATCCATACATCATCTTAAGCAGCTCTGTTTTCAACGCACAGATTTTAATAATATTATCTCTGAAGCACAAAGTATTAATTCCGAATAGGAAAGACAAATTTCCCACATGTTTTGACATTGAAATTTGACCATACACACATTTTAAAAGTGTCAACCGCAATAAAAAAAAACATGCGCCCCGCTGTAGCTAAAAGCGTGACTGTCGAATATAGAAAATGTGGAGTTGGGCAACAATTTCTTCACTCATAAACTCGTCAGCGAGGAACAGTTCGGAGTTGTGCGACCACTCCTGCGTATCATGTAAATACGTCTTTCCCGTTACTACCATCAAATTCACCACATAGAAGCTCAACAGTTTGTAGCATGTAACACTAGTGATAGCCAAGTAAACGCAACTTTCCTAATAAAGTTGTTAGCTGAATAAAAATAATATAGTAACTCATTATTAAGAGTAATTATGGAAGAATTATAATTTCATAACAACTCTGCAATACCTACAATAATTCACAATGCTTAGTTTAAATACCTCAAAGTAAAATATATATTTAGAACTACATCAGCTCTAATAAAAAGTAAACTCATATTTCTCTTTATTCTAATAATTTTGACCCAACGCATACAATCTTTCTATGGCCTGTATTGACTACAAAAAGGTTTATGACTCAATTCCTCAGAGTTGACCCCTTGAGTGTATAAGGTTGTACAGTGTTCACCCTGGCTTGTGCTGTTCCCACAACCAAACAAGCAGAGCAAAGTTTGAGAGTTTTTATGATAAACGCATCTGCACACCACTTACGAGAATTATTCATCAACAACGTCGCAAACCCTTGTTTCGAATTCTTATCAACAAATTTAACCATCGTTTTGTAGAGTCGTTTAAGTATAATAACGATACAAAACATATACATGCCTAGTTAAATATATTACCAAGTCTTTGAAAAGTGTCCACAGTATCTTAAAACTTACCCATCTGATCGGATTATACATAAATACACAGATTAATTCGGCCAAAAATCACCACAAAACGCTTAAAAAGCTTGGTTTAATAAAAGTTAAGACCAGCCTATGATACGCCAATAAAGCCGTGCGACAGATAATAGAACTATTTAGCAGTGCGCATCTCACGAGAAAACCGTGCTGATTTCACCAGTCTATGGCGTTGTTTACTTGTAATCGAATTTATCCGAAGGTTTCTGTAATAAATGTAGACCGTTTGGGGCGTAGACCGATTTACAGGTATGAAATTGTGGTACACAGTTTATCAGCCTATGTTTTTTGTCCAATCAATGAAGGTTTCATTGAATTATTTAAAATTTTAGCTGAAATTCTTGACAACTTATGTACAAGCTAGGGCCGAACTACGTTGCCCTTTTATGACGAGAACATTTTTTTATTTTGCGGCAGTTTGCAGAAAACTTCCAGACGCGCGAACGCTCATACTTGCTTTCTGTTCAAGATCGCTATCAAAACCATTCTACATGTACATTCAACACAACAAACTTTCAAACTGTGTATATTACACAGTAGCTTGCCATTTTACTTCTAATTTTGCATTTCAGGTATATAATAAACATATTTCCTTATTGTTGTTAAATTACATACATTACAGTAGGTTAGGCCTAATTTTTTTTAACTTAACTAACTTTTCTATAATTGTCGAAATTATTATTTGCACTTTTTTGAAGTTGTGCTCCCTCAAATTTATTTTATGTCATCTCGAACAACTTTCATTTACACTATACTCTGCCAATTCCTGCTGACAACTACTCGTTCAACAACCAACACTGCCATTTCTTTTTTTCATTATCACTTATTCCATTATCAGGTCGTGGGCTGTATGACAGTGGAATTTCTAGTTATTAAGATGTTGATGACCCATCGAAGACAGAACTGACAGGTAATAGCAAAAAGCTGACTAGTGTCGGAATCAACTGAGGTATCTATCAAGGTGACACCTTATCACTGCTGCTCTTTTGCATATACTTAAACTCTCTAAGTAATATGCTGGTGGGGACCCAATATGGCTGCCAGTTTAAAGATAAACTTGTACAAAAAATATAGCAGATTTTAACATAAATTATTGGTGTTTTCTTACCATTTGAGATAATTTCTTACCATATAATGTCTATAATAGCAGAGAAACTGACAAAATAGAAGCGGGTAACACAACAACTTGAATACAATAGCTGATATCAACTGTCTCAGCAATAGCAATTAGTGATGTCATTTGCATGCCTCTTCTGATTATTTTAACAGCGATCAAGTTTTGTTGATATTATTTGTGTAACATTTTTGAAGTCAGGGTTCTTCAAGAGTAAAAAATGACCGCAAATGAGAAAAAATACAGAAACTTTCTAATAAAACCAAGTAAAGCTTAATACAAGTTCACCTTTGAGAGTGTTGAACTAATCTACTTGGGTGGATATGCATGAGCCGAATGGCAAGGTAACCTCCTTTGAGAGTGTTGAACTAATCTACTTGGGTGGATATGCATGAGCCGAATGGCAAGGAAGCCTCTAATACTGGAGACATGTCCAGTTGCAGAGAGTAATTTAGGTTAAGTTAACCATTACTGTTACCAGTAGCGGCCTTTTATGACATCACAATCTTTAGTTCAAAGGTCAGGCCTTTTATACCACGGCTGCTATCTATTGGAACGTACCTGCATGATTTGGTGATTTAGCCTGTGATTCTATGCTCACATTTAGGCTTGCCAAACTAGGACTATAAAGAGTATTAACTATAGTTTTAGCTATTGAAACCACAAATTTTGCAACAAAATAACATAAAATATGGCACTGTATGCAAAATATAGGTCTGTATGTTTTATTGCTATTATAGACACTAACTTTTCCTTACTGCCAACCAAACTACCTGTTACTACCATCAACTGCTAGATCTCTTTATTCACAGTCAAAGCAATGTGTGATCGGATGTACTTTTTGCTACCTTTTTGGTGATCAAAAGGTGCTCCAATTTCAAATTGCTGAAATTGATACCTGTTGTTCACAGGTCAGACAATCTTGACCACAGATACAGCTCTCGAGTTGTTAAAATAAACTAAAACTCAAAAATCCCTGATTCTGAAAGATCACATCAAATTTTAATAGATTCTATCAGACGGTATAGATATTGTTCCATCATGTGAGATTATTTATTAGGTAATCCGAGGACCCGGATGCTTCATGGTTAAAATTGACAAAACTTGAGTTAAAACGCAGTTAACAAGTTAAAAGTTTACAAGACTTTAATTAGAACAGAGTTAACGAGTGAATGCGCAGTTAAAACTATCAGAAAATGTAACCAATCTTCCTCCAAAATGACGTAAATAGTTGTGCTTCCTGTTAAAAAATGATAAAAATAAGATATCATCTTTAGCCAATCATCAGCATGAACTACTCAGTTGTTTACACAACATCTAGAGAAAAACAGTATTATCTTTAAATCATTTGAGACATAAATAACAATGTATCTGAAACTATAATCAAAGTTTTATTCTAAATATCATGAACAAGTGCCACAAGTATATTTTAATAGAAACGCATGACACTGCAAACTTACACACAGCAACAGCTGATGTCAATATCAAGAGGAAAAGAACAGTAAAACTCCTCTCTACACAATAGTGACAAGAAACTGTACAATGACATCACTGATACATAGTGGAGATTTGATCAGAGAGAAAGACTTAAATATCTACTGAACTGCCTATACTAAATGCATATATCCAAGATAGCTCCAGCTCAATAATAGCAAACATGGGAGCTGTTTATCACGTCTACTATAATAATAGTCGTGTCTGTCTATTTTTTGCCAAGCTAAGAGCGTTATTACAAAAAAGATTGCACAGCGAGGGAATCAAACTTAGAGGTTCAGAATACTACCATCTGAACCACTCGATCGCATTTCCGCATTTAAGAATACTTGTGCACCTAATTATTACACATGAAAATCTTTTACAGTTCATGAACATAAATACATAACGAATCACCTCCTATCTGCCATTAAATCTCTCAGCAAGTAGATTCAACATCCTTATGACCATCTTCTGTTAGCATTGTTTGAACCAGCCCAAGCAATTCCCAGCAATTAACAAAACAAGTAATGTAAACAAGGGAGACAAATGCATTATTGTTCATACTAGAAGCGTGATTACAATGAAATCTGATTTTTTGGGAGGTGGCCTCAAAATCAGAAACAGATATGAAGTGATGACCACAAACTGGTACAACGGCAACCCCATGCACCATGAGAGGTTGTCATGTGTAATAAGTATACACACAATTATTCATAAATGCAGCCATGTGGTCGAGTGACACAGAGGGTAGCAAGCTTAGTTGGCAAGCCGAATATCTGGTTTCGAATGTCGTGTGAGAAATATTTTGTACTCGTGCTTACAGCATGGCTCCAGGCAGACAGAGACAACTCCTATTATAGTAAAGATGAAATTGTTAACAATATTAAGCTGTGTTCATCTCAATCACTTTATTCTTTACAATTTACTTCACTCCCTGAACAGTCCTGCCACCAGTGAAAATTGACAACTATCAACAGGTACATATGCTATAGTAATCACTGTAGGTGGGCACGCCTCCTCACATGCGGCTTTGTCTACAAACAAAAGCACGCTTGAAAATCTCTAATAAAGTTTGCTTTAACGGGAGTTGTCAGCTCATGTTTTAGATATAGAAAACAAAGACATTTTCATTAGTGTTAAAAATCAGATATGAACTTGGACAAAATGTTAGCAGGTTTTTTTTAAAAGCAATGGAATTGTTCTCTGGTTTGAATTGTTTTTGATGTTCAAGTGATCTGGCTGCCAGGGAATTTCATTATTAAAATTGACAAAATTTGATGGTGGTTAAATTTTGCATGGCTCATTTCTCATCGTTTATATGGCAGTCGCGAGCTTGTACTGTCTCAGAAGATGCAATCGCACTCAATCTGCTCTAATTGGTTGTCTCAATCATACAATCATCTGCAAGTTGAGAAAATTCAAACTGCATTTCACCTCTTTTTAAAAATTTTCAATTAGCCGAAAATAGTTTTTCGATAATTATTGACCAGT
Source organism: Watersipora subatra (assembly GCF_963576615.1). Lineage (NCBI taxonomy): Eukaryota > Metazoa > Bryozoa > Gymnolaemata > Cheilostomatida > Watersiporidae > Watersipora > Watersipora subatra. The sequence goes on from NC_088713.1 coordinate 22,477,789, forward strand.
CAAGACTTGGGTTTTGTTTTTTCCGAAAATCGGTTGGGTACAAACAAAGCTTTATATTTCATATTATTTATTGCTACTCCTTGTGTCTAAATACACTAAGTTGACAGTTTAAGTTCTACAAGAGGTCTCAGCCAGCAGAAAGTTAAGGTCGGATCGAGACAAACGCTTTTTAAAAGATATGCACTTAATAAATCTATAGGCAACCACTATCAAGGAGATAATTTCAGCTACTCATACCTTCCAAATTTCTTATTTGGTTGGGATGTGTTTTGGGCCCACCTTGATGTACTTAGTGTTAACTTCAAGAAAGCAGTTCTGGCCTTGTGGTCAGAATGCCTGACTTAAAAAAACAGATGAGGGTTCTATTCCCAACAAAGGCAGTTGGCATGCAACATTAAACTGTTCTCAGGAACTGAGCATATATCCAGTTATCAAGGTTTCCTTGCCACTAGACTCAGATGTGTCAAGCAAAAATAATTGAAGCATTGTTTGTACAATAAGTCTCTTTAAAACACGCATAGCCTCTGCTTGTAGTAACATAAGCTGCCATCATACACTCTGAGTGATTGCTTAAATAGATATCTTCAGAATATTGTCCTTCATAAAAAGATGGTCTCTTCATGTTAATAAGTAACTCATACTATTTTATTACTCTAAGATGGCCCTTCAAGTTCTAAAGGAAGTGGAGGAAAAAGGACAGACAAAAAAGAAATGCTTGTTGAAAAAACTCATAGTATAAATAATGTAGGGTTTGAGAACATCATTTTAATATCAGAACATATAGCAAAAACTAAGACATACATGTTTCATCAATCTTCTATTTGCATGCCATGGAGATGCACGTTTTAAACCTTCCCTATAGTTTGTTAGAGGTGATGTTTAAACGGTGCTGTATTTTTAGACCAGCTTGTCAGAACTTTGGAAAGATAAGTTCGAAATGAACAACAGGTGAAGGAATGCTAGTGTCATCAATGTTTTGTTGCAAGGTAAAGGTGAAGGAATGCAAGTGTCACCTAGCCGAGCGCTACCAGGTCCTTTTACCAGTGTAAGTTTACAGTAGTCACCCAGGTCGGAGCAATCAGCCTCACAATCACGCTTGTTCCTAAAATACACAAATTATAAAATGTAAAGGCAGCCAAGCACTATGGGTTACCTGTATGTCAGTTAACTGCATGAGCTGTCAGTAGTAATATCTGGGTTTCAGCTGACTGCATGAGCTGTCAGTAGGAATACCTGTGTGCCATTAGACTGCATGAGCTGTCAGTAGGAATACCTGTGTGTCAGCTGACTGCATGAGCTGTAAGTAAGGATACCTGGGGGTCAGCTGACTACATGAGCTGTCAGTAGGGATACCTGGGTTTCAACTGACTGCATGAGCTGTCATGAGAGATATCTGTTCGTCAGCTGACCGCATGAGCTGTTAGTAGCTATTCCTGGGTTGCAGCTGACTGCATGAGCTGTCAGCAGGCATACCTGAATGTCAGCTGATTGTGTACGAGGTTCTTTTACCAGTGGAAGTTTATAATAGTCATATGGGTTGGAGCAAGCAGTTTCGCAAATGCTCGTGTTTTTAAAATAAGCAAATAATAAAATGAAATGAAATAAAAATGCTATAGTAATAACTGTAGGTGGGCAGGCCTTCTCACACGCGGCTTTTGTCTACAAGCAAAAAACACTAAAGAATTTCTGACAAGGTTTGATTTAACGGGAGTTGTCAGCTCGTGCTTTAGATATAGAAACTAAAGACATTTTCATTGGTGTTAAAAATCAGAGATGAACTTGGACAAAATTTTAGGGGTTTTCATCTAAGAGCAATGGAATTTTTCTATCATTTAAATTGTTTTTGATATTTTAAGTGATCTGGCTGCCAGGATATTTCATTATTAAAATTGACAAAATTTGATCGCGGTTAAAGTGTGCATGGCTCATTTCTCATCGTTTACATTTCAGCCGCTAACTTGTACTGTCTCAGAAGATGCAATCACACTTAATCTGCTCTAATTGGTTGTCTCAATCATACAATCATCAGCAAGTTGAGAGAATTCAAACTGCATTTCACCTTTTTTTAAACATTTTAAATTAGCCGAAAATAGTTTTTCGATATTATTTGACCAATCAAGAGTGGGTTAATTTTTTTCTGATAATTGGTTGGGTAAAAACAACTCTTTTTCTGGCAGCGAATTATTGTTAGAATGAAATCTTCTGGGTCTACACTTTAATTTCAATTTACTAAAATATATCTACTAGTAAATTTTACTGTTAATAATTAGTGAGTATCAGTGAGGAGCTGGTGAATTAGAATAAAGAATAAACTATTATAAAAGAAAACTAGATGAGGTTATCTCAATGGTGAATATTGTGAGTAAAATCTTACAATGTTATTAGACACTGCATGTCACTCTTTACTTCCTGTTCTTTAATAAAATCCGTAGCTAATATTTCATATTATTCATTGTTACTCCTTTTGTCTAAATACAGTAAGTTGATAATTTAAGTTCTACGAGAGTTCTCAGCCAACAAAGAGATAAGAACAGAGAGCAAAAGCTTTAAAAGATATGCACAAAATAAATCTATAGGCATCGACTATCGAGGAGACAACTCCAGCTATTCATACCCTCATTATTTTTCATATGGTTGGGATGTGTTTTGGGAATACCATGATGTACTTAGTAGTAACTACAATAACTTTAGACTTTATCTTCTCAACATTTCATGGATTATTATTACATAACTTAGTAAATCATCTAATTATCATATCTTGTGTTGACCCAGCCCAACTGTCAAAATTGGAAAGTCAAGGTGGCCCACTGGTTCAAAAAGTTTACTAACCGTTGCACTGATAAATCATATTTTTGAGACAGAGGCCACTCATTCCTGCTGGTAAAATATATCTACATGAATATGTACTTCATAATCTTTGCTATAATATGAGCTGGGTTCACTTGTGTGTCTGTATGTCTGAAGTTATGCTGGCATGTTACAGCAAAGAAATGCTTTCAACAAGATTTGAACTCACACCCTTCAACATGGCTGCCCAGCGCTCAATTATCTGCACTATTGACCACCTTGGAAAACTAGTTATTAATAAAATTAGCCTTAATGATCCCATATGACAACCACTAGTCACATTGCTATGAGTAGTAGAACTAACCATAGCTATGGTTAGTAAAAAGAGTGACCTTCTGTCGCTGGTTTTAAATTGATTTGCATAGATGTGCGCATTGTAGAAATCATAAGTCAACCCGTGGACAGTTTGTTAAAGTGGAAAATGGTTTTCCAATGCATCAAAACTTTAAATAAATAAAATATATCAATAAAAAAGAGCTCAAATAACTTACTACTTCATTAAATTTTCAAATTAATTTTTAGAACATATTTTTATAACAAAACTCTAAATGCAATAAAAAGAATAATATAACTTGTGAAAACAATTACTAGAAAATAAAAACTAAAGCTTTTGTTCATAATTTAGACCCTTAAAATGACCTTTGAAGCTAATTTGTTATAACAAAGTGAATAAAGTCTCAGCTGTTAACTTGCTATGATGACATGAACACTTGAAACATCTATATATAATATGAATAACTACGAGTATACACTAGTAGTTATTCATTTTCAAAAATACCCAAGATATTCCAGAATATCTTGGAAATCTAGAATGTGGTAACAGATTATGCAGTATTATGATGGAGCACAGAAAAAGAGTGTTGATTAATGCAGGTAATACAGTGTCTGCCTACTAAGCTGAATGTCACAGGTTCAAATCCTGTGCAGTGCAATATTTTATCGTAAACTCTACCTTGACTTTAGACATACCCTGCACTTATTATAGTTAATATCTCTTAATTAACTCTTTCACTACTAAACTTAATTATTTATTTTTTTGATACCGATTTAATCACAAATTTGTTGCGGAATGAGCTCTAACCTTTTTCAGCTATTTTTTCACAATTTCCGTGAGCATGTCCGATACCAAATTATATGAGTTATCGATATCGTTATAGCTCAAGGCATTATTTTTAATGCTACAAATAATCAATCTCAGTAATAGTAATGTTCGACAGAAACCCCATAGATAACATATAGATACAACATAAAAACCCCATAGATATAGAATTAGTGAAACATCTCTAACTGTAATGTGTCTGACACAGCTGGGCAACGTTAAGAAGAAATTGTTATAAATAATTAAGTCTTTACCAAGACAAACTGAAAGCAAGATGGATTGCAAACAAATTTTCTATTGGCTCAACACATGTAGATAATAGTTTCTATTTGTTTATTTACATACACAATATGCTAATTAGTCAACCAACTACTCACTAATCAGAATCAGTTTACACAGAGTCTAATAAAGCCGTACAATGTGACTCTTGGCCATATAAAAGATGTAGCGAGCCGCACTACACGGTGGGTGGTCTTCGCAAAGAGTTGATAGCTTTTTGCTTGATAAAGTGAAAGTTAATTTTAACCTGTAGACAATGCATATAGCCTCCTAATCTATCTCATGGAGCTGTAGCTGTCAAGTTTTAATAAAAACCAGTTGTTATGACAATCAAGTAGTAACAGGGTCGGTGTAGATGCAGGGGTCAGTTATATAGGGTCAGTTTCGCTTAAAATAATCAGTTCTCATTCTTTCAGCATCTTCCATAAATCAACTTGACCATCACCTTCTCGACCACCTGAACTCACCAAAACTTGATAGAGTTCTGGCGGAGATGAACTCCAACACCACTGTCGTTGCTGCTGCCCCTTCCAGTCAGCGGATCACAACGTTGTCCTTTTACCAGTGTAAGTTCACTGTAGTCATCTGGGTTGGAGCAAGCAGCCTCTCAATCATGCTTGTTTCTAAAATACACAAAAAATAAAATGCAAATACAGTAAATCATTATCATAAATTAAGCAATAAAACTTTAAAAGATTTCACAGCTAAAATACATTAATTTATTTAGTCGTAATCTGATCGCGCAACCCATATTTCATGCCAGACGTCGTGAACAATTTCTGCAGAATTTTCCGACTATCACAGGTGACCAACAGGCTCCTCATGTTCATCAGAGTTTGATATGTTCTCCTCTGATGTAAAGTTAAAAATTTAAACTAATTTTTACGGTAGGTTTTGAGATATAGGTGCTAAAAGTGACAACATTAAAATGATGAAATAACGCGTAAGGGCAATACACATGGTTTTATTGAATTTGTTAAATAAATTTGTGAAACAATTTTGGTGACTGAGGTTGCATGAATGTTTCAACAGAAGCCATTATTTTCAACTATGTCCCATTTGAGCCGTTTTGGAAAGCGATTCCAACATACGGTGTTCTCATGATGGCTGCGATTAACTATTCGTTTGGTAGTTTTTAAAAGCTTGTAATCACATTTCCACATATTTTGCACTTACAAGTTTACAATGTTTAGCAGAGTAAGACATGGTGAGTCTTTTGATACCAAATAACTGTAATGTGAATATTGTTGCAAGTCAACCTTTAAAGCGTGGTCTCCCGAGCCAAAGGGTGCGAGTTCAAAACCCTCTCAATGTAATATATTTTTCTTACACAACTATTGGGAAAGTTTGCAGCTACTATTACTACTATTTAATAAAACCTCATTAAAAACACTTGAGCTACAATTTGCAAGGCCTCAAAGTGAAACTCGGCTCCGCATGAGCTTTGACGGTTGTTATTACTTTAGAATATCACTTTATTCCAAGCCATAGAGACAAACCTCAACTTAGAGTAGTTCTTAGACGTCGTGATTACCATCATCGGCAAAATATTTTCGTTAACGGCTTTTATAAAGGTTTGCAAAAATCATCTTTTGCTAATCATCCGCTTAGCGATGGCCCTCCGAAAGCTAAGAAAAGTGAGCTAACCTTCGAATAAACTTAAAGAAAAATCAGCAAACTTGATCTTGGTTAAAACAATGATATATACAGCCCCCTGTTTATCATTCCGTGGGGCTGTATATCATTGGTTAAAACGCTAAAAAAAGATGTCTTTTCTTCTGAGCATTTAAACAGCGATCAAGTTTGGCTAATTTTAATCGGAAAACGTCCTGGCAGTCACATCACTTCAAACAACAAACCAATCTCACGTGATAGAGAAGCTTCTATACTTTCTGATGAAATTTTTTTTATAACTTTTATACTAGAAGCATTTTACTTAGCAACAATTAAGCCATCTATACGTTTGATTTATATATAGTTTGTATACTTATATTCATTTACTAATAAATACATGGACTTAATTGTGACAGTGCTCTGATAACTTGAATGGCTCTTGAACACTCTGATAACTCGAACACCTTTGCCTATTCCTTCCGACAATCTTCGATTTTTTCAGGCACAATAATTCGATAGGTTTACCAGCCGCCAAGTCACTCGATAACTATCGATGAACTTTGTCGACTTATTGATATTTCGATGCTATCGCTATCGGCGGGACAACTCCAACGATAGTCGATAACACCTTTTCAAACCACAAATGCCAAACCTGGTCTCAACCCCTTTTGAATCAGCATGTTACTTGATTATGTAATCGTTGTCTTGTAAGTGCTTTCTTAATTAAACCATAACTGTCACAAACAATTTTTATCGTATTTACTAAGTAAATCCGATTTTGTACTCACAATAAAGATTGGTCCAATAACCTTTAAAGTCATTTAGGCTTTTGTAAAACCTTTCAATATCCGTTTCGAAAACAACACAATCGGCATTACAAGCTCTGCCCACAAATATGTGACGAAACCTAGCTTTTTCAGGAACGGAAGTTAGGAATGTTTAGTCTGATTCAGAATAATAGAGATGGGTGTCTTAAAACCCATTATTTAAATCCAGCCTGTAAAATAATTTCAGTTTTTTATGAAAGGTTTATAAACTATTTAAAACTGCTCGTAACTTGTTACATGACGTTTAAATGGCCTGAACGCCGTAAAAAATGAGCTCAAAAAGCGCGGTTTTATTACAAGCTAACGTTGTTATCGCGCTTTTTTAAATATGCAACGCTAAATAGCTTATCTACCTTTCAGAAAAGACTGATATTATTTTTAAGGCTGAATTTAGATATTATTTGATTTTAAAACACCTATCTCTATTATTCTAAATCAGTCTAAACATCCCTACGTAACTTCTGTTCCTAAAAAGCTAGGTTATGTCACGTATTTATGGGCGGAGCTTGTTATGCCGATCGTGTTGTTTTCGAGACCGATATTTAAACGCTATAAAAAGCTTTTATTACTCTGAAAGTTAGTGGACTAATCTTTAGTTTGAGTGCAAAATCGGAATCAGCGTGTCTGATTTACTTAGTAAATACGATAAAATTTGTACGTGACAGTTATGGTTTAAAGATGTAGTTGCGTCAAATTTAAGGTGATCTTAAAAGAAAGCATTTTTTTTCTCTATCAGTTGATATGTTGTTTGTTGTGTTACACGATCGCATTGCCAAGATATTTGAAGATTAAAACCGAAAAAATCTGATCGCCGTAAAAACGCTCAGGCCACCAAAACGTGCCCAGACTTGCCTAAAATGATGTCACGCGTTTGGCAACCTGTCTCTATCTCTCGTTTTCACATCGGGTATTTGCGATAAAAGTCTAGTCTTACGCGGCTCTATTGGCATATATCTTATTTTGTATTTGCTCATGTTGGCTAGAATAAAATTTTAAATCCTGCTACAGATGCATTATTATGAATGTTTCAAAGGCCTCAAATAACGAAAAGTGAAAATTTGTTCTACTCACTTTCTCCAAATGTTGTGTAAACATTTGGGTACCGACTACCAATTCTACCGGTCTATGGTAATTCTGTCAAGTCACTTTTGTAGAACGCGGTCTTTGTATCAGCACAGTTCTGCAGCTACCCATACAAACGATATACAGCCTCCCATAAGCCCCGCCCACATTATGTCGCCTATTACCTATTGCCTACGTACTAGTTTCTTACTAGTAGTATTCTTACCGAATACTAGATAAGTGAAATAAGCAAGCCACCTCTTTGAAAAGAATATAGACAGGGATAGAGTTTTAAGGATGAGAAGTCAGCTGCAAACTGGATTTGAATTCACATTCTCCAGTTCTGCGGACACCCATATACCATATCCGATTCACTACAATATTCTGCAAATCATGTTTTGCATTATCTTCAACAATATTATTTTATTATATAATTTTTACAAGCAAAAATATTTTCATCTCAGCATAAAGCTTTTATTAAAAATATTCATCAAGTCGTGGCCACTCACATAGTATTAGCTGATACAATAAGACAAATTCATCTACTGCAACAAACTCAAACAAAACATCGTGGCTTATCCAGCACGCATTCAAGTCTCGCTTTCTCCTTTATGGCAGTTTTCACACTGACAAAGCTTCTTCGGCTGGTGGGACGACATAAACATTCTGTAATCAGGAAAACAAGTAAATGTAAACAAAGTAGATGCAATAAATATGTCATTCATAGATATGTCATTCTAAAGCGTATCTATTGACAGCTTCCAAATTGGGAGTTAAATAGATTACGAGTGTAATTTTAAAAACGAATAAACATTTAATAAAGGCACAAGTACGCCAAGCCAACAATTCAAAGCTTTGGTTCTGGAAATTAAAGATTTGCAATGATCAATCGATTTTACCCACTTCCTACGAGTGAAAATAATTTGTAATCATGACTCTAATTTACCAAAGAAAATTCGAAAAAAATATCATAGCTAGGTAAAACGGCAGATAAGCTATGAAACGATGATTGGAGATAGCAAAGAATTATCATTTTATTAATTAGTATATGTATTTATGACTATAAAAAATATTACATTTACTCAAGTATAGAAGACTCTAAGTTAATTTACCTCCATTCTGTCTTCTTCTGCAGCAAAACGCTGCTGACGCCTGTCAGCTTTGGCCATAGGCTGTCTACTCTAATCTTTTACTAAAAGTTGCTCAGATAACTCTGAGTAGCGGTCGCTCGAACTTGAAGCCATTTTAAAACTATGTATAACTTAGTAATTGTTGAAACGCGTTGATTCGTATTTTCTATCAAATGAGAATGAATTCTCTAATTAGGAGAATCTTCGAGATCACAGACAACGCGTTTTACGAGTGATAACATTTATTACGGCCTATATAAAAATTTCGCACGCATGATTGGCTAACGAATCGACCTCATATTTATTGCTCGTGGTTTCATTTCAAATACCTTGCTTGTGACGTCACGAAATAAGCACCCGCTGGAACGTGAGCTTTTTAAAAGAGGGCCTAATCCAAAGCGTATATATCTCTGGACAGGGTTGGTCTACAAAGACAAAAATGGCATCAAATTGTAGCTGATGTTTTAGCCTTTTATGGGTCCTAATTGACTTTTTGGACGCAACTACATCTTTAAAGCATGTATTATGATCATGACCCCTTTTGTACCACTATGGTATTTTATTATATGAGAGCTGTCTTGTAAGTGCTTGCTTACTCAATGCTTGCATTATGAGCGTGTGCTAAGCTAAGCTGGATAGCAAAAGCTAACTGGAACTCAACCAATAATTTTGTATATTTTTCCGTTACACACCGGTTATATTCTCTAGCACCATGTCTTGTTGAAGTCTAATTTGAATAAGTCACTGCTTTTTAAACTGGCGTTGGAGATATATTTATTAATGTACCTGTGCCTCCAACCACCAAGAGTTTAAAAGCAATTTATTATTTTTTGTCCTATATTAATTGTTTGTTCATATTTAACAGATCCAAAGCTACATGATCATGTTGTATAATCATGTGTACTTACATGAAGTTGTAGCCAATCAGAGCTCCTTTTTTCTTTCCACTTATCCACTACCCTATGCTGCCTAATCCAACGTAATACCTTGGCTTTATTCACTCACTGTAATTGGTGCAACCGGTTACCTGAAAATACTTTGAGCTCAGACGCCAATTTAGCCTGAGCCCCACAAATTCCACAATACAACAATTTTTTTAAAAGCTATGTGTAAGCAAAGTTGAGTGTTTCTATTGTCAGCTTTATTTTAAAACAACAAAGGTTTTGAAATTCGTAAAAAAAACTGTAACAAAAGCATATTCAATCATAACTACTCTGTACTCGGGGCAAAATAGATTGGTTTAAGGAAAATTTCAATGTCTATCCTTGGTTCTATTTACAAGGGAGCTCAAATGAAAATGTCACACCTTTCTAGAGTTCAATCAAAAGGGCAGCATTATTGACAATTGCTCCATTTAAACAGTTTTTTTGAAAACTCCAGATTTCCTTAGTTTCAACCATTCAAAAATTTGTTAAAAATATAGTGTAATTATTTACATCACTAGTGCGACTTTTTTTAATACAATTTTTTTTTCAATTTTTTGCCCCATTCAAAAGATAGCCAATTTGTCTCGGACAACCCTTTCTTTCGATAAATACTCAAAACAGTTTAGCTTTTTACACCTTCAAGATGGCTCGCTGTGAGCTTGCATAACTTTCTAAGAAGAGTCTAGTCATGGTGTAAGTCTGGTACTATTTCAAAGGTTCTGTATTTGGTGATAGTATTTTATTCCTGTTCAGAATACACTCATTGATGTTGGGCTGTTGGAAAGTTCTCACAATGTTCAGTTTCATTGCAAGACATGTAAGTGTTGCCTTGGAATGCACCATATATTACTTTATTAGTCTCTTATGACATTTTAGACACTGTAAATAAAATTAATTTTATAGCAAATAACTTCATCAGGTTTACATCGAGATTTGTTTGCTCTTGGGAAGGAAAGATTCTCGAAGGTTTAGGAACAGTTGATTATATTTGGAACAAAAATGGCTGCACAGTAAATCTGCCACAAATGAGGTGATTAATTTTTCACTTCATGGCTTGAGTGTGTCAAATAGAAATCGCCAGACAGGATACTAAATAATCAACATAAGGGATTAATCACTACTCACTAGCATAATAAAATGGGAGAAGTAACGTCATGCTATCTGAGATTTAGACATAGAAAGCTTTTACCAGACATTTGATAGCATTTGATACCAGAGTAAAAAAGGGCTTTGTGTAGTTTGCTTCTATCGAAGGTGCCATGCTGTAACAGTTATTATAAAGACTGATGCTGCGAACCTCTTAACAATAATCTATGAGGTCATGTTTGAAACAATAGCTGATAGCTGGCCAATAACGGGAGCTGGTTATGAAGGAGTGGATGAAGAGATTAGAGGGGGAGGCTTTATTAAGAAACTTTATAGACAGTGTAGATCAACTTAAGCCATAGAAATTATTCCAAAACTAATCTATATGTTTTGCTCAAAATGAGTTCAGCTACAAGCGGTACAAAAATGAGAATAAAATGCATATCATGGAGCATTCTCAATGGACTATAAAGCGAACTTTAATACTCTAGCAAGTGTTACAAGCGTGCTGATAGCGATATATTGATGTTGATGCTGGTAATTTTTAGCGAGCACGATTCTAGCAGCTTTAGCAATTGGTATAGTCCAAGACATGTAATAAAATTACTAAGGCAGTTCAACATAGTAAATACGATGTAACTACTTAGGTAGCGCTATTGTTGTTTAGCGAACACGATTATAGCAACTTTCAACAATTATGTAGTTTGAAATACACACAATAGCACAACCTAAGCATTTACATTGTGTGTACTATGTTGAATTGCATTGATACTTTTATTGTGTGTCGTAATTATAGCTGGCTTGGACAATATTAATTGCTGAAATTGCTAGGATCGTGCTCGCTAATAATTGGTTTAGCCAATTAAAAGTGTTTCATCAATGTATTCGATGGGTAGGCACAGCTCAGATAGTTGAGTGAATTTCGGTCGAATATTTCTGTGTTTTTTCGTTCATTTCGTGATTTCAGTAAGAATCAACGAAAAATTCTGTATCTGCGGCCGCACCTTTACTAACTTTTTAGTTGCCTATAAATCCATACGATCAAACAAAACTTCACTAGTTCTGGTTTGAAGCATCTGGCCCAGCATTTATAGGCTGACAGGTAATTTAAGTAAACAGCAAAAAATTGCCAAGATGCCCTGATAGCAAATCCGTTTCCAAGTCTGTCACTGACAGTGATTATTGGAGACAATCTCGGTCTAATTTCAGTACTAAACGTTTAGCCCTAAAAACCTAAGGCGCCTGTCACCCTTTGCGGAGTAATCAGCAACGCTCCCAAACATCACTAATAAGTTTGTGAAGGTCGCTGGTTGGGCCATGCTTTTGATTAGCAGAAGTTAACGCTGAGCAAGTTTCAGCATCACCACGATGGATATTTGTATTGAAATAAAAAACATGAAGAAAGAAGTTGTCTTGGTTACCAACTTGAAAAAGGTGATGAGAGTGATTTTAAAAGTGGCTATTCTGACGACAACTTTGTGTGGTAGGACCCCAAAGAAGGAAATATTGTAGGTAGAATAAAACACTAAACTGTGTGCTCTGACCTTGATATGACCTTTGCACTTGCTATATTATTATGCTTATGGGAGACTTCGGATCTCGTAATTGCTCTATCACTGACCACAGTACGTAGTAGTTGGGTAGAGGTAGATAATCTATACACAGATGGATGAGTTTCTGAATGTGAAAGGATTTAGTGAAAAGGATGAGATAGCACATTTTTCAAAACAGCTTTAACATATCCTGAAGAATGGAGTAAGCAATCTACTCAAAGATATACAGAGAATAAGCTATGAAGAAAAGCTAACAGTTAAAGAAGACTTGATAAATACTGAGCACATTAACTGTTGAATCTGAGTCAGATTAGGAATGCAAGGGAAGCTGAAAGCGGGGAAGCAGGAGATAAAAGAGAACATAAAATGTGCAAGTGAAAACAACTCTTCCCTCTCTATTAGAATCCAGTCTGAAATTACTAACAACAAACTCAGAACCAGTCCTGACAACAATGGGTGAGCAGCCCGAGATCTATCAGTAGGAAACCACTGACTAGCTGCTTATTCAGAGTGGATTTTCCGTCAATTGGGAGCAACAAACTAACTAACAGCTCAGTACTTCAGCAGGCTGCCATTATAAAAAGTACAGGATACGTCGAACGCACATCTGATGCTTCTGTCACAAATTTCAAAAAGCCCAGTTAATGATAAAATAGGCCATTTGTTACTCCAAAAAGTGTAACATACTAGCAAATAATTAGAAACATTATCCCATTTTACTGAGTGGCCAATAAGCCCATAAAGCAATACTCATCCAATGAAAATCCAAAATTGGAGGAACGACAACTCACACAATGTGTTCAATTTGCTGTGCACCCATCTGTTCTTTTAAAACACCCAAAAGTCTACTTGTAACTGCTCTCTGCAATGCTCAGTAATTTGCTTGTAACTGGTTTCTACAATATTGCGAAGGTGCTTGCCGTAAAATGCATGATAAAGAAAGGTTAGAACTGTTCATGTTAACTGCCATAAAATGCATAATAAAGGAAGCTTAGAACTGTTCATGTTAACTGCCATAAAATGCATAATAAAGGAAGGTTAGAACTGTTCATGTTAACTGCCATAAAATGCATAATAAAGGAAGGTTAGAACTGTTCATGTTAACTGCCATAAAATGCATAATAAAGGAAGGTTAGAACTGTTCATGTTAACTGCCATAAAATGCATAATAAAGGAAGGTTAGAACTGTTCATGTTAACTGCCATAAAATGCTTAATAAAGGAAGGTTAGAACTGTTCATGTTAACTGCCATAAAATGCATAATAAAGGAAGGTTAGAACTGTTCATGTTAACTGCCATAAAATGCATAATAAAGGAAGGTTAGAACTGTTCATGTTAACTGCCATAAAATGCAAGATAAAGGAAGGTTAGAACTGTTCATGTTAACTGCCATAAAATGCATAATAAAGGAAGGTTAGAACTGTTCATGTTAACTGCCATAAAAGTCATGATAAAGGAAGGTTAGAACTGTTCATGTTAACTGCCATAAAATGCATGATAAAGGAAGGTTAGAACTGTTCATGTTAACTGCCATAAAATGCAAGATAAAGGAAGGTTAGAACTGTTCATGTTAACTGCCATAAAATGCATAATAAAGGAAGGTTAGAACTGTTCATGTTAACTGCCATAAAATGCATAATAAAGGAAGGTTAGAACTGTTCATGTTAACTGCCATAAAACGCATAATAAAGGAAGGTTAGAACTGTTCATGTTAACTGCCATAAAATGCATAATAAAGGAAGGTTAGAACTGTTCATGCTAACTGCTTGAATTTTTAAATTTAATCATTTGCTTCAATTTAAACTTTAAATTTTACAATTCGAAGAACTCCATGAAAAGAAGAACCAAAATTTAACTTCACAAGCTACTTTAGGTAACTACTGGTCTAATGACTGTAGAGTCAACCTTTTGCTTTTTACCAGGCCTGAGTTGGACACAGCTGTTTTAAAAACATTCCAGTTTAGCCACTTTCCTGGCTCAGCCATAAAAACGAGCAGAAATAGTGTTATAGTCATGATTATATTAACATAAATAAAACTATAAACTTAATGTGAGAATATTGAAAACCTGACAATTTCCATAACTCTGATAAAATGTATAGAAGTTATTGACTGATTGATAGCTAATAATCTGATTATTGAATGGTTTTAGTCATCATCTGACATGTCAGTCGGCTGCTGAAGACAGCTATTACTGCAATCGGCAGCGTTATCACTCTCCTGAATACCACGGCAGCAATCCTCTTGAGGCTGTTGAATAGTGTTGATAGTTGCGCTCTCATGTTTGTCTGTTTCTTTTATACTCAGTTGGCTACCACTTGTTGGCTAGAATATACACAATACAGTCAGTACTTCTTTGGGTTTACATAACTTTGGGTTTACATAGTTACAATACTTTCTTTGGGTATTCATAATCAAAAAGTAGCAAATAACTTTCATGTTAGTTTTTATGGTCTTTACAAGAATTGAATTACACCAAGTGACATTCCCAATACTCCCTAGTCTTTGTTTATGATATTTCAAGTTACCTGCAGAGCACTTGTTGATGCAGTCGAGGGCACATTCAATTGTCTACCATGGTTGATTCTCTCTAAAAAGATATATTTGTTTTTGGAGGTGCTTTGATATGAAGTCCGTCTCGAGCACACAATATACATGACTATTAATTATGCTCTCCTACATATATTACTACAATAAATAGCAGTTATCTCCTTTTTATTGATATTAGTAACATGATCAACATAGGAAACAGTAAGGTAGAATTGGTATTACTTATGTACATGTAACTGCTTACAGTGACAGGTATGTTAGCAAGGAGTTATGCCTTCTTGTGAGCAACTATTATGCATTGTGAATTGTGTTTCTATTTAACTAATATATATACACACATGTATAATATATATAATTATAAATATAATATATAATATATATTACTTAGGTATATCTATATACAACATACACGATATGTATATACTTGATGACAGTTCTGTTTAATACATGATATACATATTCCTATGTCGTTCTTTTTGGCTGTGCAAGTCCATTGTCATTTATACAATGTGTCAGGTTAGTATAACTCAGACAGTGAACTACACTACAGATGCTGCAATTTTACTTGTTAAAGTATTACAGTCAATTAAACATTTAGAAGTGGTAAATAGTTGTCTGCTCTTAGACACAGGAATTCAAAAGTAAAGGTTGCATTCCCTTACTTATTCTTTATCTCAATCAACTGACAATTGCTCAAACATTGTGCCATATTATTTGTGCAATGATTCCGAACAATGTTACACTATATGCAAAGTAAAGCTTAGACAACTAAATTGAGCTTTTTTCAGCCAATTATATTTGCAGGTATGTTAGTCTGAGAATGAATAAATACAATCCTATCAGCTATTGGCTGAAGTGACCTAATTTAATGTGACACGTGGTACAGGTGCTTACCTAAACAAGCTATTGTTGAACCAAAGAGTCTCCAAAGAACTAACATGGCTGCCCACATTGTAAGATGTTGAATGTTTCCTCGTCCTACAAAAAGGAAACATGTAAAATGTGCTCTATTAGAGCCATTCTAGATTTTTCTGACTCAACATATGAAAGCTTGTTGCTACAGCAGAACTATGGGAAACTGTGTTAACAACATCAATATACAAAACAAGTCGTGCTATCATCTAGTTACCATTAGTTATGCCCTACAGTTTAACAAATCTATTTGTAACAAAATTCATCTCTTAGAACAATGACAGTTTTAGTTGAATTTGTATAAAGAAGCATTCTACTATATCATGTTACAGTACAATAATTATGAAAGGCTAGAATGTTTTACAAATGCAAATATTTGTGTTGCTGAAGAATACAGTAGAAACTATGATTATATTTAGTTTAGTCGTATACTCATAGTATATCAACTTACTGACATTTAAAATGCTGATAAAACAGAAGAATTTGAGTAAATTTAGGTAAATTTAGGTAAAGGTCTTTAAGCCCAGCTGCCAGGTAAAGTAAGACCCAAAATTGTAAAAGAATGTTTATAAGATATGTAGTCTATTTATAAGAGCCTTTAGACCCTGCCCGCAGGTAAAGGAAGGCTCAAACATAAAATTCAGCCTGCAACACTAGTCAAATTTCAACACTTAATGTATATTCCTATCTTTACCAAAAACATTATAAATATATTAATATACAAAAAATACAAAGAGAATGGATAAAACAAATTCAGAAACATAAAAAAAAACTTTACAGTTCTCTAAGAGCTCAATTATGAGAAAAATATCTACTCAACCGTATTGTAACAAGGCAATCATGAGATTTACTCTGTTACGTAAGGTTGATATGGGGGCCTCCCTAAACGATTTTAAAATTGTTAAAAAAATAGGGATGACCAATTAATTAGTAAAAAGCAAGAATAAACCATGACAAACATTAAGCTCTAGAGTGCCGTAGGCCAGGGAGGCGCCGGCGTGCCCAAGCCGGAGATCAAAAAACATCTCACATGTTTTTGATCCTTTATTCACAAGCACCTGCTTGTGCCTGTCGCCGGTAGAAACTCATAAAGTATACTTACATGTTTGGAGTTATTTTTTCTATCTGAGTGTACTCTCTCATCGTCTTCAGCTAAATGTCACTTCCAAGATTCATAAGTTCTATCCAGTCGCTTTATAGCATCCATTTTTGTAGTCAGCATCTACAGCAGCGTTATGCATATATAACAACATCCATTAGTTATTCACACAATAACCAAGTGCTCTGCTAGGAGTACAGCTAATAGAGTGCAGTGAAGCGTGTAAGTATTATAAACGAAGACTTACCTCCCCTGATCCTCAACTCCCAGCTAGAGCCACAGGGATCAGCTCCGTTACGAGCTTGTAATAAAGTGATAGTACTCAGAGGCTTACAGATTCACAATACTTTTGACTCCATCCATTTTATGACATCAGAGTTCATGATATTTGACCTTTGCTAGCCAATCATGAACAATCATATGCTTAGTAATATTACAACATAGTTACGTCTTAACTACCTGAATAAAAATAAACAAGACTGGTTATTGAACAACTGGTCAGCAGTTGTATATGATGAAATGTATAACAAATTACTAGAGAAAACTTCAGCAATAAAACAAGTTCTTTGGGCTTATTTATTTAATACAACTTTACTTCTGTTAGGAATTTTAAAGCAAATATTTATTAATTCAGCCTATGATATCAACTCTTTGATGATACAGAGCTGTTCTCCTAGTTATCTCTAATAGCAATGGTAGAGCAGTGGGTCTTGTTTTTACTAAATATAGTCTCCTATTTATACATGATACAAATACAGCTATCAAATACCGACCTTATAATATTGTTAGTCACATAAGTGCAAACGTAACCATCAAGATGCTAGAAAACAAGAACATAGACACACCACACCCAGTTATTATCTCATACCAAGTATCTGATCACTGATAGATGTACAACAGATAGAAGGATAAGTCACCAGAGACTAATATCAAGTTATTCTATCAACTGACAACGGTATAAGAGCTCTATATAAGAGCAGTCTACTGGATGACTTACGTGTAAGTCTGGCTATTAGAATTACTACATCTTTCAACATTCCTTGGTTTATTATACACTCTACTTCCTTTAGTTGAACACATTGTTTCTTAACTTTAATATTAGATTATAGTTGTAGAGTGTAGTAAGTAATGGCCAAGATGAATAACTATACTTTATAGGTCATTCACTCTCTCTAGGTACCATGTACTGTGAAAATGTAGACAATCATGATTCTCCCTCACTTCCTATAACCTTGACTGTTTGTTGCAGATTTCAACAGTGGTTTACCATTACCTTCTATTGGGTTTTTTATTAAGACAATGTCTCTAGCTAGCTGAACATTGACTTGCAGAGGAGCTTTTCCACCTTTGGTCAATATTTTTTTTAGTTCTGCCGGGCTGCTAGACACCCTTCTCATCTAACCTGGAGAGCAGATAAGAAAAACCGGTTTAGTCACACGCAAGCTGACTAGATTTACTCCAGGAGCAACTGCGGTTGACTGCCTTGCTAACACCACCAAAATGACATAAACCTCTTATGTAAAATCATAAGCTGGTGCTTTAACCACTGAACCACAACAGCTTCTTTAGGAGCAGCCGTGGTGTTAGGTTTCAGCATATTCTAGTTTTCATGTTCCTAATAATAATACCTGCTATTCTGTGTTCACACATACAGCTGTCTACTTCTACTGCCCACATCGAGTATGATTCACTGCCAGTCCCTCAGCAAGAGGGCTACAGAGCATAGTTTGAATAGAGCATTGAAAATACAATGTTTTTATTTTACGGCTCAGTTATCAGCGGTCTTTAAGGCATGCGTTTGCACAATGGTCGCTTTTTACTTTCATCCCTGAACTCAATAACTGGATCAATATACATGACTGTTAAAAACAACGAGGCATAGAAACTTTACCATTGGCAGGTTGACTACAGTCCCAGTCATTAGGTAGCAGCTATTGGTTTATTATTAGCCTTAGAGAAGCTGTGGTTGTTTTATCAACCTAACGAGAAGTATGTTAGTAGTCCCTCAATAATCACAGTATTGGTAGAAGAGTTTCCTCAACAGGGAGTCAGTTCAAACTGATTCCCAGTTGATACGAGTAATATTGAAGAAAAGATATGGAAACCACTCTCATATGGAAACCAGCCTTATCAACTGTTAGTTTCTGTTTAGATCAAACACTTTCTATACAGCCTGAGCTTTCTGTAGCAGATTGGTTGTCACTGGTTACCTTGCTTCATGTAAATACAAGCCACAAAGTCTAAAAGCACACTATTCCTCTATCAATATATAAAAACTATGGTTTTTGTTTCCTTTCCTTGCGTCTCATTATGTTACCAAGATAAGCAACATAAGGTTGAAGTAACTAGTCATATAATAGTTATAGTTTTAATGACAAGTTGTAAAGTTCAAAGGTGATGCTTGAGTTAGTAATCATATGAACATTTCCTGCAACCCTTTTCTGGGCTTCTAACCAACAAGAGGTCACCAAAGACCAAAGGTAGCTGTGAACATATGTGTAGCGATGACTTATCAAACGATCTCACTTTGTGAAAGCACTGAAAGCCACTCCAAGTTGAAATGCGGGCAATTACCAGTCCATTCATAGTCAGACAAAACCAATCATGCCATCTTTTGTATGACATATATCTCCAATATTTCCACACTCGTGATTACATTGTTTATGATTAAAAAGCCTACAACCCAATTAACAATTAAATAAAATTCCTCACAAAACACTTGACAAGCTTTGTTTAATAAAAGTTAAGACCAGAAATTGAAACGCTGAGCGACAGAGAATAGAATGATTAAGTCGTGCGCATTTCACGGAAAACTAACGTGCACATTTCACCAGTCTATAGCATTGTTGAATTGCCGAAGGTTTCTGTAATTAGCGTAGGAGTACTGAAATCATTTCATTTTATCTCATGAAAGTTTCATTTTTGCCGATTTCAAAGTAACTGACATTTTAGACATTCTTGAGTGCTTTGGTATTCTAACTGATGTTCAACGCAGTGTAGGTAAAGGAAATGACGATGATTTTTTTTCTAACGATCCTTATGAGGTTATTACATTATTTAATTATAAGTTTGGATGACTACAGAACAATGACTACGTAGTACAGATTTTCTAAAAATCTATATAAATATCACAACTTCTTGATATTGCTAGCTATGACGTTTTGAAATGTAAACAAAATTGTGCATTGCTTTTATATTATTACTATATTAATAATATTGATTATTCTAATAATGTCAGTGGATTTTACTCTAATGGTAGCCAATATTGCATTTTTCCTATTGCAGGGGGTGAGATATAAACATATAATCTTTTCCTTTCATTATTGTTATTTGTTGTATATAATAACACCCAGTACATTACAGCTACCATTGCAGTTACCCTATTGCACTGCAGTGCCATTTGACTGCTAATATTGCATTTCTCAACCATCAGTACCCTTTCTTTTTTTCCAATATCTCTTTGGTCGTGGGCTGTATGACAGTGAAATATCTCTTTGGTCGTGGGCTGTATGACAGTGGAATATCTCTTTGGTCGTGGGCTGTATGACAGTGGAATTTCTAGTTACTTATTACCTATTTTTTAATTTTACATTTTTAAATGCGTCATCTCAACTTGAAATTTCACAACGCCATCAATTTCTGTTATTCCTAAGACATTCGCTAAACATCAATTGCTGAAAACTTTTCCCGGTTGGTAAGACAAAGTATTCTCGCGGGCTTCACTGCTATATGCTTGTACTATAGTATTGTCCATCAAAACTTAGAATACACCGAGCTTGAAACAGTAACTTTTTTACACTTGTATGTGTTCACGGCTAATGTTTATTCAACATATTCATGATTGTTATTTTCTTTTATCAGTTCGTATTAATTGTATCAGTATAAAATCTTTCTTCATTGTAACATACTGTATCTATCTATATTACTTGCAAATCATTTCACATTCAAACACCTTTACAGTTGTTTTATTTTTTTTTTAATTTATTTGAACTGCACAAAACACTTTTTTCTTGATATTAAGTCTCGAATTTAGAGTACAAATCTTTTTTAAAGTTTAGTAAAGATAAATTTCTTGCGCAAAGATCGTTTTATTTGCCAAGCAAAACCAGACATTCAGTAGTAATATTTAATTAGTTGACCTTTGAATGTCTGTTAATCTATTTACTGTAAACGATATCTGCAGGTAACCCACTAACAGTATCAAAAAACCAATGATTGATTTATTGGTATCATAGAGCAGGTATTACCAAATGGCTCTGTCTAGCAAGATGATAATGTTGTGGCAGATAGAATGTAATTGTTGGTAGTGGTTGATGATTCATCAGAATGCCTTGGTTCTGCAGTCATATTATGATGTCAGGATATTTCCAGAACATTTGTTTCAGTTTCTATATCTGACCCAATGTTGTGTCTAACGTGCTGATTGAATCATAGGCAGCCAATGATTAGACTGGTTACATGGAAATGTTACACCAGTGAGGCACTACTAAAAGAACATGCAAACATAGGTGACAGCTTTGAGTTTTTATTAACAACGAGAATAACCTCTATGTGGTGTTTAACTATAAGAAGTGACAGTTGTCAACAGGTTTCATTGATTGTAGTAAATAGTAGTAGATGGAAAATGCCAGCTGATGGAAGAGGAAAACAGATTCCAAAAGTTCAAAACCAGGAGCAAGTTAAGGTTACTAACCAATCAACATAGAGCTTCCTTATCCACACATTACACAATATGGCTGAACCTGCTAAAGAATATGGCAGGTGTTTAAAAATCCTCCAGTATCTGTAAGTGCATGTTTTACCAGGTTTAAACCAGCATTTGATTTGTTCAGAAAAGAAGGGTGTAAAGGCAGTGAAGAGGTTGCATAGAATGTTAAAGTACTTGAATTTTATTACTCAAACAGATATTCATTGTCCCTGATATTATACAATCGGAATTTATCTATTTGCCTAAATTAGGCAACTGAGTATACAGCTTACAAGTTACAAAGGCAAAGCACATGGTTTTTATGATATTCGTTACTCATAGTTGATAGTATAAATATTTATATTAAATTACAAGCAGGCCTGTATTCCCTGGTTGCAAGTTGGGGTGGCTGCAAATGTAGGCAACTAGTTATGAACACCGGGGGGGGGGGTAGGAGGGTTGGTCCCAACAAGGTTCAGGGCAGCGCCTCAAAGCTCTGGACCTCCTAAGCATCAACAACCCTCAAAGTATGCATAAATGTAATCAATTGTAAGCATAAAAATCTACATGAATATATTGTTTATGGTTCATGTTGAGCGAAACTTTTTATTTATTCAACGAGCGATATAAAACTTGAGACACAACATATTTCTGCAAGGGACATTGACTGAACAAAAGCCGTTACTTCTTTATTGCGATTGCTCTTGTTCTGTCAGTATGTCCATGGCAGAAATGTTTCACAACTGATTCTGTATCTATTTCAACATCTTTATATATGTGTTGTATTGGAAGATTATTTAGATTAGCCTGCCCTAGTGCTCCTCATCGATGTTTTGATTCGGTAATGTTATGATAAGGAAAATGAAAGCTCGGAGGATCCTTTTTACACCCCCATTATAAGCAGTAAAGTTCAGTTTCTAAGTCTTAACAAAGTCTCACAAGATCACTCATTTACCGAGACCACCACGGAGACAATATAGAATGCTAGTTGCTACTAAATTAGTTGTTGGAAATTCCAAGTGAATGAGCTTAGACTGCAATTCTTAGCACTTAACAGCCAAAAATCACTACAAGGTTGAGACGGCTCAGCCACCCAGCCGTCCCAGGGAATACGAGCCTGGTTACAAGAGCCAGTCATCTACTTGCAGTAACAACTAACATAATACACGAGACTGTTACTATCAATGCTGTAACCTTTAATGAAGGTAGGTTCCTGATATTGAAATAATATACTGTAAAACTTTTATTTGAACGCCATTCGGCTGCATTTGTTAACCTTTCTCCTATTGCGACCGTGAAATAGAGGTGGCATTCGATTAGAGGTTTTAAAGTGTCTTTTGCTCACTGATATAAACTGTGACAAGTCTGGTCTCTTGTTGTTACAAATAAATGACAAAGTTAATGATTAACAGGTGAAAAAAGATACAGAATTAGACTGAGATCTAGCTTACTAGCCAGGCATAATGAAGTCATTATTTTTTCACCCCTAATCACTCAAGTGGGTAGTAATATCTGCTTTAGCTTGGATCTTCTACTAAAAATCAATTCTGCAATTAGGGTCTTAGCTGTTCCAAACAGCAAATATTATGGAACTTTAATAGTGATAGCCTTCCAACCTCTTTCAATCATCAAGAACTTAGGCTACAAAATGAGGAGTTGTTTATTTTAACAATGTTTTTCTACAAACGTCTGGCTGTTACTTAAAGACAGTGAAGCCCATTTAACAGACTGAAATGCTTAGCTATGTGACCCTACAGTTTAATTAGCTGACCCTTGTATTCAGTTGTTACATCATGTATGATGGGTTGTATCACTGTGGTTCTTGTATTCCTCTAAATGTGGCACTGACTGGCAAGTAATCGACTTCTTATTTTTTAGCTAATATTCCTACGAATTGAATGCAATACATATCTTCAGCAATGAATGTCTTTGAAAGACTGCATACGCCAGCTGAAAACGGTATTTTTATTATAATAATGAGCAGACAACTACAAAAGTTTATCATATATTCGTGTTATTTGTTTTCTTTTTTGAGCATGTCCTCCTCTCCAAGAGCCTCCAGAATTTCGTGACGATAGTCATCAAAGTCACCATCCACTTCTGAGATATTTTTGTTTTCCACGACCCAAAGGTTGCAGTTGGCTGTACGAATGAGTCGCTCATCGTGGGAGACAATTACCACTCCTGTCACAAAGAATTTTCTAATTTATATAACAAACAATACAACAAACTATAAAAATATACATTATAAACTTCATGTTTAGTCAGGGAATGAACCAGCAATTTAATATGATAGAATGTATGTACATATATACTTTAACTATTTATTTATTGCTGGGAGTAGCTTCAATAGTATGGATAGATCTAAAAAGTTTTTTCAAACCAACGTGCAAGGAAAGACAACTACATAAAATATACAGAGATGAAAATTACCTCCACCATAGTCATTTAGAGCATCTGCCAGGGCATCAATAGACTCAATATCTAGGTTGTTGGTCGGTTCATCCTGCAAAATACATAAGCAAGAAAAACAACTCCTCAAATACAAGAATGTTTGAATTCTATAAAATCATGA